>NC_027755.1:20201947-20219945 GCF_000695525.1 Brassica oleracea var. oleracea
CCAAATCATGTAGCTTTAAAGTCTGAGATTGGACATATGTATATAGATCACTTCAGGCGTGGACATCAATTATATCAACTCCATACTTGTCTATATAATCAAATCTATCGATTGATAAACTAAACTCCATTTCTTCCAACCATCAGCTATTTTGGATTGAGCTGGAAGTGTATATCCTGAGAGGTATCAAATCCATCGATTGATAAACTAAACTCCATTTCTTCCAACAATGAATTCAACTAGTTTTCATTTTCTTACTTTTACTTGCATAAAATATTTGTTTTCTCAAAATATAATGAATCACGTATTTTGTTTGTTCTGAATATCAGTATATCTAGTTTAGAATTGGAGATTTCTAATTTTTTTTGGGATAAATTTTCTTGATGATCTCTCTTCACAATAGATTTTCTCTTTTTCCCATGCGTCATATATTTCAATAATATTGGTTCACTCTTCCCAGTAGATATGTTCCGTTATATTGACAAGATCTCTATTGACAACCATCTTAAAGAACAAAATAGAAAATATCTTAGGGGTATCCAAAAAAAGAAAAAGAAAATATCTTAGGAAGAGATATTATTATTATAACTTAGTAGTCTGATTTACTGTAATGATTGTCGAGGAGCAATAATGTTGAAATGAGACTTTTTGAATCTAGGAACTATATGAACCAATTACAGAGAAGTAATCATGAACTTTTGGTCTAAGAACACTAGTACTACTATTTAATGTGTCTTTCTTTGACTTATAAACGACATGAGAGGGTGGGGGAAGAAATAACTTTTTGCTTTTATCTTTTCATTGGTTTTGGCATGAACTAACTCAATTATTGTAGCGTAGATTCTCCAGATTCCTCTTTGGCATCTACTATTTTCTTGTTCGTTAAATTAAAATATTATCAGGTGTCAGTGTCACAAACAGAGCTGAATTTTTACATGAATACAAATATATCTCTTGATAAAATAAAAATTCATGTAAAAATATTGCATCAAACTAGACATCAGTATAAATCCTTTATAGTAGTAAAATAAATCAGAATTAGGGAAAAACTCAAAAAAATTAGCATGAACAAAGATGAATTAGTGAATAAGAAATAAAGTTCCCAATTTTCATAGGAATTAATGAAATAATACCATAGTATTAGTTTATGGGCAAATCTCCAAAATAACATCTTTCTAAGTTTATATCACAAAAATAGCACTCAAAAACTAAAATGACCAAAATAACACCTTTCTAAGTTTATCCTTTGAAAATTTTAATTTTTTTATTTTTCAAAATTTGAAATCTTATCCCCAAAACCTCATTTCTCAACTCTAAACCCTAAACCCTAAACCCTAAACCCTAAACCCTAAACCCTAAACCCTAAACCCTAAACCCTAAACCCTAAACCCTAAACCCTAAACCCTAAACCCTAAACCCTAAACCCTAAACCCTAAACCCTAAACCCTAAACCCTAAACCCTAAACCCTAAACCCTAAACCCTAAACCCTAAACCCTAAACCCTAAACCCTAAACCCTAAACCCTAAACCCTAAACCCTAAACCCTAAACCCTAAACCCTAAACCCTAAACCCTAAACCCTAAACCCTAAACCCTAAACCCTAAACCCTAAACCCTAAACCCTAAACCCTAAACCCTAAACCCTAAACCCTAAACCCTAAACCCTAAACCCTAAACCCTAAACCCTAAACCCTAAACCCTAAACCCTAAACCCTAAACCCTAAACCCTAAACCCTAAACCCTAAACCCTAAACCCTAAACCCTAAACCCTAAACCCTAAACCCTAAACCCTAAACCCTAAACCCTAAACCCTAAACCCTAAACCCTAAATCCTAAACCCCACCCTTTAACTATAAACCCTAAGTTTGTGACTTTTGATAAAACATTAAGTGCTATTTTTGTGACTTTTGACCTTGAGTGCTAGTTTGAGAACATAAACTTGATTTAGTGCTATTTTTGTCTTTTTCTCTTAGTTTATTGAGTCAAATACTATATTTTCTTGACACTTACAATAAACGAAAGAAATATTAAACTTGATCACTAACTAATTAGTGTTTAGTCTATTTCAAAAAAAAAAAGATCACTAACTAATTAGTGTTTAGTCCATTTTAGTCCCCAAGATATATGATTAACATAATACTTTTAACTTATCAGGAAACACAAAAATATGTGAAATGAAGTACACATACAAAAGATAAACCACTCATTATTAAAACATGCATGAAGACAACAAACCCGAAGTGGCAGAATCAACACGGTCGGCCAGAACACTTCACTAACTTGAAAGTCAAATAGAGACTAACTTGACGTGAAGACGGCAACAAGTCTATTCCTAATAACTACAACCACAACTTGAAAAAGTAATGATTAATATATTTGAGGCCTTTAATCTAAATGGGCTACGGCCCTAAAAGTCAGTTAAAGTTGTTGAATACAAACTGTGTTCCAAGATTCCAACAAGAACATTTCAGTTGACCCCTAACAAATCGTTAATGCACAACAGCAGTCAGGTCTGACACCAGTAGACCCTTTAAGTAACATTTTGAGAGAGAATGAGAATGTCATCAGCTTACTATCTATAACTTCTTATCCATAATCAATGCCATAATCTAAATAAAAATACTTGAACAACATAGACTTTTAAAACATTACACAATGGAGCAATCATTCATGTTTTCGCCTTCTTTTACCAACGTACCTCTGTGAAACTGGACGTTTGTTTCTCTGGTTTGCTCCTAATTTGACATCTTTAGCTTTCCCCTGCATCTTCTTGTACTCTCTTGATCTCAAAACTGCTTCCAAGATGTTAATGTCTTCGCGTATCTCGTGCCTAGAGAGAGAAGTTAAGCTCGGGAGTATCTCCTTCTGGAAGTTCTTCATTCTCCTCCCTCTTCTCAGCTTGAGTCCAATCTCTTTGTTGTTATCTCTTTTCATGTTATTGATCTCATCTAGAGCCATTGATGACACACATAAGTCTTCTTCCATGTTGGTTTCACTTAGACCTAATGTGTGTAGCTCATATGAATCGCATGAACAACATTCCAAATCTTGATCTTGAGATGAGCTATTGGTTCTCACTTGACATGAAACTGCTGATATGTGGACTAATGATTCAGCTGCCGTTTGAATAGCTTCAGAGAACTCTTCCTCCTCGTTACAACGTTCGTTCTCCGGTAAGACTTCCGTAGCAGGAAACTCAAGCCGTGTACAGCAAGAAGGATCCAGTGTTTGAGTTCTTAAGTTGTTTTCAGTGGTGCAGCAAGAAGTATATGAAGCTGGAGATGCTGTACCCTCTTTTTCATGGACGTTTTGGCATTTAGAAGAGCAAAGAGGCGTAGTAGGATCATCATCTACTCCGCTCTTCTCGCAGCTAGTTTCTTTCTCTTCAATGTACGGACAGTTCAGGTCTTGTAAGAAAGAGTAATGAGGCTCGGAGACTAACTCATCATCCGGTGGGGTTCTGTTAAGGTCCAGTAAACCTGACTCCATATCCACTATGTTTGAGCTGATCCCATCAGCCAAGAATGACGGTTCATAGCTAACAGAATCTGCCTGCTCTGTTGTGGGAGGCTCCTCAAGGTCAATAATAATTTTTGGGTCTCTCTTGCCACTCCAAGTTGTGGCTAGTGCTGCATCTTTCTCCTTGTTAGCTTCAAACTCTGAATGAAATCCCATATCTACAGTGGTATTATAAGCGTAGTGATCTGCAGGAAGACGAAGATCGATATCTCTCATCAGCAGCTTAGGTGAGCTTTTAACCGGAAACACCTGAAAAGAAAACTTTATCAACTAACTGTTTGATAATTAAAGCTCCAAATGGTGACCGCACCTCATTGAACATTAACAAAATTTATACATATGTATATTTATACTTTTTGTAACTATTAAAACCGCGGCATGTTACCATTTGGACCCTAAGAAACATCTAAAAAGTCAAGACTTAGACAAAACTAGAATCTGAATAAGCCACACAATCTTTACCTGTCTCCCAAACAGAGTGACTGTACTCATTGGATTCTGCTTTAAAGTCTCTTTATGTGATGCAACATGTTGTTTCTGTGACAACACTTCCTCTTTGGACAAACCAAAGAAGTACATGGCACCTTGGTCGATGATCTAACTCTTTTATTCTGTGGTTCGTTCGTCCCTATCAAAAATGCGAACACACGGCATACACAGAAACGGTAAAACTGAGATGAATACGTCAAAATCAAACAGGATCAACACTGACCTTCCAACAAGAAATTAGCTACATGAGCATCTGCTAATTAGTCCTATTATACTGGTTATCCACAGTCCACACACACACACACGAAAAAACCTCCATAGACATGCAAATAAGTAACGCTTTCCATTACAAGATTTCCAAAAAAAGAACACCATATATAGCAAAGGATTCGTTATTCACATTAATAGAGATATACAAAGTAGGTATATAATTTTTTCCTAAATCCGAATTCAACCATTAGAGAGAACTATAAAGGGGAAAAAGGTAAAAGCATCAACTTCATGACGAACAAAAACATAGTACTACTACAACTTCGACTTTTGATAATAAAAACTAAATATATATATATATATAATTATATATATATAAATCTAATAATTCAATGAATGAATAAAATTGTTTTTATTAAATAACGAAATTACCTGTAACAAATAGCTTGAAGCTTTCCAATGGTAAGCAGATCTGGGAGACGGAAAAAACTGAGAGAGAGAGAAAAGTATCTCAAGAGGAAATGAGATCCATAGGTCAGATTCTAATGGTTATTGTCTCCATCAATATAGATAGATTATACTACACACGTTTAACGTGTATCTGTAACTATCACATACCATTTCTAAATATAAAAAATTTCGATCATGAGGAGCGAGAGAGACAGAGAGAGAAGAGGAGAGACTCTTTTAATAGAGAGAGAGAGAGAGAGAGGGAGTTTCAGAATATTTCCATTCCATATATTCTTTTTTTTTCAACTGGTATATATTTATAAAACAAGGCCATAGTATACAATATATTCATTCCATATTTCTAACAAATATCCAACTGGTATAAAATAGTAAAAAATTAATATAAATTTATGAGGTCTATGTTATTTTATGAGTTATTCAAATCTTTTAAAATTGATTATATTGTTAATTAATGATATTAGCGTATATATGGAGAAAAATAAAATGAATATTTTATGGATGAGATGCTTTTAGTTAGTGTGCAACGTCAGAGAGATATCTTTTTCTGAGATTAATATGAACTTTTATGTTTTGGTTATTATTATTGACAAAGATTTTTGGGTGTGTTTAGGATTCCTCGCTTTTTTCCATAATTATTATCCAATGGGTTTTGTTCCCTGTTCTAAGACGCGCCCGCGACGACCGCTTAATCGGCGATTAAACGTGAATCGGTAAACTACCGTAGCGTTTTGCCCCAATTCGTCCAAAAAATCGGATTCTTTACAAAAAGTTTGATTTTTCTAAATTGTAAGCACAAAATCATAAGTTTCGCTGTGAATCTATCATAACTAGGCATAAATATCATAAAAATCAGTGAAAACGTAGAGGAATCGTGAAAAAAAAGGTTGAAAAACGCAGAACTAGGGTTCTTGAGCGACTGATAAAAGAAAGAACACGAGGGTAGTATAGTAAATGTGCATTCATTAAAGAAAAAAATGAAAAAATAATAAAATATATAAGACCTCGCCTCGAACCCGGGTCTCCTGCTTATATATAAGACTCCCGACCAATAGACTACGGTGAAATCTTGTAATGTTTGGACAAATAATAATATATATACCAAACATACATAAAATTAATTCCCGATTAATCCCGCCTTAATCACCGATTTTCCGTTAGGTTCAGGATTGCCGCATGGATAGCGCGTAGCAAATTTTTGAACAGGGGTTTTGTTTAGTCATTTAATGACAACTGACCGTCCGTAATAGTAGTCATTTTAGCCGTAGAGGGAGAGATATAATTAAAATTATATTTAAATTAAACTGAAATGAGAAAAGAATTAAAAATAGAGTTTTTGTTGCAGTTGTCGTGTAGTGGTCAGATCTGTGTGGGTTGAGGAAAGAGGACCAAACATAGTTCTGAGACAGTAGATGATTTGTGGCCCAGCTTCCAGCTTTTGCCTTTTGCCATCTATAGAATCTTTACTGCAAATCCCCCACAATGTATTGATGTCTTACCTAACCTATAATATATGTCGTACGATCTTTATAGGAAATCAAGCTGGTGGAAGAGACATTAGCAAGGACATAGCAGCCATGGCAAAAGAAGTCCGTGTTGCATCTATTTCTCGTTATGGCAAATCTACAGATTCATCCCACTGTAACAAAGCTGAGAAAATCACCAGAACTACATTTACTCGTTTAGTTTTTTTTTGTTTTTGTCAAAAGTATATGATCCTTTCAAATGATTCTTTTTTACCCTTGATATGTGGTTTATATAGACCGCCTCTACGTATACGCCGAGGCCGTAGTGCATTGCATAGGTCATGTGACCGTCGAGGATAACCAGTGTGTTAGACCACTCTACGAGCAGGTCTTCCCGCCCAACATAGCCCCATGGCTCTCCTTTATCTGGCTACCTGTATTAAATTTTAGAAGGATATATGGAAGTTTCAAGAAACGTTAGGAAGCTATCAAATTTCATATCCGCGAAAAATGTTGAATCTATGCTAAATTTTTTGCCATGCTACAGCTACATTACACTTTAAACAAACGGAGAATGCAAAACTACTAACCGTTATGTCAAGTTTGGAGGAAACCTAAGTAGTATAATAGTTTCTCTCGTCTTATTAACTTAGCCAATAGACTTATTTATACAAATACTTAATTTGTCTAGCAAGTTCTTTACATAATAGAATAGGAAGCCTAACTTATACATTAATGCTAACTTTTCTAATAGTTACATGAAAGTATATTTTAAGTGATCTCGTAATCACTAAGATTTCCTAATACGTTAGCATTACAAATGAAACATAGAATGCAAACACTGAGTTCAGAGTTGCATGGAGAATAGTAACGGGATTGAATTTGAAAAGATTCAATGATACTTCAATTGATATATAGTCCATCCGGCTGAGCAACTCCAATGGTAGAAGACTCTAAAATTATTTATATTAATACTACAATGTATTTTTTTTTTAATAATTAAATTTTGTTTTGTTTGTAAAAAAACAAGAGTTATTTTTATATATAGACACATTATGACTTTTTATTTCACTATAAGTCAGAAACGAAAATATATAAAAAGTAAAGGAGTGAACGTGCAAAAAAAACAAAATTTGGCCATTGATGCTCTTAAGCCGCTCGTGACGGCGAGAGGCAAGGTCACAACGCCGGAAAGCAGAGTCGGAGTCTGACGATGTTCCCCATGACGTCGATGGCTTACTCTTCGGCCAAATCTGCCACTACTTTATCGGACGACTTTCCGGCCAAATCGTTTGCCTCAAGCTCCTCGTCTGATTAAATTATAGCCATTGTGACGAGTGTCACCTGTCCTGGTAAGACTCTCTCCATCGTGGCGAGCTTCACCTAACTCGTGTCGGATCGACTCTCTCCAACTCGACTCGCTGAACCACCTCTATGCTCCTTTCTCCTTCTTTTTCTCCTTAACACATGTATTCAATTAAACTAATATTTAATCTTGGAAACAATTATTTTTGAAAAGTTAAATTCTTGAAAAAAACGAGATTGCAGTAGACCTAGATTGCAGGAAGAAGAAAATAAGAGAGAGAAGACAATGGGTCCCATTAGTCGGCAAAAAGTTAACCGAATATACACGATAGTTTTGGTTTTAGTTAGCAGAAACTACCTAATTGAAAGTGTTCAAGAGTGAAATATAAAAGAGTAAAAATGACCCAAAGTGTAAATCTTTCAAAAAACAATCCATTTGTAAATTGGCACTTGACAACAAAGAATAAAAAGGTATTTCAAAAGTTTTAATATTATATACTTTCCTCATGTTTTTCTTCTAATGTAACTATAATACGACTGTTTTATTAATAGTTTTGAAATTTATAACTTACAAAATCCTATTAGAACCTAACAAAATTTTGAACAATTGTAGTTTACTTTTTCTCTGTTGGATTTTAATTCATATTGTATGGGCATGTTTATTGGGGATTCGTAAAGGTGAAGTTTTAGCGTAATATAAGAACTGTTTTTTAACTTTTATTTAAGAGTCGGTTTTTAATTTTTTTTAGTTAAAATTAAGAGGCGGTTTTTATACTTAGACCCTGAGAACCCAAGTAAACATCCCCTGAGCGTTTAGTTTAGATTTAGACCAATCGGTTTAATCCAAATTGAAGACGGTCCTATATAAACCCAACTCGAGCACAGAGAGTCATCATTACTCCACAAACTTCTTCAACAACAAAAAAATGGCACCCGCATGCACCAGAATCAACTCACTCCACGTGGCAGTGATCGGAGCCGGAGCAGCCGGACTCGCAGCCGCACGCGAGCTACGCCGCGAATCACACTCCGTCGTGGTCTTCGAGCGCGGCACACAAATCGGAGGTCTCTGGGTGTACACACCTCAAACCGAACCCGACCCGCTCAGCCTCGACCCGAACCGAACCATAGTCCACTCCAGCGTCTACGACTCGCTCCGCACCAACCTCCCAAGAGAGTGCATGGGTTACAGAGACTTCCCTTTCGTGCCCCGAGACGACGACGGATCCAGGGACCCGAGAAGGTATCCTAGTCACAGCGAAGTCCTCGCTTACCTTCAAGACTTCGCGAGAGAGTTCAAGCTCGAGGAGATGGTTCGGTTCGAGACTGAAGTGGTTTGTGTTGAGCCTGAAGGGCAAAAATGGGAGATCCGGTCAAAAAGTTCCGATGGGATCTTCAAAGATGAGATCTTTGATTCTGTCGTCGTGTGTAATGGACACTATACAGAGCCTCGAGTTGCTCATGTTCCTGGTAATAATTAATTGATTAAAAGTCTTAATCTTTCTTTGTCTTTTGATGATTTTGAAGTAGTTCATGTTTGATCCATGTGAAATCTTTAGGCATAGATTCATGGCCAGGCAAGCAGATCCATAGTCATAACTATAGAGTTCCTGATCCATTCAAAGACCAGGTAGGTTCTTACAGAATCTATTAACCCTTTACGCTTTATTTATTTGTCCTTTTCAACAATTGTTTATTAGATTCTCTACTTCTTATATTATATTTCATACAAAAACGTAGTTAGTAATGTATCTTTATATTAATGTTCTAAAAATCGGTTTAAACTATGCCTGCGGCAAATCGGTCCAGAGGTTCAAAAAATTGGTCTAGGCTTAAGCCTAATCAATAATCATCTATAAAATGCTTAATTACCGTCTAACATTTCTTGAGATTTGCTAAATACATTGTGTGGATTCATTAATCTTGCATTCTTGGTCTGAAATCTTTGAAAGGTGGTGGTAGTGATTGGAAACTTTGCGAGTGGATCAGATATAAGCAGGGACATAACAGGAGTGGCCAAAGAAGTCCATATCGCATCTAGATCAAATCCATCTGAGACATACGAAAAGCTTCCCGGGTCCAACAACCTATGGCTTCACTCTATGGTATTACAACAAAAGAAACAAAATGAAAGATAATAAAGATCAGAGAGTGATGTGATTCTTATGTTTTTATGCAGATAGAAAGCGCACGCAAAGATGGGTCGATTATTTTCAAGAATGGTAAGGTTGTACAAGCTGATACTATTGTGCATTGCACCGGTTACAAATATCACTTCCCGTTTCTCAATACCAATAGCTATATAACCGTTGAGGATAACTGTGTTGGACCGCTTTACAAACATGTCTTTCCTCCTGCTCTTGCTCCAACGCTTTCCTTCATCGGTTTACCATGGATGGTGAAGTCTCTCATTCATTCTACGGTTCTTTCGTGGCTTCTTTGATCATCGTTTCCTAATCAGATTCTTTGTTATGAATCACAGACATTGCAGTTCTTTATGTTTGAGTTACAAAGCAAATGGGTGGCTGCTGTTTTATCTGGCCGTGTCACGCTTCCTTCAGAAGACAAAATGATGGAAGATGTCACCGCCTTCTATGCAAACCGTGATGCTAACAAGCTTCCCAAGAGATACACGCATAAGCTCGGTGAGTGTCAGGTTGATTACCTCAACTGGATAGCCGAGCAAGTCGGTGCACCACCTGTTGAACACTGGAGAGCTGAGGAAGTACACGGCGGGTATCGAAGACTCGCCACGCAATCAGACACTTTCCGTGATAAGTGGGACGATGATCATCTCATTCTTGAGGCTTATGAAGATTTCTTGAGACAGAAGCTGATTTAGTGTTGGAATAGTTTATTGTCTTTAATACTTTTAATTTGGAACAAAATAATATTTCTATAACAGATTGAATCTAAGAAGTAAGACCTAAGCATGTTGTACATTTTCTTGTTGACGCCATCTGTTTAGTTCACTTTCCACCATGCTCTTTGCCGCTTCTGCTGACTCTGCTGACTTCTGAGCCAACTCCGTTGCGTGGTTCATCTCCTCTATAGCTTTCAGGCTCGCTCCTAGTTTAGTATCCGCTTCTGTTTTTCTTGCGTTGATCTCTTCAAGCTCAGCTGCTATATCTGCTAGCTTCTTTTCGGTTTCAGTCTCTGTCTCCCCTGCTCCTCGTTTCAAAGTTTCATACTCTAGTACTGTGATCTTTATCTTTGAAGAAGATGATTCGTCCTGTTTCTTGCTCTCTTGCTTCTGAGATATCATCTTCATCTCCTCGCGCACTTTCTCATCAGCCGCTTTGGCCTGTTCCACTTCTCTTATCACAATCTCTAGTCTCTTTTCAGCTTCCTCCGCAGCTCTCATAGCGGAATCGGTTTCTTTCTTCAAACTCTCTATCTTTCTATTCATCTCTTCAGCTTCGTTTCTTGCTCCCAAAGCTTCTAACTTCATCCCCTCAAGCTTCAAGCTCTCTTCCTTGAGAGCTTCCACCTTCTTCCTCTCCTCAACCTCTAACCTCTCTGCTTCTTTCTTCTCCATCTCTTCGCTTTCTCTTCTCATCTCTTCAAGCTCCATCCTTATAGAATTCACCAAGCTCCGGAGAGAGCATTCTTCATCAGAGGCCTCTTGCAGCCTCGTAGTAGCCTCATTCAGCTCGTTTGTAATAACTTTAACCGTGTTCATTTCAGACTCATGAGCTTTCTTCATCTCTTCCCTTAAACTCTCAATCTCCGAGGTCGTCTCAATAAGCTTGCCTTCAAGAGTTCTTGCTAGCTCAGGCTCATACTCTTTTCTCAACACTAGCAGCTTCTTCTCCGCCTCCTCAACGGCCGTCTTGTAACACTCTCTCAAATCATCTTTCTCCTTCACGATATCGCCGTACTCTTGCTGATTCTGAGTGGCAGCCACCTTGAGCTGATGAATCGCGTCTTTCATATCCGTAATCTCTTTGGAAAGTTCGTTAACCTTAGCGGAGTTTACTTGCAGCGCACGTTTAGCTTCAGCGGCTTGGTTTAGGGCAGTGGCTTTGAAGTCCATAGCGGAATCAAAGCTTTGTTTGATTTTGTTTAGGTTTTGCTTTGCTGCATCGAGTTCAACGGTGGTGGAGAGGTATTGCTCTCTAGCGACGTCAAGCTCGTGGTGGTGAGGAGGGGATGAGCCTTGGGACTTGTCGTGCTCAAGCTGTTCTTCTTTTTGTTGGACGGTTTCTTTGGCGTCGATAGCGGATTGTTTAGACTTGTTAACGGTCTCGAGCTTGTTGCTAAGCTCCTCCATTGTCTTCTTTGCTTTTGAGAGATCGGAGAGAGCGCGAGATCTTGTGATCTCGGCGTTGTCTAGCTTTTGTTTGATCTTGATGAATTGCTTGTGGGCTAGCATTAGCTGTGTTTCTTTGTCGGTAACGCTCTGAAACATTTAAAAAGGGTTTCTTGCTAAACAAGGCATCTAGAAAGATTATACTACATGTTCTTGATTCGGCTATAATGATTGTTGTTGGATTAGTTTACCTCAGCGGAAAGGCGAGACCTTCTTGGAGTGCTTCTTTGCCTTGAGACTACTTCACCAAACAAGCTCACGGCAGCTTTCACAGACTGGAACGGTGCTCTGGTGTCTATCTCTCCGACCTCCGACGTCCTCGGAGATTCAGGGCCTTTTTGTTGTACTCTAATGTTCACCATTCTCTACACCTACCTGCATGCAAAACATTGTCAATCAATAAAAGAAACTAAAACAAAAGGTCATAACAATGCTAACATGATCAGCATATTCTTACATAAACGATGCAAAATCCATGCAGGTTGCATATAATGAAATGGAGAAAATCAGATAGAAAGGAAAGGAGACATGTACGTACCTTGATTAGTTTCTCTTTCTTCGTGTTCCTCGTTGTTGTTTTTTCCTATTGACCTCTTCTTATATAACCCATTGTTCTCTATAATTACGGGACTTTTGGTTGGTTATTATCCTTCTTGTCTCTCTGATCTATATTTAGAAGCTTAGTTACTGGCACGACACCTTTCTTTCTTCTGTCTGCATTCACGTCGCTGCCTGTCTCAATGCCATTTACTTATTTGCTTCTGACTATTATCAGCCAAAGGTTAACCTTTTATAAAAAAAACAAACTACATGCTCCTCATGTTGAAGTTAATTTTTAAGTTGTGAATTTTGAGTGACTTGTTCCTGGTGGACACATTTAGAGAATAACGTTTGTAACATATATTTATATATGTAAACATTAATCTCGCATCATCTCTCTCTCTACTATCCCTATATCTTTCTTGTTAAACGACCTCTTCTCATATGGAGAATGCATCTAATTATTATGTCTTAGTCAAGTACAGTTGGCTAGCCACTAGCCAGAGTCAATAATTTTTGTCTTTTTAAGAATAGTGAAATCTCTAATGGTTTACAGACGAGGAAAAGTGCCAATACAGACGAGGGATCGACTCTCTTCTGATGCGAAATTATTAGTTCCACACGTGGTCACACATATATAGACTGATTATTTACGGTTCATTTGAATATCCGAGAGCTGGCCCATCCGTGTAGACTGCATATCTCGTCCCAATGTTAGGTCTGATTTTTTAATATACTCGATTTTAACTTTTAAAAAGAAAAGTCAAATATACAGTTGACCTCTTTGGATACTACTAGACAAGTCTTTTTAGATATTTTCGATTATGCACAGTAGCATTGACTTGTTCTTTCTTGACGCTAAAAAATCTTATCTCTGTCTCTCTCTCTACCTCAATTGTGCAGAGATGGGCGGTTGTTTCTCTGTCTCGTTGCCATGTGATCAAGTGGTGAATCAATTTTCTCAGTGGTTATGCCTCAGGGGGTGTTATATCCACAACCTTCCTGAGAATATCGTTGCTCTTCAGCATGCCATGGCAATGCTCACGGCAAAGCTAGACGATGTGCTGAGAACAGTGGGCAGAGAGGAGTTTACAGGGCGTCAACAAAGGATTTCCCAAGTTCAGGTATGGCATGCTAATGTTCTAACCACCAAAAAAAAAGTTGACGATCTGCTTAGTACTTATGAGGCTGACCTTCAAAGGTTGTGCCTATGTGGTTTTTGCTCCAAAGATTTAAAACTGAGCTATCTTTATGGGAGAAGTGTTCGCCTGATGTTGAGAGAAGTTGAGAAACTGAGTTCTCAAGGAGGATTTGATGTGGTGGTCGAGGCATCTACGTTTGGTGAGGTGGATGAGATCCCTATTCAACCCACCATTTTTGGTCAGGAAAGAATGCTTGAAAAGGCATGGACGCTTCTCATGGAAGATGGATCAGGGATGTTGGGTCTGTACGGTATGGGAGGAGTGGGGAAAACCACACTGCTCACACAGATCAACAATAAGTTTTCTGAAATAAGTGACAGGTTTGAAGTTGTGATATGGGTTGTTGTGTCTAAAAGTGCAACAGTCCGTAAGATTCAAAGAGACATAGCTCAAAAGGTTGGCCTTGTGGAGATGGGTTCGGGAGAGAAAGACGAGAACCAGAGAGCCCTTGACATCTACAATGTTCTTAGAAGAAGAAAGTTTGCGTTATTGTTGGATGACATATGGGAGAAAGTGGATTTAAAAGCGGTAGGAGTCCCGTACCCAACTAGAAATAATGGATGCAAGGTAGCATTCACCACTCGCTCTCGAGATGTGTGTGGCCGCATGGGGGTTGATGATCCAGTGGAAGTTAGCTGTTTGCAACCCGACGAGTCATGGGATCTGTTCCAAAGGACAGTTGGGGAAAACACACTGGGAAGTCATCCAGACATTCCAGAACTTGCGAGAAAAGTCGCTAGGAAATGCCGTGGCCTACCGTTAGCACTCAATGTTATCGGTGAAACCATGGCATGCAAAAGGACAGTACATGAATGGTGTCATGCGGTTGACGTTTTGACATCATCTGCCACAGAATTTTCAGGTATGGAAGATGAGATCCTTCCTGTTTTGAAGTATAGCTATGATAATTTAAGTGGGGAGATGGTGAGATCATGCTTCCTCTATTGCTCTTTGTTTCCTGAAGATTATCATATTGATAAAGAGAGGCTGGTAGAGTACTGGATATGCGAGGGGTTCGTAAGTGAAAAGGAAAGTAGAGAGAGGACATTAAACCAAGGTTATGAGATCGTTGGTACACTTGTCCGTGCATGTTTGTTGATGGAGGAAAGAAAGGATAAATCATACGTGAAAATGCATGATGTGGTTCGTGAGATGGCTTTGTGGATTTCATCTGATTTTGGTAATCAAAAGGAGAGATGTGTTGTGCGAGCTGGTGTTGGGTTACGTGAAGTACCAAAACTCAAGGAGTGGGCTACTGTGAGAAAGATGTCTTTGATGAATAACGGGATTGAAGAGATCTTTGACAGTCACGAGTGTGGTGAGCTTACAACTCTATTTCTACAAAAAAACGCGTTTGTAAAGATCTCGGGTGAGTTCTTTCGATGCATGCCTCATCTAGCTGTTTTGGATCTATCAGAGAATCACAGTCTTGAGGAACTACCAGAAGAAATATCAGAGTTGGGCTCTTTGAGATATTTGGACGTGTCATATACATGTGTAAATCAGCTACCGGTTGGTTTATGGGAATTGAAGAAGTTAATACATCTCAATCTGGAACACATGAGCAGACTAGGGAGTATTTTAGGGATATCAAGCTTGTGGAATTTGAGGACATTAGGACTACGAGGTTTGGTGCTAGATATGAGGCTAGTGAATGAGCTAGAACTCTTGGAACATCTACAAGTTGTAACCATAGATATCATCGGCTTCGGTTGTGAAGCCATTGTTATGGTCTCATAGGTTGGTCGTGTGTATCAGAGAGGTTGATTTTAAGTACCTTGAGGAAGAATCAATGAGAGTCTTGACTTTGCCAACTATAGTCAATCTCCGTAGGCTCAGCATTAAAAGGTGTGGAATGAGGGAGATAGAGATAGAGAAGACAACTTCTTCGTCATCATCATCATGGAACAAAATTCACACAGCTCCATACTTCTCAAACCTCTCTAAAGTCTTTATAACTAAATGTCATGGTCTTAAGGATTTGACGTGGCTGTTGTTTGCCCCAAACCTTGCTTTTCTCCAAGTTAGTTTCTCAAGGCAATTAGAGGATATAATTAACCAAGAGAAAGCTGCGAGTGTTGAGAATGCAGCTACCATTGTTCCTTTTAGGAGACTAGAAACGCTGCACCTATCTGCTTTACGTGGGCTCGAGAGAATATATTGGAATGCTCTGCCGTTTCCATGTCTGAAAGTTATTCACGTTGAAAAATGTTGGAAGCTAAGAAAGATTCCATTGGATTCAAATAGTGGCGCCGGGGGTAAAGAACTGGTCCTAAGTTATGGAGACAGAGAATGGATAGAAAAGCTTGAATGGGAGGACCAAGCCACTCGAGTTCGTTTCTTAACTTCGTGCAGGTGGCACTGGCGAGCTACACAATGAACTTCACTTGCTTTTCTTCTTTTTTTTTTTTGCAAAACTTTATGTCGCCAGTGGTTTCACGACATTTGCTGGTTTGTACAACTCTTGCTCTCTCCTATTATTTGCATAATTAAGTATTTTTCTTATCTCCCTATTTGTATAATATGCTAGACGTTTCAATGCTTGTGTGTCGTGTCAAAGATGGCCGAGAGATGAAGCACATACGTGAACCAGTTAGTGGAGAGTTTATGTATTGGATGAACATGGGACATTATCAGAAGCTTTCAGACAGAATGATTGTAATGTTAGTTCCTCTTCACTCTTTCTCTCTGTTCTTGGTTTAGCAATGTTAATGTACATAATGCTCATAAAACAATTGCACTTTTATGAAAGTTTTGGTTTACTTGTGTGGATGATTTGAAAGTGATGGATGTTTGAACATCCTTTGACTTAGCATGAGTGAAAGGCAGAACAGAGAAGATGCATACGCTGCTGTGGTAAGGCAATGCCAACACAACATCAAGTTATGTATTGTAGTATATCTATTAATTCTTATCGATGTTATGTTCCAGATATTGTTGGAGATTTCTCTAAACAAGGTCTAGGAACCGAGATCATACTTCCCAAGAGAAGATCAAGAACAGTGCAAACAAAGGCAGAAGATATTCAAGTGACATATGGGTGTGCACATCTTGTCCAATCAAAGTGGATAAAAAGATGGAAATCCCTCACACGGGGGAGATCATCTCTTCTTTACAAAATTGAACGAACCGGAGTTTAAACCCCTTTTTAGGCCCATTAGTTTGGTCGGTGTATATAAAAGAAACCCTAGTACTAGGGATGGAGGGAGGACTTGTGTTTGTTTAGGTTTGTTAGAGAGGATGTCGGGGAATGATGCTGTGAAGACAGCTAAAATAGTTGCGTGGTGGGACATGAAGGACTGTCCAATTCCGGAGGGGTATGATGCTCGTCGGGTACGTCCAAGTATAGAAAGGGCGTGCAAGGAACGAGGCTTCTCTGGTTCTGTCTCCATCACTGCCTATGCCGACCAAACAAAAACCCCTGATCACCACCTTCAAGCGCTCTCTTCCACTGGAGTCGCTGTTGCACATACCATATCCGGTTAGTCTTTTTCTCTAATGGTAGTATATATATAACAAAACAAAAACCCCTACACTAGACATTATTATGTTTTCTTAAATCCATTCACAGAATGTACGTGCAAACTCATGTACGAGGATATTGTGGAATGGCGAGGTCATAATCCACCTCCAGCGACAATAATGATCACGTGGATGGTGACTTCTCCTGGGATCTAGCCCGGCTACAACAGCGCACTAGGTACAAACTTTTTATGGCTTATTCAGTCGAGAGTTACAAAGATTTCTTCCTGCTCCGGAATGCAATATGGCTCTGGAATAAATTACTAGAAGAAGGAGGAGGCGCACCACTTGTGGCGGGTGGATTATCATCTGCCATGTTTTATTGCAAATCTTGCGAGTTTGATTGCCAAAGCCTGGAGAAATTCAGGAAGCATCTCTCCAGTTATAAGCATGGACGGGAAGAGTTTACAAGCGCTAGGTGGTACACACGACTCGAATGTGTAACGAAGACGTGGAGAAGGAACTACAGGGCCACGCCTGAGCACGCCACAGCTAAAATTCAGGTTTGGTGGGACATGGTTAAATGTCCGATTCCAGAGGGGTATGATGCTCGTTTGGTCCGTCCAAGTATAGAAGCCTCATTTAAGAAGATAGGCTACTGGAGTCGATCACCACCACCTTGTAGCGCTCTCTTCCACTGGAGTCGATCTTGCACATACCCTCTACTGGTACAAAGGCTCTCGCATGTACGACGATGTGAGGCAATGGGAAAAGGATAATCCTGCCCCGGCTTCAGTGATGCTCATATCGGATGTGGATTGGGACGACTACGTCCCGTCGCTTTTTTCTCGTTATCTACAAGAGAGTAACTCCAACTGTTTTTTGGCGTACTCATTTAGGCCTTGTAAAATGACAGTTATGCTCACTTCCGCTGAGTGGCTCTGGGTGTTGACATGAAGAATTAAACAAAGGGAAGTAGTGGAGGAAGTGGGAGAAGTGGCCATATCACTTACCAAATGGGGAGGA
>NC_027755.1:20223860-20236390 GCF_000695525.1 Brassica oleracea var. oleracea
CACCATTGAGTGCTTATTGCTTTTGTTTCCTTTAAATACACCATGTATGTTACACAATTAAACACACAATTCAATACAAACATTTCTTTCATTCTCTCAATCTCACAAATCCTCTCATTCTCTTAAATTCTCAAATTTCTCTTCTCTCTCAAATACTTACGGTTACTTCACTCCTTTTTACTTTGTTCGTGTGCTTCATCACGGTTAAAACACTTAGAAGCTCTTATAATCTCACAAATTATCACTGGGAAAGCTTACTTGGAGGTTTTTCAGAGAAAAGAAGTCGACACATTCTTAAGAAGTGCAGTGAAAGTGCATCTACGAGAATGTTTTATTGCAAATTGTGAAAGCCTCGATGAGTTCACTAAGCATCTCTCAAGAAGTAAAACACATGCAAAGGAAGTACGCATCCTCTCTCTCTCTCTGTATCAATAGATTGTTCCATTGTCTAACCATTTTGAGCAACAACCTCTTGTCAAACAGGAGAATAGAATTCTTTCGCGTTGTGAATTTCAAGACCGCGAGCGCACGCTAACTAAAATATCCAACTACAACCATGAGGCAAGTTTTTCTTAATGATATAGTTGTAGATTTTTTTTTTTAAATGTAATACATGTCCAAATACTCATTGTTTCATATACATGGTGTAGATAGGATATTCTCCCAAGAACAAACGTATGAGGAAGGCACCCCTGAAGTGTAGTGAAGCTCTTATCTTCCTTTCTAGTCTATGTTTCCTTTTGCTGGTTTAAACCCAATGCTTGTTTAAATTAAGGCTCCTTTTCGGGAATACGAGGAATGAATAGGAAAGGAACGTATATGAATAAAATTGCAGGAATGAAAATGAATGCTTGTTCCTTATCAAATTTAACAAAAAAATGCTTTTGTTCTATATTTTTCTACAAAAAAAAGGAATGAGGAAGAATAAGAAGGAAAAACTATTCTTTGTGAATGATGTTTTTTTTTGGAATGATAAGGAATTCAGTGTTTTCTTTCGTTCTTTGGTCACCATTCAAAGCCTAAATGGAATGTGTCTTTTTCTTCCGTTTATCGAACTTTTTGAACATCTGAATAAATAATTACTTCAAAGTTTAGTTAGATTTAAAAACATACTCTTTCTATTCCTGAAATTAAGATTTTTTAGATTTTTTTTTTGTTCCACAAAGATAGATTTTCTATATTGTTAAGGTATTTTTTTATACTTTTGAGAAACATTAATTGAGAATATTTAAATTGATTAAATTTTATTGGAAAATGTATAATAAAAATAAAAATAAATTAAATTATAAACATTTATTAAATTTTTAATTAACGTGAATACTCTAGAAAATCTTAATTTTAAGAACGGAGGGAGTAAATGGTCTTGGGATTTGTGGCCTAAGTAAAAGATGAAGTAAAAGACACACTGATGATGATAGTTCACATGCCTCTGTCTCATATTATGCTAAATGTTTTCTTTATGATTTCAGATCGGTGTAGACGACTTTGGCGATTTACAAACGTTGACTTAGCCTAGTCGTAAAGGGTTCTGTCATTTGGGTTCAACTCACGGTAGGAGAGACTATTTACAATGCTCGAGTTCCCGGCAAAGAAGTGAAAACACTTTCTTTTTTTTTTTTGGAATGGGTAACTAGTTATTTGTTTTTATGATCGACAATAGTACGAAATTTTTGATATATCTTTTACCAAAAAAAAAAAAAAAAATTTGATATATCCAAGCTTATCGGCTGGACCTTCTTTGTCAAACTTAAAGAGCACGCCCAAATTATGATGTCCCTTGCACCAAAATAAATGGCGAAGATTTTTGATCGTTTTCACAATTTTCTTTTTTTGTTCTAAAGATTTAAAAATGATCTTAGATCGACAAATGAGAATAATATTTGTCAACCACATCGTGGTGGCCTAGTGGTTTCCACTAGAGGAGGAGTTGCCCTGTTGGTCCAGACCAGGGATCGACTCTCCTCTAGTGCGAAATTATTAGTTCCACATGTGGCCACGCGTATATGGATCCATGCTTACGGTCCATTTGAATACCCGGGAGAAAATCCATCCGTGGGTTGCACCTCCCATCCGGGGGTTAGGCATGTGTCTTTAATAGACCCGGATTTAATCCTTTTTAAAAAAAAGAAAAAAAAAATAATATTCGTCGCTTTTCCATTGGAATATCTTTCAGCATAGCGATATGGAGTTTCTTTGTGTACGCGATGAAATTTCGTAGGGAATGTTTTAATCCTTTTTAAAAAAAAGAAAAAAAAAATAATATTCGTCGCTTTTCCATTGGAATATCTTTCAGCATAGCGATATGGAGTTTCTTTGTGTACGCGATGAAATTTCGTAGGGAATGTTATGATCGTATCGGATGGAATTCGCGACAAAGTTTACAACAATTTTTCTTTTTAATAGAGTTTACAACTATGTAGGAAAAATTTAATACATTAGACACACATGTATATGTTCAAACTGGTTTGAATCAACGTTGCATGTTGTAGAAAATATTCATGCATGTTGTAACAAATATTAGTCACAAATTATATTCATTTAATTGCAGTGAAAATGTAATATACGAAGTAAATTGTAATATACGGTTTCTTTTTGTGCCGACCTTGAAAAAACATAATAATTGTTAAATTCTCCATGAGATAATAAAAAAGTAAATGCTTCAACTTCTTCTTTTGACCAGAAGAAACAAAAATAAAATCATTCCTTCTTTCTCCACTGCCTGTCTCTATATAACATAATCTTGACTCGAGCCAATATGTAAATAATTTTTTTGTATCTCCTTAAAACCACATTCTTCTCCATCTTCTTACACTATTTATGGTTATACATACCCATCAAGCTTCCTTGGAATTATTATCCTTATGAACACAACTCTGGTAAGTGGCAGACTACATGTGTCATTTGAATACTCTTCTGAATTTTATGTATGCTGCTATTGTTGTACATGTTCAAATTATATACAAACATAATTAAGGCATAATTTTTCAGAATACCAAATTCAATAATCTTGAATTCTAAAGAACAAACTGAGATGTGATTATGTAATTATAGTACAGCGAGAATCCGAGGCAAATAAAATTGAAATAGCAGATTATTTAAAAACTAAAATGATAAGAAGAGACAATTGTCTCTTTTTCAAAAAAAAATATGGGCGTTACATTTAGATTATAATTTATATGGTTAATCTTATCAAGTACAAGTATATATGCATATAACATAAGTTCAATAATGTAGTAATTAATAGAATCAATCAAAGCAAATATAATTATGTACCGTAATCAACATCTACACTTAATTAGTGTTCGTGTGTACGTATATATATGTGGATATATGCATTTATATGATATATTATTTCTGCTCACTTCCATAGGTCAATCTGACAACTCGAAGAAGTAGAAGCAGCATATTCTTCTCCCATGTCGGAAACTCTTTCCTGATCTTTTTCTTCATCAACTTGGTACTCCATGTTGCTTGTGTCATTGGCATTGTTCTGTTGAGAAGCAGAAGCTGTGGCGGCCTCTTCGTTGCTTAGCTGAGAAGCGACGAATTTATCAAGAACTCTCCAGTCGGTGACCTGGTCCATCGCTTGCTCGTTCCCGCTATTCATGTATGGAGAGCTGAAAATCTGATTCCCTTGATTCAGTTCTTCCTCATGCGCGAGATTAGACTGCTGCAAGTTGGCAATACGGCTCGAGTTATTATCGTGGTTGCTTGAGATGCAATTACTATTATCTTGTTGGATCTTAGGGCTTTCAAGCTGAGGAAGTTGGAGGAATGATAAAGGAGATTCATGAAGAAAATGATGTTGTTGTACCAGGTGGTTGTATTGTAGCTCTTGCTTGCTTGGCAAGTTAGGGTTGTTGAGAGCGTAAGCAGATGCATTGAATCCATATGGTAAATGCTGTTGGTACTGATGCTGGTGCTGATGATGATGATTGGAGAGAATCCGCCCTGGACCGTTTGTCTCGAGCTCAGATGCCATAAAAGAGAGCTGGTCGTCATACCAATGTGAAGGCGATGAGTCGTAATCTCCCATTCGTCTCACTGCAGCCAATCTCTTCTTGAAAACCCTACACACAACCCAGCCTTCTTCCTACAACCAAATATCATATATGGGATGATCTCAAATGGTCTAGGAGATCACGGTTGTGTGAAGAGAAGTTATGGTTTAGGGTTGATATAATACCTGAGGAGTTCCATTTTCATCGGTTTCTAAGCGGTATTCATGCATGATCCAATCAGATTTTTGTCCATTTGGGGCTCTTCCTTTGTAAAATACAAGTGTTTTCCTCATACCAATAAGACTATGCCTCAAGTATATAGCCTTATCTCTTCCAGTGGCTTTCCAAAACCCTGCTTTAGTTGCTCTGTTGGTTCGAGTCCCTGTGGGATACTTTTTGTCTTTATGGCTAAAGAAGTACCAGTCACTTTGCTCCTCATGTCCAATTTTGCACAACTCTATTTTTACAAAGAAATGAAATCAGTTTTTTTTTTCTTTAACTTTTATTAGGAAATTAGAATAAAGAATGAAGGCTATATATAGAGGCCATGTGATGAGGCAAACCTTGAAGATCCCATGGCTCAATCTTGTAAAGATCAATGTCCTTTATGAAATCGATTTCTATTCTCTTGGATGCAACTTTTTTCCTCAGGTAGTAGTCTACAAGTTCTTCGTCTGTTGGGTGAAATCTAAAACCCGGAGGAACGTGTGAAAATGAATTCATACTTTCGACTTCGTAATTAATTAATAACCTGCTTATTAAAAAAACTAACAGTTACATATATTGTTAACATAATTATGTGATTTTGATAATGAGTGTTATGTCTTAGTTAGCAGCTACTTTTGTTACAACTATGATATATGAAGACCAATCACATGGTAAAACTATATTTCCCCGGAATGATTAAATTCATTTTTATTAGATTCACGGTAAATAATCAGAGTATAACAATTTCCATTTTTCATATGATGATAGTTTAAATTATACAGTTAGATACGTGCACTATATATATATATATATATATATATATATATATATTATGAACAAGATCGATCAATTAAAGTAAAAAATCTGCTTAATTATTGATTCATTGTATAACATAATCTTGGATGTTTTTTATTGCATTTAAGTTAAATTAACCAAACAAGTAAAGTTCAGAAAATGAAGAGGAGAACAGCCTTTAAACTGAGGTTGATTTTCTAGATTCTTGTATAAAAGCGTATTAAAAATTCTAATCAACACAACGAAGATCGATTGATTTTCTATATTAAATTAATAGTTAAGACTTGGATGATATTTTGCTTTGCTTGTAATATCAGCAAGATTAAGTATGATGAGATAAAATATGACGATGATAATCAAGGTGATTAACGAAGACGACGATAATGGATTAACGATGATTCAAAAGTAAATACTTTTACCTAAACAAGAAAGAAAAACATAGTATTTGTGAAGGTGATGATCGGAGAAGAATAAAAAGTTGATAGTGGATTAGGGTTTTACCTGAAGAAACTCTAGATAGAAGATTATTCAGCTGAAACGAAATTTTGTGTGTTTTGGCTACTGTATGCTTCTCATCAGAAGTTTGAACACTTCAACACAAGACTAGGGAGAGAAGGGGGTCCCTGAAAGAAGAGGGGACAAGATTTGACAGTGCTTCTCTGGAATAGGTTACCGGAAGTAGATATCAGATCCCGAAGAGAGAAAGAAAGAATGATAAAAAGAATGGGAAAAGGAGAAAGAGAGTAGGGTTTAATATAAAGAAGATCAATCGATGAAGAGCGCACAAAAGACACAAAAAAGAAGATGACAACCGTGTCCTAATAATCTATTATATTTTAGTTTCTTTATCTCTCTCTTTCCCTATCAATCATACTTTTCTTTTCTCTCTGAGTCTTCTTGCACCTAGAGAGAGAAAGACAGAGGGGGACTTAATTTGTTGCAAAAGCTTCGGGAGTAGAGAGAGAAGGATAAAGGGGCGAAGTAGTATTTCCAGAGAGAAAGAGAGAGGTGGCAACATACATTACCACCCACCAGCTCTTGATGGATATGCTTGGTCATCCCTATTGAGGTTCTTTCTTTTGTTTGTCCTTTACATTAAGCTTATTTTATTAGTTTCAGTTAGGTCATTTTTTATGTCCAAAAATGTCTTATATCCATACTAAAAGTAACTCAAATATTGGCTTTTAGTATGTGCTTTGTCGAAATATCTATACATCCATAATTTTCAGATATTTTTTTTTCTCCTTTTCTATAGAGACAGTAATTACTTGAACGTTTCTGCACAAAACACTAAATGCTAAAGATTATCATAATATCTTTTTAAAGGAATATCTGCATATTTCTTTAATTTTTTTATTTCATAAATGTTGAAAATAATATGTTATAAGTTACACACTAGCTACTTCATATAAGCTTAATTATGCAATCAAAAGTTGAATATATACGACTAATTCATTCAAAACATAGTGTATCCATTATAATGTGAATTAACAATTTTCTTTTAAGGATCAAGTTGATTTTTTTCTTTTCCAACTACTGATCGGTCACTTAATGAATCACGCCTTTTTCAAAGCATTACTATTCCTGAGTGCTGGTTCGGTGATTCATGCCATGTCGGATGAGCAAGATATGCGGAAGATGGGGGGGCTTGCCTCCTTCTTCCCTTTGACCTATGCCATAATGCTCATAGGCAGCTTACCTCTAATTGGATTTTATTCCAAAGATGAGCTATCCCGGCCATTACCGAAGTATCATTCTCATTTTATGAGATGACTTAGGTCTATGTCAATTAAAAGAAATGCAAAAGTAGTAAATGAAAAAAATTTTGGACCGGGAATTTATTGGATCTTCGAAAAGAAGACTTTCTAAGTTTAGAATGAAAAATGATTTAGATTCGAAATAATTCAAATCGATATTTCTTTCTCATTTGTATATGTATGATATATCCCACAAGACTTGTATATAATAAGAAAAGAAATTCGAGTTTGTAAAAGTGTCGGATGAATGAAAAAAAATAATGAATTCTTGAATAACTAAAAAAAGGGTAAGGTGTCAAACAGATTTTTTTAGGGAGTAGAGTTGGGGATAGAGGGACTTGAACCCTCACGATTTTAAAAGTCCCACCAACTGTAGCAGTACCATCCGCTAAATTTTTTCCCTTTTTAATGCATTTACCCCGGCGAACCTGAGGTTTTTGATGCATACAAGTATTTTTGTTTGAGCGTTGATACATAATTAATGGAATACTGTAATACTTACAGTATTCTCATTCCCCGATAAAATTATCTTCTCAGTGTCAGTATAAAGGATTTTTCCCTCTTGTTCGGCTATAGTGGGAACCCCCGAATCTAAAGCCACTTGGCGATCCAATCCAGTTCCAACAAAGCTCTTCTCTTCTGAATCGGATAGATTCATGTCTGAAAGAGTTTGACAATACGTTCTTTCCAAATTTACTCTTTGTCCCTCTATTAGATGTGTTCCAGAAATGTCTGCAATCGAGTAAATAGCTCTACGGACTAATGGATCAGATCGAATTGGAAAATGGAAAGGTTTGTACAAGTTATACCTTTCGTCACCACTTTGTGGAAAATCGTTAGATATGAATATGTTAGATACCTGTGACCCAATTGACGAAGGTGATCGCGGAGCAACAGCCGCGTCCGGATCAGATCTACCTACTCGGCAATTCATCCGGTGACTTCACGGTCGCCAAAGAAGCCCCAAGAAGCATCAAACATTTCCGATGAGATCCATGGAGCAATTCTTAGGTAGCAAGCACTAGCTCCCGGTGGGACTTCATAAAAAGCAATCAAACATAAGATCGAAGAGAATGAAACGCACGTAGTGGTCAGAATAGCGTTTCCTTCTGATCCTAGAAAACGTCCGAAAAACCCTAACACTTCGAGTGCGAGAAGGAAGGCTGATGAAGAAGAAAAGAACTCGACTTTTCCAAAGACATATGAGGCATACTCAGATGAGTCTTCGTGTCCAGAAGTCTATAATACCTCCTATACTTCAGGCTGCATTTGGTTAAGCAGTAGATCCAATCCAGCTTAGCAAGCTCTAGAGAAGAAGTTGCCTGCCGTATTGCGCGTAGTGTGTACTGAGGTAAGGCACGACTGATCGGCTAGCTGCTCTATTGCTATCGCACAGAGCTCCTGTTTGTTTTTTGGAAATGAGCTAGCTTAACCCTTATTGCGACAGGCTTAATACAATCGTGTTGGATCTCCTATTCGTTCTGCTACCAGGAAGAGAAAGACTGATTGCGACAGCTCAACCGGATGAGACATCTCTTATTTACATAACTGTGCCAACCGAGGAACGCCAACCAACTCCGCCAACCCCATTGATTTAGCCGCACCTGAACCCGCAACCGAGGAATGCCTCTCCTTTCAGTCGAGTTCCGTTGGACCTCTACTCCGCCTACTTCTTGTGCCGACTTCGACTGCCTTATTTCGAGATCTTTCTATAAAGAAATTTCAGTTGAAAAAATCAAAGGCGAATTACTGCATCAACCGCTAAAAATGTGGAGAAGAAGCAAAACTGAATGGTTCCACTTACACAAAACTAAGAGGGGATGCCGCCTACTACTAAAATCCCAGTTTTTGCAACAGTTTCTTCTTCTATGCAAGAAGAAGACTTAGAAAGAACAAAGAAGTTTGGATCCGAAAAAGTATGCTTAGGAAGTTCCTTCGCTGAGCACAAGAAAGCCCATATAACCTCGGCCCACCCAAATCAAATTCAGTGGTCTCTACCCATCCAAAGGATCCGAAACCAGTCAATCATGCTATCCTTACCTTTCAACCAATCGGCCAATCACGCTATACTTACCTATCAACCAACCCCTTCGGACTCAGGCTTATTTGTTTTTAAATAAGTGCGAAGGTAGGCTCAAGCAAAGATTCTGCTCGTGAGCGTAATGGTATAAGCCTGCCTGACTGTGAGACCGACTGGTCGAACAGAGACGAAAGTCGGTGTAGAAACCCGTTAAAAAAAAAAGAATGATCGAGTATGTTTGTGGTGGTCGAGTTGCGGACGATCATATTGTTCTTGTTTGAACCATGAGTCAAGAATGCCACTAGGCCATGGTTTGACAAGGCCTTAGATTGATCAGATGGATGTTTTGGAACCAAGCACGATGGGATAGAAGTACAATGGGAAAATCCAAAATTGGACGAAAACCTTAATTTCGGTATTATGGAAGTTTCTGATCAAGCCGAAGAATCAGGAAATATTTACCGCCAAGGTCAGAGTTCAGATTGGAGTTTATTAAAAATATTCAGCTCATCAGAATGGGAGTAGAAAAATATTCGGGATTGATCGCGTGTCAGAAATTTATCGGAAGGACCGAAATCAAGGCAATGGACCGAGAAGCTCGAGGTGGCTCGTTGCATGGGTTCAGAACGTGGTGTCAGCCATCTTACAAGCTGAGTGTCTACAGAAGCTCGAGGTGTCGTCGTGCATGGAAGCTGTACATGCAGCCTGACATGTAGAAGCACGAGGTGGATCGACCAAGCACGAGGTGTTTCCGCGCATGCAACCGAATCATGCTGATCGACATGTGTGTGCTGCTGTGGTGCCTTGCATGAGTTCTAGTCATGCAGCCTGATATCTGGGAGGAGTGGTGGCGTCATGCATGTGTCCTGGACATTTAGCAAGCCATGTGGAGCACGAGGTGCCGCCGCGCATGCGTCTGGAGCCATGCGAAGCGACACACTGGCTGCCACCAACCAGAAGCTGATTGGTTGTTGTATTCTATAAATATCCCTCGACCCCAGCACATTTCAACACATCCAGGCCTGTCCAAAGCCAGTTAAATACGTGAGAGAAAAGTAGAAAAAGAAAGCAAGAGTTTCAGATCTATTTCGAGAATTTTAGAGAGATTGCGAGGTCAGTTCTCTATTGATTTCGAGTCAGCGCCTAGGGACGGTTCTGTCCAACTAAATTCGTCCAGGACACTCAGTTCCT
Source organism: Brassica oleracea var. oleracea (assembly GCF_000695525.1). Taxonomy (NCBI): domain Eukaryota; kingdom Viridiplantae; phylum Streptophyta; class Magnoliopsida; order Brassicales; family Brassicaceae; genus Brassica; species Brassica oleracea. The sequence continues at coordinate 20,233,832 of NC_027755.1, forward strand.
TTGATGATCAACTCGAGATGCTGTCCGGAGTTAGTTCAGTTCTACGGGTTCAGATCAGTCGAAGTTCTGCTCGATACTCCGCCGGAAAGTCCAAAGAACTGTCCAGAAGCTAGAGGAGGTTCTGTCCGAGTCCAGATCAGCCTGTCGAGGCATGTCAGTTTCTTCATGGTGAAGCCGAGGTTGTATCCAAGACAAGATCAGTCAATAAGTCGGGTTTGGGGTCAAGGCGACGGTCAACCAAAAACTGTGAGTTATAATCGATTGATTGCTGAGTTGTTTTCATGCAGGGTCCCGTTACTTGGAAGTTGGATCATGGCAGGAGGCCAGGTCTAACTGAGTACCGGTTTAATTAGTTAATAGTTGAGGTTATGTTGATTGAGTTGATGGCATGCTTGTTATTGTTTGAGAACCGTAGTAGCATGCTAATGGTTAGGTTGATTGGTTAGTTAGCGAATTCGGAATGCTTAGATGATATCGCTAAGTTGTGGATAGTTAGGTATTCTGGAATTAGTCTTTATGCTAGATTCTGGAATATGGTTGATTGTGTTAATTTGCGATTAATACTAGAAACCTTGTGTTATTTCACCGAGTTTAGTATTAATCATATATTGGCCATATAGCATTTGTGTAACCCACAATGCTAGGCATGTTTGAAGTGGAATGTGTTGGTTGTGTGGCGATTAATACTAGGAACCTTGTGTTATTTTTTACCGGGTTTAGTATTAATCATATATTGGCCGATAGCATTTGTGTAACCCACAATGCTAGGCATATTGGGGTGAGTTAGTGTTCCTTCAGACCTCGTACCCGGCGGGTTCAAGGAAACCCCTTATTCGCTGGATCGGGAAGACTCAGATAGACGGGGTCATGGCCTATGGCTGAGTGATTACATGACGGTGTAATGTGGCAGTGACCCGAAGGACTGTGGGCTGTCACGCGGTGACCCCGAAGGACAGTGGACCGCAGTCGGTTGAAAGTTCCTTCTTCTGGCCTTTGTGGTAGGGAGATAGGATATTGCCGATAGTGAAGGAGGAACCTAACGTCACCAGGGCCCGAGTTAACTATATATATTATATCGTGCTTCAGGTTGTTAAACCATGTTTTCAATCGAGGTTGAGTTTGGTGATGAGCTAATAATTAGCATAATGCTAGTTATCTTGCTATCATTTACCGCTGCGTATTTCTGATATTGCTTATGTTATTGAATTGTGCGATTAGGTGAACCTCTCGCTTTAGATTGTTTGGGGTGGGATAGCGAGGGGTTGTATTTGTTAGTTGGGGATTGTAACTCGCTGAGTAACATTAGGTTACTCACCCAACTCCGTTGTTTTTTTTTTTGAAGGTCGCTTTAGTAAGGATGATCCGATAGCTTGGTGTTAGACTTTAGGACCACCGGAGTAGATTTCATGCCTTATGTAAACGGTATTGTGTTATGTGTTTTGTTGGCTCGATCTGGCATTAAGCCTGGCCCAGTCTTGGATTATTTCAATGTATGGATATTTCTTGAATCAATAAAGTAAATGTTTTATATGCGCATCATGAGTACTCTGATATTTGACTAGTCCAGTCTAACACAACGTTAGGTCGTGGTACGGGTTGAAAAGCCTTAAGCCTCGATATAACGGAAAACGCTAACTCTAGGTACGGGTTGCAAAGCCTTATGCCTTGACGCAGCGGGACGAGTTAGTGGATGAACTGGTCTAGGTCGTGGAGTAAAGTTTGTGACTCTGGCCAGATCGTCCCTAACCCGTCACGTAGCGCTTCCGGACCATGGTGTTGGGTTGGACGGTCAGTCATGTTCTTGTTTGATTGTTGGCTGGCCGGTTGGCCTTTCATCTCTAACCCTGGGTGTTGGACGGTCGATCCGCCATGTTCTTGTTTGATTGTTGGCCGGTTGATCGACCATATGTCTAGGACGGTTCGGGTGTGTTACAGTCGGCCATAGTGATCCAGGAGTCCCGTGTGGAAGGGCTCCCGCCCAACGGATCAAATGTACGCCGGGGATAACAGGCCGATGACTCCCAAGAGCTCTTATCGATGGAGTCATTTGGCACCTCGATTTCGACTCATCACATCCTGGGGTTGAAGAATGTCCCAAGGGTTCGGTTGTTCGCCGTTCACTTTGTTCTCTCTCTCCCCTTCTCCCGTTAGCTTGTTCCCCTCCTCCCTTCCCAACCTTCCCAGCCCTTCCTCCAAGAGTAGTTACGCCTTTTCCGTCAGTGGAGAGAGCGAGCAACGACCTGTGAGCGCCCGTAGCTCCCTCTACAAGTGTAAGGCGTAGTTCACCCCCTATCGAACAGAGGAAGATCGATTCTTTCTACCTATTCTATGTGTGCGTCTCGATAATCTTTTAGAAGAGCTTCCATTCCCCATCTTAGGTCCCAATTCAACTGCACCCGCTATAGCAATTCAAATAAGTGGTTATTGAGTTCATGGAACACAAACAAAATCTTGAATTTCGTATAGAAAGAAAAGGTAGTTCGTTCCTCACAGCAGGACCAGTGTAAACAGGTTCTAGGTCAAGCGATCCTATAAGCAAGTTTGAAAGTTGTTACCCCC
>NC_027755.1:20236397-20250054 GCF_000695525.1 Brassica oleracea var. oleracea
TAAATAGTATTCCACCCTCTTTCTGGGCGAACTCATTAAGTATTTGATGAAGGACGGAAGGTACTCGACGGAGAGGGAAGAACATCTGTGTATTTGCTGCAAAGCGGATTGAATCCTTTTACGCTCGATCCGTACCTCTCCTTTCAATCGAGTTTCTATCTTTCTTCTCGCCATCTTTCTTCTCGCCGACCAAGGCGAGGCGCTCTTAAGCCGTTTCAGGAAGGGAAGGGGCCATCTACTACAAAATCATACCTTTCGGACGTTGCCACCGCTCAATCCACCCCTGCAGAAAGTTGGTATTCAAGAGACGGAAACTATGTCAAGAAGGTGGAACTAGGAATAAAAACAGGGATCCACGTCGAGCAATCCTGACAGACGAGCAACATCAATTGAATCGACAGACGCAAAGACGAAGACGAGCTAACATGTAAAGTAGTGGATTAGAAAAGGATGGTAGCCCACCCAGGACAGCACATAGAGTAAGGTTGGCTCTATGCGAGAGAGGAAAACCGCATGGACACGGCTCCTTTTGGATAGATCGTCAAGCAATTTACCCATATAGTTATTATCCCGAGGTTGAAATACAATCCATTACATCTGGATTGAAACTTGAGAACCTCGAGAACCAAAGATATAAACTGAAAGATAGAAGCTATCTAACAATTTGAATATGAATAGGAACAGCCTTCATAGAGAAGAGACATGGACAATGTATCCTTAACAGTATGGCAATCTCTTCCTCTTTCGATTGGCAAAGAAGCAAAAATAGTAAAGTGGTAAAAGAAGCAACTCCTTGAGCGGCTCTATCAAGGAGCAGAGGCAAAAGATCTTCTCCAGTGGTCATTAGCAATGCACTAAGTGGTCCTTATTGGGTGCATAAGAGGAGATTCTTAACGTCAGGAATATCGGCCTTAGCATCTTTCTTATAAAAAATGATATTTCTCTACTTGAGAAGGTTCTTACCAGGCATACTACTCCTCGATTATTTTGCTCTTTTGGATCGAAACAACCTATTAAAGGTTGTCACCTACATAATCTACCTCCCAGACTAAAGGAAGAAGGTCTCAGATCCATGTAGTTCGAGCCCTTTTGTTAAAGCAGTTCCTGTACTTTGAATGAATTCAAGCTAGTAAAGTAGTCTCCTTGAAGGGGCCCTCCTCACCACTCCCCTTCCCCTTATATCATGGAAGCAAGCCAAACGAAAGCAAACTAAGCATGATACAAGGGCCTGCCTTTCGGTACGTGAAAACGACAGTTACACTCTTTCACTGTCTTACTTTGGCTCCTCTCTAGCCAAATCAGAAATAGGAACACCCCTTGACACACCGAAAAAATGCTATATAACAGATAGACCATGTCAGCCTCCACCTTCATCACTAAGCAACAAAAATGACGCGATCCTTACTGTCCATCTTTCTATAAGCCAACTCCAAAGTTTAAACCTATCCATATTCTTGTCATTTCTTTTCCTCGCCGCACACAAATAGAAGAATTCCCAATAAAAGAAGAAAGAGGTCGAGTCCCTCGATCCACCCTTCTAGCCATTCCAGGTTTGGAAAGTAAGGAAGAAAAAAGAGCAATGCTCCAAAGAGTAAGGGGACCAAAGGTTGTCGTTCCGCCCGGATATTCCTTTGAAAAAGGAATAAACCCCAAAAAATAAATAAATGACAGGCTAGAAAAACAAAGGGAATGGGGCATGATATGTTCTCTCCTCCCGGCGCCGAAGCTATCGAAAAAACCCCTATACCAGTACTCGATAGAAAATAAATGAAAAACGGAAAAAGGGAAGTTTTCCTCGTCTCTTAAAGCAAAGGAAAATGATGCAAGCACCCGACACCATGGCGGTTGGCTGCGCCGGTTTGCGCAGAAAATCTTCACCATAATAGCCTTTTCCTAGAAACCAAAAATAAACACTCAGAATGATAAAGGGACAAAGGGATTTTTGGGGGCGTTCCTCCAAAAAGAAGCAAAAAAGATAGTATGTTATTAGCTGACAAAGAAGAAAAAAGACCCATTGCGCGAGTCCCTTTTCCAATAAATAGAAGATAAGAATCGCACAAGGAAGAATGTCTGATGGAAAAAATCAAATTAATAAACAAAAAAGAGGAAATCGCATCCTTCCACCTTTCTCCGATTGAGGGGGAGTCTTAGTGTATCTAGGTTATACTGTTAGTTGTGTCGTATGTATTAGCTCAAGGGCTTAATTGTAATTTGACTTGAAGAAATCATCTATATAAAGAGACATCTGATGCCCTAATTTGGGCTAAGCACTGAAATTTGTCCTAAACCAATTTCAGAAACATTTTGTTATGGTGGGGAGCGAAAACACTTATTTCTCGTTCAGCTATGGTAGAGAGGTCCCCCACTTCGATTCCCGCCCGCGGCCACCTGCTTTCCCAAAAGAAGGGGAGATCCGCTGCTTACTGCTCACAAAAACATCTGACCTATACTATAGTCAAATTGTCCACCTATCTTTCTTTTTTCTTTTTCTTCTATTCACATCAGATTTTATATTTTCACCAATTAAAGGTGAAAAGGGGGAAAGAAGAGAGCTATGGGATTCGCTCACTTCTGAATTTGGAGTTATCAAGATTCTCAATGTGGGGAGGCGTTCCTCGGGAATGGCGGTTCTCAGACAAGGGAATCGTTCCTCTCTAAATCAAAATTGGCTAGAATGTTCCTACAATGATGAATATAAGCGCAATTGAAATTCCTGGAGAGTTATACATTTGTATATTGATAAGACCATTCACTATTTCTTGATGCTCAATCTCTCCCCCGGATGAACCATATAGCCAAGAGAAACCATGAACCGGAATAGAAGAGCTTGTCCCACCCATGAGTAAATATTTCAATTTTTTGTCTTAAGATTGAAATATCAAATATATATACGTTATGCAATGTGATTCAGTAATTTAGTCCTAGGAACAAAAAAACTCTTTAAACTATAATAGGTTTTTCCATTAAATGTGAAAGTAATTATTTCTGATCACAAATATATATATATATATATACTTTTGGTAAACAAAAATTGGAACCAAAGTTTTCCAAAAGTAAATCTTGGAAAATTAACCTTCATTGATATTTAGTTTTTCTATGATATTTAGTTTAGTTTTTTTCTATGTCAAATCAACAGCATAAACATCACAAAAGGATATTTAGTTTTTTCTATGATTTTTTTTTTTGTTTTTCCAAAATTCACATAATATAAAAATATGTATCTACACTTAGGGGGGTGTATTCAATATAACATTTTAGGTGATTTGATTTTTAATGAAGTTTTATGATTTCAATAAGTTGCAGAGATTTAGGTGATTTTTGTTTAACCACTCTAGAATATATATAACCTAAAACCCATGTTCTAAAAATTGGCCGCCTAGCCGCCTAGGAGCTACGCGTCACTCTTCCGCCCCGATTTATGCCAAATCGGTTTAAAAATCGGATATCCATTTTTTTCCACCTAGACCGCCTAAATGACCGCCTAAATGACCGCCTAGCCGCCTAGGCGGCCGCCTAATCTATTTTTTTTTTTTTTTTAAATAATTTTTTATTTGTTTATTTGATCTAAAATTTTATAAATATCATTTATATTCATAATTTTGATGAAAATTACACTATATTAAGTTTATATATTCTATTTGTGTGTTTTATACAATCTTAAACATGAAAATGTATTAATGTTATACACAATTAAAGATTAACATGTTTTATAACATAGTAAACCATCTAAAAATTCTGTCCGCACAATTTTCGATTAATCCCCGATTTTCTCTTTAGGCGCTAGGCCCAACCCGACCGCCCGACTAGCGCCTAGCGCGTTCCCGAACAGGGCCTAAAACCATGAGATTTGAGTTTTAATTTTTTTAACTAAGAAATTCCATCCAAACACCCTAAAATCACCTGAAAACTTTAAAAATCCACAATTTAAAATATTTTTAATAACAGTGGATTTTAGGGTACTCTACGAAATGTTAAGTTCAATAACAGTGGATTTTAAATGAGTTTTTAAAATTCATGTTTGAATACCGGTAGATTTATCATTTTAATACAAATCACCTAAAACTCTCAGTTGAATACACCCCTTAAATGCATGTAAGAATTTGCACTGGCGTAATCATTCCGACGAAACCAAACGTGGAGACGTCCTAAAAATATTATGAAAGTGTATGTATTCTTCATGAAGATAACCAGCTGCAAACTAAATTTGTATGATACTTTTGAAAAGTAATTATTACATATGTTTTTGTATATAATCTTGAATATTTTCATCATTTGGATGTGTCTGTTTTATGCATAATCAAGTGAAACATTAACACTAATTAGGTTCTCAAAATTTTAATAGTTAATATATAAACACATGATTTTAATTTATTAAAAAAACTATTTATATTAAATTGTTTATCGTCCCAAAATTGAGTTTTAATCCATTTATATATATTTTTATTTTGCCATGTTAACCTGCATTTCTATCTCTTGCAAATCGAAATTAGTTTGATTAGTGTTATGCTATTTTCATCCTCTTACTATTATGATTAAGAAAGAAAATGTGAGAAAGAAAATGTGAGATTTATTCTCAAGAATATAAGTACATTACGTCTTATAGGGTTTGTTTGGTGTAGTTTTGTTGGTCATCATTTAAACAATTAAGTAAAACTATTGCTCAGCTCAGAGTCGAAAGACTCAATGACTGATCTATATAAGAAAATTAAAAAAAAAAAAATCAAATATTGTAAAAACAGCTGACGGATGTAAGTGGAAAGCGGGACCCACAAAGGGAAAACGGAATGATGTGCTGACGTGGCGGCTGCTGGTCAGGCGTGAGCGAGCCCTCTATCATTAGTCTCACGATTTGCTGTTGCAGGCCGGTTGGTCTATGTGGGTCCCATCCCGTTTCCCGTTTCCCGTTTCCCGTTCTCTTAACTCTCCTTAATATTTTTTACAACACCTTAACTTTTTTAATTTGTTCTTGCCTTGGCTTATTTGGTATGAACGTCGCTTACATTTTTTGTTTACTTGGTCCAACTAAAAGTTACATTTGTCTAACTAAAATAAAATATACGTTTTTCCTATAACACAAACGAAAAACGTGGTCAAGTCATAACTAAAAGTCCGGATAACAACTAATGTAACTCTTTGTGAAAGTTCAGAGACTACCAGTTACAGGAACAAAAACACAAGATTCTAAGAACGCTTTCTTGTATATTAGAAATCTGTTAAACAATCTTCTTAGATCTTTAGATCTGTTTAATCCGAATTACTATCAGTCACGCACGACTAGAGACAGACCAATTTCTAATCTCACGAAATAGAAACACGAGCTGCACCCAGATCACTCGTCTTTCTTCAGCTGTCAAGAACAAACATCTTGCTCTAGCATTTTCAATCTTAAACAGCTAATCTATCTATCCAAAGTAATCAGGTTAAATACCCTTAACACAATATTTTATTTTCCTAATATTATGATAAGCCCAAATCTTCCAGATCTTCTTTGCTTCACGCCAAAGTAATATCATGAACCCAATAAGTAATCGACACGTCATCATCTCATAACTAACAAGTTACACTTCCACAAGTGTGTGTAACACGTCCTCTGTTTCACAATCCGCCGAGCTCTTTTTTCCTGAGCTTACACTTTGAGGTTGCAAGAAAAAAAATCTAAAACTTGTAATGTATAACCATGGAACTATACTTGTCCTTGCTTCAGTTTAAAAAAAAAACTTCTGTATATGGTATTCACATACTTTTAGAGGCTCGGTAGTTCTTATAGTATACCCCACAATATATGAATTTGAACACAACACATGGGTATACTTTAACTTCCAACCATGATGCGGGCATTTCCTTACAATAACTTATTAAATTCCGTCGGCATATTTTCTTGCATACTTTCCTTCTAGAACTGTCTAACATCTACCCGTGAATTTAGTTTGATTAATAATATGCATAGTTTTCTAACATATCTAAAATGAATATAACGTTGACATTATCATCTTATATTTTTGGTTAATATAAGTTTGCTTCCCTATAATTTTGAAGCTAAAAAAAGGTCAGGTGTCAAAATGTCTCCCAAGTTTCAAAGACTGAGGCAAAACCATCCGCACATAATTTTCTTTAGATATTTATTTACTTATTATTTTTTTGACTAAGTGCTTAATAATTTACTTATTGTTGAATTCTGTAAAAAAAATACATTAGTTTTTTTTGGTCCACCAAAGACAAAAAATATATATATATATAATGAAGAAAAATAGCCATCTTAACTATATCAATACCGTGTAATCATTTAACTAATTAACTAACCAACTAACCTGATAATATTTTAAAATACATATTAGGTAAGTTATATTTATAATATAGTTTGTGTTTTGGTAAGTTCATCTAATATCGGATGGTTCTGCGGCTGATGTTAAGGACTTTGGGGCAAAGATTTGGTGTGTAAAATATACTAATAAAACTGCAATAAAGAATTAAAAGATAAGTAAATAGAGAGGAAACAGGCAAAATTTCGTTTAGTTATATAGACATTTATATTTTATTTTATTTTGCTTTTGTGTGTTGTTGAAACGAAGCATAGAAGTGAAGCATAAGCAAAGACTGGGATCCCAAAAGTGTCATTTTGGTCCCACTTCGCCTCTTGTCCATTACCTATTTGATAGTGAAATTAAATATTATAAGTAATTCCACACTTTTACTATTTATATTTCTACATACTAAAAATGGTATTTCTAGTTCATTAGTTGATTACTAGAATATACTGGTCGGAGCTAAGGCATAAATGACAGTCGTTTCATCAATTAATCTTCTTTTCGCTGCAGTTGATTATATTTTGTTATGTATAATAACTAATACAAGTTTTGGTTTGGATTGGTGAATGGCGAGCTCTCATTGGGCCACCAACCATATGTTGCCTATTAAAATAAGAACAAATTATTAATTTCTTTTCATATCGAATCCAAGATTATACGTTACAATTAACCCACAAAATGGTCAATACAATACTTTTCAATAGATTCTGCTGCAACTGCAAGCTACCACTATGAATAGATATAATAAAGTTATCATTACAATGTTAGATTCCAGAAGAAGAATCTCCATCAATATTTATTGATACTACTGATTAATAGAAATTATCATGCTAAAATTTTCTAACTGAATTTCTGAGTGTGTAAAACTTTCAAGACAACTAATTATACTATCCTATATACGCATGGGCCGCCTATCACCTATGAGACACAATTTTCTTATAAAATCTAAGAAAATAGTTACCTTCAAAAGTATCATGCCACTATATATTACAGTATCTCATAACCTACAGTGACTATTAACTCTTTATATTGTATTGTATAACTGAAACTAACGACGTCCAAGGCTTTTTAGTTTTAGGGTTTTGAAGGGAATTTACGCATAACCACGTTGTGTAAATCCATCTGATGAGAAGATATATTTCTTCACAACTTGTCCCAAAAAGCCCTAATCATTACGAGAAGCCCTAAGAATCGAACCACGTGGGAAAGTTTGTTCCTTTCGCCAGTTTCTTGTCACATGAGAAAAACTTGTTACATGTGAAAGATTCTACCCGCATCCTACTCATTATTTGGTTGAATGGTACAGTTACCAATAGTTATGCTGCCGCTAGGCAGGAGCCAAATCGGTCGTCTAGTTATTCAGCTAACCAGATGCCAAATCTGAATCCAAAAAGTATCCAAGAATAAATATTAGATCAATTTGTCGACTCTCATGGTATATTAAACGAGTATTGTGACATTTGTAGTTATCAATAGTAATTGTTTTAAATATGTGTAACTAGTGATCCAAATTTCTGAGACATACGATGTGATCTAAATAGATGTATGCTGCGAGACATAAAATGTGGCAAAAAACTTATTCGAACTAGTATTAATTAATTATTCATTGTATGTGTAAACAAGAGAGTTTTAGATTCAAAGTATATATATGCTGCCCCAGTAAATAATTTTTAGGTCCACCACTATATAAAAATGTAATTAGTAAGCGCACATAAAATTTTGATAATTAGTATACTGGTTATCATTAATTATTATACGTAACACTAATCTAAGTATATGCATGACTTTAATCACTAAGATATAATATCATGTACCAAACGATCAATTATTTCATGCTATATGAATCATTCAGTACAAAAATAATTGATGGTTTGCAATTCGACGAATACTAACTCAACAAAGAAGCTTAAGGCGTGTGAATAATATACATTTTATTTATTTTTCCAGTATATACTTTTAAAAATGTGAGATGTAAATGTAATTTGGAGTTATGATTGCATTTTGGTTTATATGTCGTCTTCGGAACAATAATGCGAATTATAGTAGTAATCATAAGATAAAGAAAATAATACAAATTAAACTCATAAAAGGGAAAAGAATTATAAGTATCTAGATCTGTGAATATTGTGTCTACAGTATTCACCGACATTAATTTATGGTTTTAATTAAGCGTACTGAAAAGAAATAAGTCTTAATTAAAGCCAAGTAAAACCCTTTCTCGAAAAAAAGAGCTAAGTAATGCTGAAACTGAACTATCCAAGTCGCATGGGAGATATAGAGAAGAATAGAAGATAGAAAATAATAAGTATTTCTTAATCTAAAAAAAAAAACTCTCTCAGATCCGCATTCCAAGGCGTCTCCGATGGATCTCCCCTGCTTCAGCCACGCTGCTCCTTCCTCCTCCCTCTGAAGCAGTCATGCTCCTCGCCATGGCTATGATGATCACTACTCCTCCGTCATGTATCCGGCCTCCTCCAGATCCGTCGCCGTCGTCGTGTTTGAACGTCCCGTTTGAAGGTCTCTCTCCCGTCATCCCTCCGGAACCACCAGACCCTTCAGACGTTACTCTCCTCCCGATGTTACTCTCCTCACACCGCTCCTCAGCTCACCATGTTCCCTTCCGGGCCGGATTTCACCACGCCGTCGCCGTTTCCTCTACACTTCCTCTCGTCCCTGTTGCGTCTCCTCTTGGTGTTAGAAACGCCGGAGCTTCTCAGCTCGAGGGAGGCCTCACCGGATCTGGTCGTTCTCACCTCTTCGATTATATGCATCGCCAGCCAGATCTAATACCTGCTACGCCACCACCTCCTGGACGAGTCACTACCTGACGTGAGACTAGCTCTCCGCTGCGTAGTCGCGCCTCTCCTATGCAATCACCACAAGAAGCTCGCTCATCTGAAAATCCCGACTCTAGCTCGTTCATTCAAAGCTTGTTTGAGTCCGACGACTGGCAATTTGGCGTTTGTTCGGCCAAACCTTCATGGTTCCTTCACGGTAATGCTGGAACTAGAAGCTCTTGTCTTAACTCATTGCTCATCGTTGCTTTAGAAGTTCTCGTCAAGCCTCATTATATTTTCAATGTCGTGGATATAGTCATCTACTCATTACTGGATTCACATAGTCCATCTATTCTAGTCAATGCCAAATCAAGTCAGTTAGGACTTTGTTTTCTATACGGTCATGGAGCTTCTCACCAAAAGCTCTTGTCGGTCATCATTCCAACCGTTGCTTACAGGTGTATCAACGTCGTTTTCGACTATCAGTTCGCTTTAGGGAAAAAGATGAAGTTTCTCCACGAGACTCTTTATACCGCTGAGCTTGACTCGCCCCTTGAAAGCTCTATCTTTCAATGTTTTGTAATGCTTTTTATTATCATCCCACCGTCGAGCATGGCTTCGGGATCTTCTACTTTGATTGTAAACTTTGTTGCTCTCTGAGCTTTTATAATATAAGTTGTGACAAAATAAAAAGAAGATAGAAAATAATATCTAGGTCTGGGCGTTTTTATCCCAGCCCAAAGTACCTATCTAAATTCGAACCGGAAAAACTGAAACCGGATCCGAACCGTTATACAAAAATATCCGAACGGGACTTATAAGTTTAGTATTTTGGAGTTTGGTTATAACCCGAACCGAACCGAAATCCAAAGTAGGATCCGAAGATACCTGAAATTAGTTAAATATGTTAATATTTTTATACATGTTAAGGTGATTAGATATTTTAGAATATTCAAAATATTTTTGTTGTTTTTATTTTTTATTTTGAACTTTTTAGTTAATTTAGATAGTTTAACTAAATTTTAATTAGATTTGTGAATAATTTTTATATTTTGATTTTTTTTGTCAATTTTTGAGGTTTGAAAAATATATTTTGGACGATTTCAAACATTAGTTACAATTTGATCCGAACCGAATCCGACCCTATATTTAGTAAAACCCGAACGGGACTTATGAGTATAACACCTAAAACCTGAAAAATCTGAACCAACCGAACCGAAAAACGACGGGCCATCGACACCCATGCCTAATAATATCTATGCATGTGAGGAAGAGAAACTGTCCAATTTGCTGTGGCTCATGGGGTACTTGACCATCACAAAGTCTTTCGACTGCACTGAGAAAGAACATTATCTGAGCTACGAGTACAAATATTTCAACTAAAAAAAAAAAGAAAATTTCAACTATATTCACATGTTTGGAACAAAGATCTATAAAGAGCGTCTAAAAAGACGTGTAATAATTGAATTTATGAAATAAACCACATTACTATTCACATTATTTAGGATTTAATATATATGTCTTAACCCTTCAAGATTTTATTTTTTAAAAATGACCTGAAAATGTTACCAAACATGCTTGTGACTTAACAGAAATCACAGTGGAGAAACACGAAAAACACCTCTCTGCAACCTCGCATCAAAAACATGGAAACTTACTTTCCTTATTGAATCCAGGTCCCATGACAACTTGTGCAGGTAAAGCATGCAGCAGAACAGAGAACACATATACACTAGTTTTACCTAGGCGGTATCTTCATGTTCTTTGGAAGTGAGCTGGTTCTGTATGTATGTATCGTGAAGAAAGATCATCAAACTTAGAAAACTGCAAAGGGCAATACACTAATTGTTGCATCTAGTTTGATGAAATGTTACCAAAACTGTTTGATTTATTACTCATTTGATTCTGAAATCATGTGAAAAGCTTGTCCATCTTGAAGAGCTTCTCCATTAAATAGTAAAGGCTATCTTCTCCCTTGTCATTGAAATCATTGTATTGCTCCAACTCAGACAACTCTGAAAGTTGCTACCGTACTTGCCATTCAGGTCCAAAAAACTTAAGAAAGGGTAAGAAACGGAGTCTAGTGACTTCATCATCCCATTCAACCCTTTCAAACCATTCTTCTTCCTTGTACTTAATAACAAACTCTTTAACCCTGAAGACACTTTGAGAATCCAATGGGAGCTTTCTCAACTCTGGACATTCTGTTACGTGGATTGTCTTTAGACATGGAAAAGGCAGAGGTTCCCAATATATGTTCTTCAACGTAGCTAGATTGTGTAAGAGTAGACTCTCTAGTTTCTGGAAAGGAATGATATTAACACTCATAGCGCTTTCTCCTGGCTTATTATTGCTTCTACTAGTCCTGAGTCAAGAACCTCAAGACTAGTGAGGCTTGGAGCGAATAACAGCCACATTAAATCCTTCAGGCCACTGCAACTACTTATATGCACACTAGCGAGATTCGGGAAGCCTTGAGTTAATAATGATAAAGTCTCTTAATCCCATATATGTTATAAATCATGGAGTGGATTGCCATTAACCAGGCCCGGACCGAGACCGGCCCAATACCTAGAAGATAGAGAGATGGCCGAAGCCTAGCGAGAGGAGAGAGAGAGAGAGACGACTTCAGGAGAGAGAAAAGGAAACCCTTTCATTTTCCTAGTAGATGTAATCTTTCCATTATTATGTATTAGTAGTTTTCCTAATCCTAGTGAGTTTAGGTTTTGGATACTTTCCATTTATTTTCATCTTGTAATTCTTATATAAAGGAACCCCCTTGATCATTAATAAGAACATAGAAATATTCAGTCTCTAAACTCTCTAATTACAACACGTTATCAGCACGATAGACTCCAAAACCCTGAGACAAAACCTAACCTAAAATCCGTCACACATAAACCCCGAGGAACTAGACGACGCGCCACATATCAAATTGAAGCTCTTGACGAGACGAATCCATCAGCGCAAACCGTTTGTCAATTCGATCTTAGACGCGCCTACACTCGCAGAAACAATACGCGGCGCCGTTTTGATCTTTTGGAACCCTAATCCCGAAGAACCCTAAATTGTTCTTGCTTGCGTTCCGGCTTGCAAACTCCGATCGAGCTCAACTCCGATCAAGCTCAGCTTCAGGCGTTCCTTGTACGTGATCAACGTCCTCAGCCTCAGCTCAGCTTACGTCCAGCTGAGACCAAATCCCCGACCAGACGCAACCATCCGCGAGAAGAAACAAGCTCGCGATAACTCTCGGCAATGCGACCCGATAGGAGCCATCCCGCATCCGTTCGTCTCAGCTCGTCTCTGATCTTTGGTGGTCCGGTTCAGACCTGCGAAAAAAAAGGTACAGACTTAATCTGAGAACATGAATCGAACCTAGTTGTTTTGTAAAGATTGAAACCCTAAAAGATAATTTCTAAAACTGAAAGCCATAGGTTAAATAGATCAATCCCCTATGAATAAATCGAAGCTTTATAAGTTCGATTTAAAACCTAAAAACGAGATTGATCCATTGATCAATTAAAATCAGAACCATAAAGGTTTTTGAATCTCAAATCAAATCCCCTTGATCAAAGATCAAAGTTTTCAAAATCCCCTAAAACCCTAATTTTGGAAAATTGGTTTTTAATTTTGATTTGAAACTTGAGTGTTTGATTGATCGCCTAGAGCTATGATTAGGATTATTTTAAAACTTGAATCTGAATCTTGTTTAAACTAAAACCCTAATCTCTAATTTTAAAATTCCTAAAGGCCTTGAAACCTTAAATCTCTCATTACTTAAAGCTTGAAAGATTGATTTAAAGAATTTACATATTGAATGAGAGTTAGGTTGCTAGATTATTTAATTCTAAAACCTAATAGATATGCAACTAAGAAATAGGATTGAATGCATCTAGATCCCGTTTTATATATGGCCGTGTGGCCTAATACATTGTTCATACTTGCGGCCTTGTGCCCTTGATTGATTAAAAGCCGTGTGGCTTAGTGCATATCAAAGTGACCGTGTGGCCTAGTATCCGGATGGTTATATAAACCGGATTGCATCATGATCCGATCCTTAAGATCGTTGTATCTTATAATGGCCGAGAGGTCTAAGCATCACAATGCAAAGCCGTGTGGCCTAAGCATCATAGACAGACTTATGAAATCATGTGCACTGATTGGTTGCAAGAATTCTAAATCATGAATTGATTAATAAATATGATTTCAGATGCCGAGATTTGATCCCATGAATTATGTCATTCTAAATCTCTCTGGAGATAATTATCTAGAATAGGCAATGAACACTTCAGTTATCCTGAAATCAAGAGGACTCGGAAGGAGTATCATGCAGGGTGATTATGCAACTGAAAGTGAAAAGTTAAGAGCCATTACAATAATGTGTCATCATCTCACTGAGGAACTGAGAAATCAGTATCTACATATTGAGAATCCTCGTGACCTTTGGACATAATTGAAGCCCAGATACACTATGGTATTATTACCAAAGGTCAAACATGAATGAATGAGTCTCAGATTCCAAGACTTTGAGACAGTGGCCGAGTTTCACTTTGCCTTGTCCAGGGTCGTGTACCA
>NC_027755.1:20250153-20250761 GCF_000695525.1 Brassica oleracea var. oleracea
GAAGATTTGTTGTCAAAACATATCTACATAGAAAGAGGTTCTACCACTTACAATGACCTGATCTCTTGCCTAACGGTGACTGGGAATGACAAGGTACTAAAAAAAAGCAGTGAGATGAAATATCCTGAGGAAATGGATCAAGAAGAATCCAGGGCAGCCGTGTCCAATGCAATAGATGGACAGGTCGGCTTATCTATTTAACTAAAAGAAAGGTCTCGACATGATAATTTTATTAAGTCTTTGATTTGTGTTTTGCTTTAACCTAATTAGGCATTCACGTTTTTATATATAAATAAAAGTTTGTTTTGACTTCATTATGTCTTGCATGGTCTTACTTGAACATATAAATGATTTTAAAGAGTTGCCTAAAGGGCATAAAACCAAGTAAGAAATCATGAATGGGTATAGTAAGCATAGTAAAGAAACTATGGCTAAGGCATTGCCTTAAAGGACATTATACACACCCAAAAGAACATGTGACCCATTGAAGTTATAATATATGGTTTCCAAGTAGAAACAATGGGTAAGGAAGGAAACAAGTTCCTTTAGACTTTAAGAAGAAAAACGCCTAAGACCTTGAAAGAAAGTGGTCGAGACTATACCTATGA
>NC_027755.1:20252321-20261536 GCF_000695525.1 Brassica oleracea var. oleracea
CACATGATCACGAGGTCTAAGAGTGTTCATGTCTTCCTACTTAACAGCATTAGATTATAGCTTGTTACACAAGGTACTCATAGAGATCAAAGGAACAGATTATAAGGAGATAAACTCCTATGTGGTGGATGCTGCTATAGATTTTCGAAATTGAAAATGGTCTGGTCATAAGAATGAAATTAGATACAAATGATGTAGTACGCAGCATATGGATCACTGGATAAGATGAAAGAACAACTTCGTTCCTAAGCTGATTCATGGACTGAAACATAAAGCAGCTGCATATAGTATGTAAAAGAAATTGATCACGCATGATCATTGATCTTGGAGTTGTATAAAAGACAATCCAATACACTCCATATATTTGAAATTCCTTGTGATTATACTAAACCTTAGAGAGGTTAGTAGGCATAGAATAAATCTATATGGGTGTCCGACCAAAAGCGTCCGGCCCCAGCCCTTCAAATTAAAGATGTCTGACTCTGTCCGTCTAAGGGCATCCGACTTTTCAGCAAAGAACATCTGGCTATCCTACTAGACGCGTTCGGCTTTTAAGACTAAAAGGCGTCTAGCCCTTCTTCTTGATCACGGGCTAGTAGAGACAAAGGATCAACCGGATACAAATGTATTGTAGTCCATAAGCTTGTGAAAGCATAGGTTCATGATAACCATGTCTAGTACATTGTCCATAAATACTTATTTTGTCCGATCAAAGTAAAGAGTTAACAGTAGACGATCACGTCTAGACTATAGACACATGCAAACACGATTTGCAAAGACCCAATAGTGATACACTCGATGTCAAAAGACATAAGAAACGACCTATGAGGTCGAAGTGGTCTAGTTACGGCTTAGTAATGAAAACTGGCCGATTACTTCCCATCCTATACATACAGGAAATATCACGCAAGATGCGTAGAATGTAGAACCTGCGCTAAGGTTCACATCAGGGGGAGTAGTGCGTGTTGTACTCTTTTTACTTCATCATGGTTTTGTCCCACTGGGTTTTCCTGATAAGGTTTTAATGAGGCAACATGAAGCGTACTACAAATCATGTATGGTTATGACATCCAAGGAGGAGTGTTATAAATCATGGAGGGGATTGCCATTAACCAGGTCCGGACCGAGACCGGCCCAATACCTAGAAGATAGAGAGATGGCTGACTTCAGGAGAGAGAAAAGGAAACCCTTTCCTTTTCCTAGTAGATGTAATCTTTCCATTATTATGTATTAGTAGTTTTCCTAATCCTAGTGAGTTTATGTTTTGGATACTTTCCATTTATTTTCATCTTGTAATTCTTATATAAAGGAACCCCCTTGATCATTAATAAGAACATAGAAATATTCAGTCTCTAAACTCTCTAATTACAACAATATACTCTAAAGGATCTCTTAATTTATTTTTGATAGTATTTTAGGAGTTAATTTTGGTAAGAGACATGTTTAAGAACTTTGTGATTTTTTCCCCTCCATTGCAATTCTTTCTTAAAAAAATATTTAATTTTTTTTATTAAATTAATTTTTTATTACATAAAAGATAACATTTTAAACATAGATTTTAAAATTAAAACATGAAAATAAAGATTAGTAAAATAAACAAGAATTATTTGAAATAAGCATCTGAGCTCAGTTGTTGTCTTCATCATGTCCAAATTTATGTCATATATGTTGAACCAAATCATCTTTCAGTTGTTGATGCATTTGTCTATCACGAATTCTTATCCGAACACCCATCTGGTTTGCGATATTTGTAGGGATATCTGTAGAATACGTGAGATCGACATGTGAACTTCCGTTGTCTTCTCCTTGCTGGAATTCTGAAACATCATATTGAGTGTATCTATCTCGTTCGTTTTCTACTATCATATTATGGAGTATGGTACATGCTCTCATAATCTTGCCATTTTTTACTTTATCCCAAAACAGCGCTGGATTTTTAACAATGGCAAATCGAGCTTGCAGAACTCCAAAAGCACGCTCGACATCTTTTCGGACAGCTTCTTGACGTTGAGCAAATAAAACTGCTTGCGGCCCTTGTGGTAGAGGAATATATTGGATAAAAGTTGCCCATTTCGGATAAATACCGTCGGTGAGATATTAAGCCATATCATACTCTCTTCCATTGACAGAGAAAGTGACATTCGGAGCTTTACCTTTTATTATGTCATCAAAAACAGGTGAACGATCAAGAACATTGATATCATTTAATGTACCTGGAGGTCCAAAAAATGCATGTCATATCCAGAGATCGTATGAAGCAACCGCCTCTAAAACGATTGTTGGTTTACCCGAACCACGAGAATATTGCCCTTTCCAAGCGGTTGGACAATTCTTCCACTCCCAATGCATACAATCGATGCTTCCTATCATCCCGGGAAATCCACGATATTCTCCAACATCAAGTAGACGTTGAAGATCAGCTAGTGTTGGTCTTCTTAAGTACTCATCGCCGAACAAATATATTATTCCTTCTACAAAATGTTCCACACATAACTGAGTTGTTGTTTCACCGAGCCGGAGGTATTCGTCGACCGCATCAGCTGCAGAACCATACGCCAAGACACGAATGGCTGCGGTACACTTTTGAAGAGGAGAGAGACTAATTCTTCCGAGACCATCTTTCTTTTCCCGAAAATATAGAACTTCGTTGGAGAGTCGATCAACAATGTGCATGAACAATGGTTTGTTCATTCGAAAACGTCGTCGGAATAAATTATCAGGATTCGTTGGAGTATCACTGAAATAATCATTCCATAAACGAATATGCCCTTCTTCACGATTTCTTTCGATATAAGCTCGTGGTTTTTTTTTTTTTTTAGCACCACCAATAGTAAAATTCTCAAACGCTTGATCAAAGAATTCATCAAATTTTTCATTTGATCAAATATGTCATCAAATGTATCATCAGATGATTCATCGAAAGTGTTTTGAGAAGAAGAAGCCATAGAAGTGATTAAAGAGTTTTATAAACTTGTGATCAAAGAGAGAAAAAAAAGAGAATATGAGTTTGCTTGTTATAAGTAGAGAGAATAGAGAGAAGATGAGTTCGGTCTTGTTAGAAATAGAGAGAAGATAGAGAGTAGATGAGTTTGCGTGATGTTACAAGTAGAGAGAAATATATAAAAGATGGGGAGATGAGTTTGTGTGATGCATATGAAAATACAAAGTGCAACCCGTGACACACTACACGACTTGAGTACCGTGACACACTGAACAACCCGACAAACTGATACAAAACATCAAACTGATACCAAAAGATGAAACCCGTGACACACTGATACAAAAGATGAAACTGATACAAACTGATACAACCCGTGACACACTGAAATGATAGAATGGCCCGTGATGCTCCTCTCCAATGTAGCCTCTTCTTTCCCGTTACCTGAAACAAATAAAAGAATTGTCCACATCAAGAGATAACTCAACAAAACACCAAAACATTAAGTTGCTTATAGAACAAGAAACATAACATGACATAAAATAGAACAAGAGAGCAAATCATTACAAATTTAAGTAGAACATGAAACAAACTAGATTCTAAAGCCGAGAACATGAAACGTGAAACATAAGGAAGACATAAAATGAAACAACTAGAACATGAAACAAACTACTAGAAAATGACACAAACATAAGGAAGACATAAAGCCGAGAGTTACATTAGCTCATTTATGAGCTTTTTCTTGAGATCTTCTTCATAATCAGCTAGATTTTCCTTTGCAAGAAGCTTCTCAAGTAGCCTCATCTTGGAGAGCTGTTGCTTCATTGCCAAGTCATCCTTCTTGATGCTCCACATGAGCTGATAATCAGACACATCTTGCCCCTCAACATGCGGCTTCTTTCCACGAGCTTTTGCAGCCTTAACACCAGGGGGACGAGATGTTCCTTCTACACCAGCATCGCATTCATTGACTTGAGAGCTTGCTCCTGAATGAGAACCATCCGCGAACCTCCTCCTTTTAGAGCTGCTTTCAGTTTTAGATGTAGCGAGCTCACACCACTTCTGGTCGTTGCGAAGCTCGTTCCACGCATGTTCAAGGCTGAACTTCTTTTGTTGGTTGTTGAAGTAGATTTCGTAGGCTAGTTTTAGAACGTCATTGTCATTCATGCCACTGGTTTTCTTCTCACTGCCTCATATGCCCCAGAAAACTTGCAAACTGCTTCATTCAGCTTGTGCCAACGTTGCTTGCATTGATTCCCGTCGCGTTTTTCACAACAAGCAAGTTTTGGACTAGCCGAGAAGAGAGCCACCGCGAGACAGAATTGAACCTACAAACAAATAAAACTCGCGATCAGAACAAGAAGAAGTCTAATCTAAGCATGCATGATTGAAAAACACAACAATACATTTACCTTCCGATTCCAGTAGATCCACGGCGAGAGAGGGAGAATCGCCTTCTCGGACGAGCCACAGAGACAGAGGATTCCGTTAGGAGGTGTGGAGAGAGGGAGTCGTCGAGGATCGCAAGAAAGGAGTGTGAATCGTCGAGGATCACGAGAAAGGAGTGTGAATCGTCGACGAGACCGACACCGAAGCAGAGCCGTCGAGGATCGCAAGAGAGACGCCGACACGTCGACGAGATCGACAGAGAAGTGGAGTCGCCGAGGATACAGACAGAGTCAACGATTCGACCGAGAGAGACGCCGGCTTATTCCGTCGACGAAAGATACCGTCGAGGAGAGATCGGCGCCGAGGAGAGATTACCAGAGAGATTCGATGTCGTCGAGGATTCGGCAGAGAAAGAGAGAAAATGACTCGTCAAGAAAGAGAGAGGATGGTGCATATGTGACGTGTGTCCCATAAAACCGTTTCCTCTATCGCTTAATTAAGTGACGTCTCTAATTAATTAACACATTTTTCTTTTTTTTTTAAATCCTAAAGCACCTAAATACGCGGCTTAGAAACCGCGATATTCATGCTCTTAACCCTTCAAGATTTTATTTTTTAAAAATGACCTGAAGATGTTACCAAACATGCTTGTGACTTAACATAAATCACAGTGCAGAAACACGAAAAACACCTCTCTGCAACCTCGCATCAAAAACATGGAAACTTACTTTCCTTATTGAATCCAGGTCCCATGACAACTTGTGCAGGTAAAGCATGCAGCAGAACAGAGAACACATATACACTAGTTTTACCTAGGCGGTATCTTCATGTTCTTTGGAAGTGAGCTGGTTCTGTATGTATGTATCGTGAAGAAAGATCATCAAACTTAGAAAACTGCAAAGGGCAATACACTAATTGTTGCATCTAGTTTGATGAAATGTTACCAAAACTGTTTGATTTATTACTCATTTGATTCTGAAATCATGTGAAAAGCTTGTCCATCTTGAAGAGCTTCTCCATTAAATAGTAAAGGCTATCTTCTCCCTTGTCATTGAAATCATTGTATTGCTCCAACTCAGACAACTCTGAAAGTTGCTACCGTACTTGCCATTCAGGTCCAAAAAACTTAAGAAAGGGTAAGAAACGGAGTCTAGTGGCTTCATCATCCCATTCAACCCTTTCAAACCATTCTTCGTCCTTGTACTTAATAACAAACTCTTCAACCCTGAAGACACTTTGAGAATCCAATGGGAGCTTTCTCAACTCTGGACATTCTGTTACGTGGATTGTCTTTAGACATGGAAAAGGCAGAGGTTCCCAATATATGTTCTTCAACGTAGCTAGATTGTGTAAGAGTAGACTCTCTAGTTTCTGGAAAGGAATGATATTAACACTCATAGCGCTTTCTCCTGGCTTATTATTGCTTCTACTAGTCCTGAGTCAAGAACCTCAAGACTAGTGAGGCTTGGAGCGAATAACAGCCACATTAAATCCTTCAGGCCACTGCAACTACTTATATGCACACTAGCGAGATTCGGGAAGCCTTGAGTTAATAATGATAAAGTCTTCCTCGCTAACTTTATCTCTCACATTCCACACTTCCTTATGATGACTTTACGAAGACTATCCATACCTGACAAAGCCAGTACTACAATGTGAAGACATTTCACCTACCTGGGAGCATATAACAACTTCTCCACAACCAAACTTGACTTGATACTTATGTTTAAGACTTGTAAATGTTCCAAGAGCTGCAACTCCTCCATTAAGCTCATGTCTAGCGACATTTTAGACTCTAGTAGTTGCAGTTTCCTCAAACTAGACAGTTTTAATATCCCTGAAACACTCTTAAGTCTCTTCATGTAATCCAACCTCAAATGTACGAGTTTTTTCAACTCTTGTAAACCAAGAGGTAGCCGCTTCATGTATTTCCATGACAAGTCAAGATAGAGCAAGGAGACCAACTCTGATACTTGTTTCGGCAGTTTCCGGAGACTTGAGTTCCCTTAGCCGTATATGAAAGTCTCAACCACACATAGTGGGAAAATAATGCAAAGCTGTCACTGATGGAACTGTGGCAAACAAAAAATAAATCAAGACTTTTCAATGATTATGATATTTTTGAGTTACGTCTCTTATTTAATTCTGATACATCTGTCAAAATTGACCACTTGATGTGCAGCTCAAACATGGGTAGGGACCATTAATACCTGAATGCAAAATCACTCTCCTGTTCTGTAAAATCCCTACAGGCTACAACCATCTTCATGGGCACGCTCAGCATAAAGAAGAAACTTTGATATGTTAGTTTTGGATAATTGGCAACTCCATCATTTTCACATTTCAGAATTCCCAAGTAGCACAAGAACCTCAGCAACGCATACAGTAGAATGATCAGATGAACACTTAAGGATACAGAAGTGGTAGAAGAAAGGGCAGAACGATCAATACAAATGTTTTGAGAATATAACAATTGCTACCATGACCAAACTTGAGATCTAGAGACACTATGGAATGTAGTAGTGACTCCTCCCAATGCTGTCAAATTCGATATACCATTGATACTACCAAGTCTCCTCAAGTATTCCGATTCGGGTGTATCCGTGTTTTCAACTCTAGTATAGCAATTGGTAGTCGAATGACAAGTTGAGATATCTCAAAGGGACCAACTGAGATATTTCATCCAGCAGTACACTGAGATTACTAGTCCATGAATCTGAGACAACTAGCCTAGACTTAGACCATAAGAATTCACCTCATATAGTTACTAATTAGTAGTTTCTCTCTGGAGGAACATAGTTCTAGTTCAGAGCTCTACGAAATAACAACGACTTCACTTGTGAAAGGATTCAAAAAATCTTCATAGAGAAAAATCATCACGCAGGTGGCTCTCACACTGAAAGTTGATCAAATCAGCCCCGCTATATAGGGTATAATATACCTATAGACTGACGAACCATATCCAGATCCAAAAACAAAATAAACAGAAACATAACACACAAATATACAAGCAATTACAAAACGGAACTGGATAACTTTTATGTAAAGTTTCTTGAGAGTAATGATATTCACACCAAACAAACAGTAAACACAGAATATACATGAACATATAGAAAATAAATTGATTAGAAACACCAACGTTTTTGAGAGTGGACTCAAGAGCAGTAGACACAATTTCAAGTGGATGCAAAAGTAGAAGAGAGTTCCATCAGAATTTTGAGAACTGTTTCAGTTTCGGAAGAACCGATGGAAAGTGGGAAACGCTCTTTAGTCTCTTCGTCCTCCCACTCAACCTTATCTATCCAGTCCTGTTCCCCACTGTGGATGACAAGCTCTTCACCCACGCTGCTGCAACTTTTAGAATCAAATGGAAGCTTTCTCAGATTTGGACACCTATCTATCCTGAATTTCTTCAAACGTGGGAAAGGGAGAGGACCCCAATAGATGCTCTTCAGCTCTGGCAAATCATACACTCGGAAACGCTCTACTTTCTGAAAAGGAATGATGGTAACTGCCTCATTCTCTGTGAGAATATTCGCAGATTTTTCTTTGTTGATTATATCCTCTACTTGAGTTGAACTACCAACGGTAAGAACTTTTAAGTTTGGTGCGAACAAAAGCCAAGTCAAGTCCTTTAGACCATGGCATCTAACTACATGCACTGTAGAGAGGTTTGGGAAGCTTACATTTGTTGGACTTTTGTTCAATGATGGTGTACTCCTCTTGACATTTATCTCCACCATTCTGCTATGCTCCATTTCGAGCTTACTGAGAAGCGCCATATCTGGAAGAGTCAATATTGATTCCTCCTCAAGGATTCGAATAGATAACTCTTGAATAGCTCAAGAATATCTGGGTGGCTTTCTAATGTGATTTTCCCAACATTACTACGGAATAAATCCCAAGCTTCGTTGGACTCCAAACACTTAACTTCCATTGGATCATCAACCCTCATTTGGCCACATACTTCCCTAGAACGAGTAGTGAATACTACTTTGCATCCATTTTCCCTAGCCGGAAATGGGACTCCGATTTCTTTTAAATCCACTTCTTTCCAAATGTCATCCAATAACAAGACAAATTTCATTGTCTTCATACGAGCGTACAAATCAGTGACCTTCTGGCTCTTCTCTTTTTGTTTCCAATCCTCTCTAAGAAATCCTAGTTTCTCAGCAATCGCATCTTGAATCATCTCAACCCGTAGCTCGCTGGACACCACAACAAATATGACAATTTCGACCCCGTCAACTGTGTGCTCAATAAATTTATTGTTGATCTGTTCGAGAAGAGTTGTTTTTCCTACTCCACCCATACCATAGAGACCCATAATCCCAGTCTCATGATCCATGAGGTGCTCCATTGCCCTTTTGAGCATTTTTTCTTGACCAACAATCGTCTTTGGTAAAGGCCTCTCCACTGCCACAGCTATCGCAGGTGGCCCAGCCACCACTTCAAACACTCCTTTAGATTCTAAAACTTCAACTTTTTTCAGCATCTCGAAAACCCTTTTCCCGTAGCTATGACTTGAGCTCAATTTTTTTGTACAAAGACCACAAATACACAACTTTTCAAGTTCATCTCTACGAGTAAGAAGCAACTCATAGACTTGAGTTTGTTAGGAAATATGCGGTCAAATTTTGCGGAAAACCAGAATTTGCGGAATTTAGGGGAGCGGGAAAACACACACAAAATTGTTAACGGAGTTCGGCCAGCTTTTGCCTACGTCTCCGGACCTGCTACAGATCTTTTATTATCAACCCGGGAAATTTTTACAAGCTCTCAACTCACACCCGACCCCAAATACACTCAAGAAATTACACTTAATTTCTTATAGAGAAAGATTTTCTCACAAGAAAGATTTTTTTTTTTTTTTCTCTCTCTTGCTCAT
>NC_027755.1:20261636-20262042 GCF_000695525.1 Brassica oleracea var. oleracea
TTTGATCCTTTTCTTGATGGACTTGTCTTGAAAGACCACCAGAAACGTCGAAGTACCACCTTCCGCTTCATTTCGAAAAGTTGGCCTTTAAACTCCCCAGTGCTCATATCAATTAAACAATTTACAAACTGCAGCATACATGAACGCCTTTGTTACCATCATATATCTAATATACCAGCGAAGTAACCAAATTCTGAAGAGACGTTGGAGTCCACTGGCGAGGACAGTAGAATATGTATACGATGGCAGATGCTGCAGCTATTTGGCAGAGCACTGGAGCTGCAAATCCTTTTTTCTTATCCAAGGAACCGGTGTTGGACTTCGCCGGAACTTTTGTGGTGGACTTGCTAGGACTTTGCTGGTCGAGTTTTCGGGAATAGTATCCATGGAAGCGGTTTTGAATTTC
>NC_027755.1:20262595-20293179 GCF_000695525.1 Brassica oleracea var. oleracea
TTTTTTAAAAAATAATCAATTAAAATTGTTATTATCATTGAATATCATTATTTTTGACATAATTTGAGTTTTCGTTTACATCAAAACTTATCATATTTTAGGATAATTTTAATTTAAAATGTAATTTTTGTATTTTTCAAACAAATTCTAAAAATATTTTTTAAATATTTTGTTATAATTGTTAAAAAAATATTGAGTTGCATTTCAAATAAAAAGGTAAAGATATTAAAAATATTCTAATTAAAATATGTAAAATTTAATATAGTTTTAAGGAAATGGTCAAAATAAAAAAAATTACACATAAAATAATCATGATTTTTGTTAACTGGACGGATCATTATTTATATGATATCGCACATGAAAGAAAAAATTCTGTTTTTAAAATTATCTAATTAACTCTATACTCTTTTTTTTATATTTTTTATATGATATCACACATTCGTAAAAAAATAGATAGTTTAAGATGCAAAAAAAAATATTTACTTATTGAATATGATATGAACGAATATTACAAATACATCATTTAATAAAATAAATAATTAAAAAAACTGAAAATTCATATCCGCACTGGCGCGCGAGTCAGGGTCTAGTTTTACTTATACCCCCAACAAATAAATTCTCTGCCTCCGCCCTTGATTGAGAAGTAGAGAAGGCTTATGATTATGGGAGTATATGCTGACCTTGGTTGGAGGTGAAGTTTAGGTGTTAGAGGGGAGATGAAGTTATGAGTAGCTTTGATTGGAGGAAGAAGTTACACAGACAATTGGATTCGACATTAAATTATATAACTTTACACATTCACGGTTTAGGTGGATATTTTTATTTCTCAGGTTCGCAATTAAGAAGGAACGAAGACAGAGCACGAAGATGCAGTATCTTATTGGGCTAAAAATTATATCACACATTCACTTAAAAGAAACAGACCTCCATAAGAAGCCATGATCTAACGTAATTTGTCAAATTTCAATTTACGATAGAATAGAGAACAGAAAACACGCTTGTTATGAACATAGGTGGGTTTATGAGAAGTGAGACTTGTCAACTTTTTTATAATTGATTTAAATTCTCGCTTTAATAAACATGCAGTCTAATAATTTCTCATGGATCACATCACATGCAAGATGTCATCTTCCATTAACCAAGCCGGTACCGGTTCGAACCGGAGATTGGCAAGGTTCAAGAATGAGGGATGATTCAGCTTTCAGAGACAACTTCATGATTGATAAGTAACAAAAGTGGTCAAACAGGGAAACAAAAGAAACTCCAAAAACAAAAAATTGAGACCAAGTTCTTGACTCAAATCTGATACACAGAGATCTCATGTCAAGAATCAGGAGAAGCCAAGTGAGTGAGGATTTGAAATCAGAGAAGCATCTCAGCGATTTGAACAGCGTTAAGAGCAGCTCCTTTGCGTATTTGATCTCCACAAACGAATATGTCCAGCCTAAAAAATTCACAAAGATATAGCCTTTTAACTTAATGAGAAGAACTCATTTGGTACAAATTCAATAGAAAAGAGTGTGAGAGAATACCCGAAATTGCCATCTTGGGACACGTCTCGCCGGATCCTACCAACCGCTACATCGTCTTTGTTAGAGACATCAAGTGGAGTAGGGAAGGTGTTAGAGGCACGGTCGTCTATAATATAAACTCCAGGTGCTTTCCTCAACAGCTCCATTGCTGTGTTCTGTTAAGATAACAAAGAACTTGATCATAAGATTCTTTTGTTATCCCGTAAGAAGAATCACAAGCTCTCTAAACATGCTAGTAGAACAAGTCCAAATAACAATTCTAAGGTGATTTAACTCTGCAAGTTCCTCAAGAACTATCCAAGCTTACTAACGCTGATCACAGGTCCATGGAAAAGAAGTTAAAAATGACTATAGAATGCCGTTTCACCCATGATTCAAATTGAAATTCACTAGGAACCCATGCTTCAAAAATTACTAATAAGTAATAACAAACTTAGCAGGAGACGAGTTTGAAGAGTATTATTATTACCTCATCGAGGGGGTTCTCAAACTGGAGATTCACACTCTCTGCATGAGCACGCATAACCGGAACACGTATACACGTCGCTGTTACTTTGACTTCTGTGTCATTCTGCAAAGAGCAAGAAAAGTAAAAAAGCCTCTTTAACACACACAACCAACATTCTAAACAAAAGATCACAGTGAAATGACTACAAGATCAAAGTAACCACTCACCCAAATCTTCCTCGTCTCTTTCACAAGTTTCATTTCCTCTTCGTTGTAACCGTTCTCAGTAATGGGAGCATTGTGCGAAAACAGGTTAAACGCATACTACAGAATACATCAAAATCAATCAAAAAGTAATTCAGAATCAGAAAATAAAACTATAAGCAAATTGACTATTCACCTGTTGACTGAAGATGTTACAAGTCGGCGGTTTACCAGCTAAAACCTAAGTTAAACACCAATCCAAACTCTCAGCATTATCATTTTAATTAAAGCTCAATGGAATGGTTAAAAAAAGAAACAAAAACCTCGCGAGTCTGCTGCACAAGCTCTTCCATAGCTGCAGCACCCGCACCACTAGCTGCTTGATAAGTACTAACCACCATCCTCTTCACCTGTTATAACCAATCAAAACGTCACAAACGGCGCAGACGTTGGCATTGCCAAAAAAAATCGAACCTTAGCGTGATGATGAAGAGGCGTAACGGCCATCAAGCAGATAATGGTGGAGCAATTAGGGTTCGCAATCAACGCCCCTTTACCATTTCCCACTTTAATCCCTTTCATCGCCTCGGGATTCACTTCGGGAATCACCAGCGGGACTCCCTCGACCATCCGAAACGCCGAGCTGTTGTCAACGACGATCGTTCCTCTCTCCGCCGCGCGCGGCCCGAACTCCTTGCTTATCGATCCGCCGGCGCTGAACAGCGCGATGTCGACGCCGTCGAAGCTCTCCGCCGTGAGCTCCTCCACCGTGTATTCGCGCCCGTCGAAGGCGACGCGTTTCCCGGCGGACCGTTTGGACGCAAGCATCTTGACGGAGCTGTAAGGGAAGTCTCGGTCGGATAAGACGGAGAGGAACTCTTGCCCGACGGCGCCGGTGACGCCGACGACGGCGAGGGAGGGCGCGGATTCCTGGAGAGACATTTTGACTCTTGCGGAGAAGGCTCTGGGTTTGGGTCTGAGAGGGAGCCTGGAGAGGAAAGCGGTCTGTGGGGTGTGGTGAGTGAGAGTCGCCATTGTCGCCGTCGTGAGGAAGGATGAAGAAGTGAGAGACTGAGGTTTTGGAGGCGGCCGATAAACAAGTGTTTACAGATATATTAAGCAAATCATTTTTCATAAGAAAAAACAGCAGGCTGTTATATTATAAGAAACTGAAACGGCAAGATGTTTGAAAGTGGTAAGCGAAAGCGATCATCCATTCCACCAGATTGGGGTATATTCACACAACTTCCTCATGTGTTTCATTGCTTCTTTTGGAAATCTCAAGTAGTTGAAAAGTATTGTTCTAATCATGTGATCAGATTATATCAATATGAAAACTAATGGTATGGATAAAAAGCGCCAAGGTTTAGGGTTTAAATGTTTAAATGCTCCCAAAATTTTAGAGTTAGCATTATGGTTTGTTGTTAACATTCCTGGAGCAGCTTGAGGAAGAAGAACATCTTGAAGTGCTGTCTTAATAATGTAAACAGTAGTCAAGACTCGAAGATACACACCAAAACATGGGAGACAAATATTAGCGACCTATAAACCATATGAGTTATCGTGTGTGTGCTTTGCGTGCGCAGCAATGGATTGGAGTTTAGATCTTCCAACATATCTAATAATAATGCAAGTAGTGTGCTCACACGAGCAAAGAAACTAAAGATATAAAGAATATTCCCTTTGATCCACACCTTACTTCCAAGCCACGGCATCGATGTCATCTCTGGCTTGTTTGTAGAGCTCGAGCCGTTTGGCTAAGGTTCCTCTTCGTTCCATCAGCTGTGGGTCTTCGTCCAACATCGCCCCCAGCTTCTCCTTCTGCACCCATTTATTTTATTAAAAATCATTAGAAAGTGTTCTCCACTCTTTAATATGAAAGGGTAATCAATATTGTTTACCTCTTTCCTGCCGACTTGAGCGTAGAAGAAGTTGAGGAGCGATCTCTTAGCTTCTCTGACTTGGCAGTAAACAACAGCTTTGGGAAGTGAGATTCTCAATGTGTCACATACCATGTTTATGTACGCACTCACGTTGGATCCTGAAGTAAATTAGTTTTACAGTCAAGACACATTTGATATGTCTCATTCTTAGCAAGGGAAGGCAGAGACACGTACCAATCTTTCTGAAGTGATTATCGGAGTGGATGTCTGCGTTTGGTGGTGGAGCATTTCTCTGGTTTGGTTTCTCTTTCTCGGGCTCAAGGTGAAGTTTTCTGAAGAACTCAACAGTGAGGTAACTGGATTCCATGTCCACCAGACGCAGAGACGGTGTACTCGCGGCCGTCGAAGGCGACGCGTTTCCCCGCGGAGCGTTTCGACGCGAGCATCTTGACGGAGCTGTAAGGGAAGTCTCGATCGGATAGGACGGAGAGGAACTCTTGTCCGACGGCGCCGGTGACGCCGACGACGGCGAGGGAGGGCGCGGATTCCTGGAGAGACATTTTGACTCTTGCGGAGAAGGCTCTGGGTTTGGGTCTGAGAGGGAGCCTGGAGAGGAAAGCGGTCTGTGGGGTGTGGTGAGTGAGAGTCGCCATTGTCGCCGTCGTGAGGAAGGATGAAGAAGTGAGAGACTGAGGTTTTGGAGGCGGCCGATAAACAAGTGTTTACAGATATATTAAGCAAATCATTTTTCATAAGAAAAAACAGCAGGCTGTTATATTATAAGAAACTGAAACGGCAAGATGTTTGAAAGTGGTAAGCGAAAGCGATCATCCATTCCACCAGATTGGGGTATATTCACACAACTTCCTCATGTGTTTCATTGCTTCTTTTGGAAATCTCAAGTAGTTGAAAAGTATTGTTCTAATCATGTGATCAGATTATATCAATATGAAAACTAATGGTATGGATAAAAAGCGCCAAGGTTTAGGGTTTAAATGTTTAAATGCTCCCAAAATTTTAGAGTTAGCATTATGGTTTGTTGTTAACATTCCTGGAGCAGCTTGAGGAAGAAGAACATCTTGAAGTGCTGTCTTAATAATGTAAACAGTAGTCAAGACTCGAAGATACACACCAAAACATGGGAGACAAATATTAGCGACCTATAAACCATATGAGTTATCGTGTGTGTGCTTTGCGTGCGCAGCAATGGATTGGAGTTTAGATCTTCCAACATATCTAATAATAATGCAAGTAGTGTGCTCACACGAGCAAAGAAACTAAAGATATAAAGAATATTCCCTTTGATCCACACCTTACTTCCAAGCCACGGCATCGATGTCATCTCTGGCTTGTTTGTAGAGCTCGAGCCGTTTGGCTAAGGTTCCTCTTCGTTCCATCAGCTGTGGGTCTTCGTCCAACATCGCCCCCAGCTTCTCCTTCTGCACCCATTTATTTTATTAAAAATCATTAGAAAGTGTTCTCCACTCTTTAATATGAAAGGGTAATCAATATTGTTTACCTCTTTCCTGCCGACTTGAGCGTAGAAGAAGTTGAGGAGCGATCTCTTAGCTTCTCTGACTTGGCAGTAAACAACAGCTTTGGGAAGTGAGATTCTCAATGTGTCACATACCATGTTTATGTACGCACTCACGTTGGATCCTGAAGTAAATTAGTTTTACAGTCAAGACACATTTGATATGTCTCATTCTTAGCAAGGGAAGGCAGAGACACGTACCAATCTTTCTGAAGTGATTATCGGAGTGGATGTCTGCGTTTGGTGGTGGAGCATTTCTCTGGTTTGGTTTCTCTTTCTCGGGCTCAAGGTGAAGTTTTCTGAAGAACTCAACAGTGAGGTAACTGGATTCCATGTCCACCAGACGCAGAACCGTTTTCCTGCTTTCGTCTCTGAATCTTTCAAGAGCTTCGTTTGCAGCAGCTGCTATATCACTCGCCAGAGTTGGGAACCGCTTCAGCTCCTGATAGAAGAAAGAGCAACAACGATATTTTAGGATTGAAACAGAACGTAAACAGCTAGGAAGGGTACTAACAACAGAGGACCTCCTCTCACCTCTGTTTCTGAAATAGACTTTCTTACCAGCTCTTTCAATACAAAATGCACCTAGGAGATATCAAACAGGAGTCAGAGATATTGTCAATTTATTTGAAATAAGCCTCCCAAATGTTTGACCAAAACAAGACAGTCTCATAAGTACTGAAATCTAGTTAAGATTCGGAAGCATACTGCATCGACAGTGGCTTCAGCTGGTCCTTTGAAATAGCTAATGGATCCAACAATGAGCCTTCTGTATCCTTGTTCAGGAGCAATAAGATGTGGCTGATAACCATCTGCTTCTGAGACTACCTTCTGAACATTTCTGGTAGAGAGATGTCGATCAAAGGGAAGTTTCTTTAAGGCTGCTGGTAATTGATGGTCAAAAACTCCATAGATCCGGTCTCCACCAGGTCGTCTGATGCAAACAACATAATCTATATATGAGAAACCCGACTTTGCTAGACATAAATTGTCAAATAATTTGAAGAACTTTTTGGCAAATATCTATATATTATGGAGAAGGTCACCACTGTAGGAACTTTACTAAAACTGCACAACCATAATCTTGAAACTGAGCAACTTTAAAAAATAAAGACTGGATCATTTTTAGCAGGCATATTACTCTTGAAAGGCACTGTCTTTCAAACCATTCCTAGACTCAAAATTGATCTTTGCAATGTAACAGTATAGAAAAAAGTTTTCTCGAAAAACAGTTCATGAGCAGTAAGACTAAGAACCAGAATAACTAAATCGCTTACCCTCCATCCAAGTGCTCTTTAAAGACGCGATCAAATGCCCGACAGAGTTCTAAAATGGTGTAAAGTTGGGCCTGGAACAATAATAATGGTGAGTAACTATCCGTTTGAGTCTGATGCAACTCTGAATATCGATAACATAATGGTTTAAGAGCTTACCCCTGAATCTACCGCGATAGGTCTCCCAATCCTGTCCAACTCTGCATTTATCTCATCGATGCTTTTGTTGATTAAAGCAACAATACTGGGGATTTTCTGCCTGATAACAGTCTCTAAGTGCTGAAAAGAAAAAGTTGGACGAAAGTCAACACTATGCACTAAAGCTTTGGTTCCATTGAAGTCCGCATAAATAAATCATGAGGGTACCTGAGACAAGAGTTTTGCTAGATATTCTGATCCCATCCTACTGGCTAAATGCCCGTATTCAGGGCTTGTTTCAAAATATTCACGCTCCTTTCTACGCGCAGCAATCATATCGACCCTCTTATTGATATCAGCCTGTGAACGATTCACAATTCCGACCCAGGGATGTTGCAACCGGTATGACCTTCCCTCGAGAACCTTCATCAAATACGAGAGGTGTCAAAGTAATAAAACAAGTAACTGATTTATCTGAGTCTAACACCCAAGCTGCATGAGTCGAGAAAGATCCTTACATCTAGACAATCAGTTCCTTTATCCATGATATCAAGCTTGGTTGCCACTCCAAAAGTCCTTTCACCTACAGATAATATACTAGAAAGTTTTAGAAAATTATGGAGTGAAAAGTCACTACTTACTAGTTACTAGGAAACTACATCTAGATAGTACCTGTAGGATCAACTTCTCTAGCAAGTTTTATTGCGTCAGAGGTAGCAATGTCCTGATTAGCTGGAGAAATAGCCAATATGATGCAATTTGGCTGGCAGATAAAACAGATCATGTTATAGCAACACTATAGAGAAAAAGTTTGATCCTTTCGGATCACTTTCATATCTGATGGATTAAAACATATCAGTATGCGAGGATGATCAAATGCATAGTTTAGTTCAACTTGGTTGGAATAAATGAAACTTTTAAAAACTGACCTTCTCAACATAAGAGCGGACCATATTTTCAATGTCCTGAACGATACTATCCGGTTGTCCCTCTGCAAGTGTGACATTCAATCAGTAAATTATTTAAGCACAAGGTAAGAGAAACAAGAACCAATGATTTGACGTATCAAACTCTTACCTACAGCTACCTTGGTCAAACCCGGAAGATCTATGAGCGTCAGGTTAACAACTGCAGAGAAAGTATAAAATGAGATATCAAAGACACATGAAACTTAAAATCTAATCCTACTACAACTCATCGCTGCTAGTATCAGCAATATAAGAATTTTTACTGTGTTAGTCTTCTAAATGCAATGCAGTATTTAAAAAAAGGGATGCGTTGGTCTTAAGCACAAACCATTAGGAGAATATATGCTGAGCTGAATCGGTTTGTTTGAGATTTGTTTGGACTTCCCAGTAATACGATCAGTTTCATCCTCGATTTCCTTCCGCACAGCAGCTGGAAACAGAAGAATGTTCATTAGCCCTAACCTAGCTTTCTGAATCTCATAGGTTTCAGCAGTAATTTTCATAATGAAAAAGGAGCAAGCAATGCCCCATGAAAGATTCAATCAACCTACCAAAATCAGTAAACTTCTTCCTAGGAGCATGAAGAAACTCGGCATACTCTGTTGTTCCCTCATCGGTCTTATGAAGCTGCAACACCAGTGGCCTCCTCGTAACAATACCTAATCAATCAAATGTTAACAGATCAGAAGCTAGTGTGTATAGATTCTTCGGAGGTACAACACAAAAATTGCATAAGGAGAGAAGTAGCTACCAGATCCACGAGGTAGAAAATCTCTTCCCACTACACTTTCCAGAACCGAAGATTTTCCGGAACTCTGATTAACACCACCGAAGCAAATCGGAAGCGTTAGACATTGAAGTGAAGAGATCGGATCTAACATACAAAACTCTAGAAAGAGAGATCAAACCTGGCCACCGACGACGGCGACGGTTGGGAGAGCTTCCCAAAGCGACATTCCTTCACCGCCGTGATCTCCGAGGACAGTGCAGGCTCTCTGGATTTTGT
Organism: Brassica oleracea var. oleracea; assembly: GCF_000695525.1. Taxonomy (NCBI): domain Eukaryota; kingdom Viridiplantae; phylum Streptophyta; class Magnoliopsida; order Brassicales; family Brassicaceae; genus Brassica; species Brassica oleracea. The sequence continues at coordinate 20,271,582 of NC_027755.1, forward strand.
TAATCAGACCTATCAAACTCTTCATCGTCGCCATTTTTTTCCTGGAACGGAGCCAAACCTCGCACCGACGCTCAGATCTAAGATCCAACGAAGCTAGTTAAGTTTATCGGACGTTGGATTCGAAACGTCCGGTGAGATGCTCTCTCGGGGCGGCGGTAGGTAGATTTGATGAGTATATCAAAAGGAGGAAGCAAACGATGGAGCAGAGAACGGTAGTGGAGAAGAAATTCAAAGCAAACAAAAAAAAGAGTAGGCCCTACTACGCATTCAAATCTAGAGATACTTTTGGGCCGAAAGTGAAAATCAAATCAAATCTCACGTCGCGGGATACGCGTACCGGTCAATGGCATGGAGCCGGTTCAATTCATGTATTTGTGTTCGGTTAAGTTGTGATCGTTTATCTTTTTCTTATTTTTACTGTTACCAGATCTTCAAAATATTATTTTGGGAAATAATTCTCCGGCCCAATCCCAGAGTTGGGCCAATTGTCGAACAAGCTGTTTAAACCAATTTTAGCTCACTTCTGTTATTTCAATTGTTTACGACTTAAAAATGTGACTTAATAATTGGCGGGCTGAGCCGGCCCGTGCAGTAGTGCAACGCATGGGCGACTCGCGAAGACCCAGATAGCAAGCTATCTTGGTGGGCCTTCTCCCTTAAAAAATAGAGTTAATATCGTGTGGCCCGATGGACCACATATCAGATATTAAACTGATAAGAACAGATACTACACTTGATCTTAGCCAAAAGGCCGAGAAAGGTATGAATTGTTAAGCTGCCTGGCCTCTTCTTTTATACTAGTTCTCATGCCTTCCACACTTATTTTGTTAGCGATGTGGGACTTTGTAAGAGTAAGATAAAACAAAACACTCTCTCTGTTTCAGCGGGTTCTAACGATACTCAACCGACATGTCTTAAAACTAAAGCCAAATAAGCGACCAGTTAAATCTTTGCGATAAAAAATTGTTCTTCTTCTACGGTTTAATCTGGACAAGTTGGTTATTGGAGTGATTATTCTGTATAATCTTGTTTGCAGGCCATGTATATTCGTGTCAAGCGCATGAAGACCATTTACTTTATGCAATGCGATCCGACAGAGACGGTTTTGAATGTTAAGCAAAAACTGCTTACCCTCAGTGAGCAACCCAGTTACAAATCAGCGTCTGGTCTTAATGTCTACTGAAGAAGTGTTAAGAGGATTCCAAACTATAGCGGAGCAGAAGGTATCATACATTTGACAGTCTCATCGTGTATGCCAATGCAGGGGAAGTGAATAACACTTGTTTTTTTTTTTTGATAACTCTGGTATCTGGACAGCCACATTCCCAACTATCTCCCAAAAGGGGTCCAGCGCCCCAACGGAAGGGATGTTAAATCCGTTGTGGCCAAGGCTCGAACCCGAATAACGCTTGTTTAAGTTCAAAGAAGACCTATTTCACAATTTGAAAGCCTAAAGATAACAATTATCTAAAACAATAGCATATAGGAAATATAAATTAATTATCTCCAATACTATCTTAGTCCTAAAGACACTGATTGTGACTGCTACGAATGGTCAGAGTCGAAAATTTCAGGGATTATTATTATTTCAGTAAGTGTGCAATTGTGTGACTTAAGTCTCTGCAAGAGCTTCTGATACATCAACTTGAAGTTTGTCAAATCTATCATACGGTAGACTCACTATAAACTTCATTACTGTAATGCCACTTACAATATCATCATTAGTTCATTACTCTTTTTCTGAAATATCATCTGGTTTGAATATAACAATTAGTAATCAACAACAACCTTAGGTAAAGAAATTATATATTGTTTATATCTCTATTCGTATTTGCTCTCCAAAAGTGATTTAAAGATAAGAAAGCTGCCTAAAACCTAAAAAGCGAATCGATAAGATTTGAACTACACAACCACAACATATCATAAGGATGCTTTCGATATTTTAGAAGTTACAAAAATGTTTCCATGAAGAAAATCTTATTTGGAAAACACATCAAATTAATGTGGTAAGTATTTTCTTAATTTATCGTACACTGAAAAAAATCTAAAAACCACCGTTACAATAAAAGAATTGTTTAACTTCTCTCTGAACTATGTATGTTGTTGATTTGTCGAAAAATACTATGTATGCTGTTGTTGTTGCGTTAGAGTATCACACGCTATAAGGTTAGTGGTAGCTAAAGTTTCCCGATCTTTTAGAATTCTCATGATATGGTCTTGGGAAAATTTATAAACTGATTTTTGTTTAAAAGAACAGAAATATAGAATTCCAAATGTCACGGATTTGAAATCGTTCATTGTCACAACTGTTAAGAAATTACACGAGATCGGCAGAACCATCGTAAATGACAACATCGCCTTAAGAAACCCTACCAAGGAGAAAAGAAAAATGGGGTTCATATAACATTGTTACCAATCAAACGCTATATTATATAAATATGTAAAGTCGGCTACCTCCCCACTACATGTATACACACTCATTTCCAGAAAGTGGCATTTTAAGTGGACTTTTCTTCTTAAGAAACATTCCGTGAATCATTTACTAAAAAGATAGTGGCATATTTTTCATTCCTATATATGAATATTTAGCTTAAAGCGCTAGATTTTTGTGTATAATCCCGATATTCTCTTCAGATACAGAAGGAATAAGTTTCAATTTCGAGTCCTATATGGTTTTCTCTTATTGAATCACACACTAGAATGAGTATAATTTAAAACACTTGTCTACTATAATAAACAAAAACATTTAGAGGAAATTAATAGAATGTTAATAATTACACGCGTGCGAATATTTTCTTCTCGAACAATTTCTTTTTTACATGGGCAGAAACAACGAAGGTAGGCGAATCTCCACATAGCTCATCCGTGATCTAGTGAGTCCCACCATCCTAATATTCAACCGTACGATTTTTTCTTGGTCGACATTGCAACTGGTTATGTCCATCCAAAATATAACTCACGACCAACAGTTTTATTTAAAGATACTATTGTTTTTTTGAGATTTTTATTCGATTTGCGAAGATAAAAGTTTTGTGTTTTCAATATAATTTTTAAGTTTATTTACTAATTTTACCCATATCAATTAAAACAACTATTATTGATATAATTAATTGAACTTTATGATTATAATATTAAATAAATGTTAATTTTAGCAATGTAAATTTATTCTTAAAATATGTGAAAAGTTCAAAACTTATAGTGGAATTGAGTGAGTAGTATTTAACAATCGTGTTCATACACACATGTTAAATACAAATATTTAAATTATCTACTAAATATATAAATCGTATACATGCCAAAAAAATAGAAAAATGCTCATCTTATCAATTGTGCTATACGTTTGTTATCTATTATGTAATAGATAGATATACACGAAAAAAGATTCTCGTTATTTTATTGAAAGCCCTAAAGTATGGGGTTTCTTTAAAGGCACGGCTGAGAGTTGAAACTACCAAGCCTTCTTTCACACACCAACCATGGATAAAACTGCACCAGACAATATGATTAGTGGCAATAATGTGATTACAGTGAGCATTATAAGGACACACATGTCAATTTATACCTCCACTCCTCAATGCCTACATAAACCCACCAATCTTTCAAGTAAATTAAACACCCTAAACAGCAAAAACTAAAACAAAGTAAAGACTAGTAACATGGCAAGGCAGCTTTATACGACGACGTTTCTTCACTTAGCCACCTTACTCTTCATTTCCCGGACAATCTCAGCCGTCCGTTTCACTCCGCAACCAACACCAACCAACGATCTAGATTTCATCCGGTCAAGCTGCAACGCAACGCTCTACCCTGACGTCTGTTTCACGTCGCTAGCTGGCTACGCCTCCGCCGTACAAGACAATCCGGCGAAGCTAGCTAAGCTCGCCATCGGAGTTTCTCTTTCCCGCGCAAAACACACGGCAAGTTACCTTTCAAAACTATCACGCACCGCCGCCTCCGCCGCCGTCCACGACTGCGTTTCCAACGTGGGAGACGCCGTGGAGCAGATGCACGGCTCGCTCCAGCAGCTCCGAGAGATGAACCACCATCGTCAAGGAGCTCCGGCGTTTAGGTTTCAGATGAGTAACGTGCAGACGTGGATGAGCGCGGCGTTGACGGACGAGGAGACGTGTACGGACGGGGTCACGGAGGAGATGGAAGACGGAGATACGAAGACGGCCGTTTGCGAGAGGGTCGGCGACGTTAAGAGATTCACGAGCAATGCGCTTGCTCTAGTCAACACATACGCCAATAATGGAGCCTAGCACTAGGCCTTTTCTTAGGAAGTTATATATAAATACTTGTGTATATATATGTATAAACTATAATGTATAATCAGTGTGCTTAGATTTTGTGTGTATTCGAGGGGAGGCTATGGAATCGAGTTTATACTGAGATGGAACTCCGAGCTTGTGTGTTGCATTAAGCTAAGTTTAGTTGTCTTTAAACCAAAACAAAGTTTGATTGTATTAGTAGATGTCGATCGTATGTGTTTATTTTATGAATGATGGAGAAAAATAGATCAATTATAGATGGTTTTGATAAATAGTTGGATACATTTAAAATAAACTATACAGGCTAAGTTTTGAATCTATTCGTGAACGTGAACATGGAAATGTGATATGGATGAATTTGGACATATAACGAGAGTTGAAACCCGTGAGATGATTAGAAACATATACGACCTCTACCTAAGTTTGTCTATTTGTGGCCTATTCAGTTTTTTACGAAAGCAACGTCTTTGGTCACGGAGATGCCAATGTACAAATTCACAAATTCACATTTATATTGTATATTAAAAATATAAAAAGGTGTGTTTCATACACATAATTAATATTTTCGTTAGCATAAGTTTGAATAAAAAAATAAAATGGGTTTGTTGGATAATATATTCGATAAACATTTGGTCAATCAATTTCACTAGTGATACTAATATTATTATTGTTGTCATTATTATAAATCACTACAAATATTTGATTATACGAAATGATGAATGAGAAAAATGGTTATATCGACTTGATTTAGTAGACAGAAATGTAACGATTGGAGGATGCATAAAACACTCAAGCGGTCAAGTAAGCATATAGCTTCGAGTAATAGAGCGAAAGAAAACGCAAGCTCAATCAAGCTATAATCAGACTAAGGAAAAGCACAAAAAACTTTAGAATTACAAGACATGCTCATTTGGAAACTGGATAGGTTTTGAAAGGGATTAAGATAGTCCATTAACGTAAAATTTCAATTAAATAAACGACAACGTCCAACCACATCTTCAAGGATAAACTTAACTTATAAATGAATGACTTGTTTTTCATCCCTTCACACACAAAAAAAAAGAAAAAGGCCAACAAGAACACTCGCTAAGCCTTGTCAATCCTCGTGCAAGGTTCCCAAGACATCCTCATCCCTGAAGAGATGGTACCTATGTCCACCACAAGAATTCAAACAACATAAGCTGCTTACATTTAGTTGCCATTATTTTCGGCTGATCCGAGTTTTTTTCTTTCACTAATCAGATATTATCCAAATCTAATTAACTAATAATGCCACGAGGAAGCATCTACAGACAAATGTAATACCAACAAGAGAGCTGGTTCAACTTACTCCTTCTCGCCGAGCTTGACCTGAGTACCGCCGTACTCTGGGAGAAGAACAGTGTCGCCTTCCTTAACCGAGACCGGAATCAATTTCCCGTCTTTATCTCTCGAACCGGCCCCCACGGCTATCACCTTGCCGGAATTCAGCTGAAAATAAATCCGGAAACAACTTTCAGATCTTTCGAGGTCAAATCAGAAAGATCAGATCGTTAAAAAAGAAGAAGCGATCTTTACCTTGGAGGCTTTCTCTGGGAGGAGGATGCCGCTTTCGGTTTTTGCAGGCTGGATGACTCTCTGCACCAGGATGCGGTTGAACGTTGGGACCAGACGCTTCATCATTTCTCTCAAATTCTTTTTCTCTCTCGGAGTTGAATCGAGAGATTCCAGGGGTTTCTGAGTTTTTTTATCGGTAGAAGACGGAATGATCTAGATCGTAGGGTTTAGGGGGGAACGAAAAATGGGCCAAGGGTTTAGAGAATCATTCGTATGTATTTGGGCCTATAATATTATCTGTGATTATTTAATGGGCCTAGCCCATTTTAACACACAAACGTTGTCGCTAAATGTTGTTAAGTGGAAAAATTCATGTATGCACGTCGTCTAATAAAACTCCTTTCTGTACTTCGGATGGATGATCTAGTAAAATGAAGTTTGTGTGTTGAGAAAGCGCAGATGGCTTATGTCCAGAGCTTGGCCAAATTTGTTACACGTGGCGGTTTCGGGAGCTGGGCATTTTGTTCCGAATTCCGACAGACAAAGCTGTAAATTAAATTCAAGGTCTCTGAATCTGATCGAAGGTTGTGTGTTTTTTTTTTTTTTTTGGGTAAAAAGGCTTGCTCCTTTAGTAATGTTGTTAAACAGATATCCCCGTTAAGCTTTATAGAATATTCCCGCATTATAATGGGTTCTTGAATTTTTAACTGGAAGGTCCACAATAAGATTATGATTGGTGCCTACTAGCTTAGTTTGGGTCACTTATAAATAGTCTGCTTCTGTATATACTTCGATATTTGTTTGTCCGGGCAATTGATTATTCTCTGTTCTCAAGTTCAATACAGTACGAATTGGTTTCTACATCTTGGATATCATTTTGCTTATGAATTATCATCTTCCTCAAACTTCCTTAAAATATAGGATAAACAAACCAAAGGGTTGATTAAAATTACAATTATAAATTGTAAAGAAATTGATTTGATGGATTAAGAAAAAGCATGTAATGGCGATTGGAGGCGGGATTGTGATAAAAATTCGAAGTGAAGAGTATAGAATACTCTGAACACAAAGAAAGCACAGAGAAACCCGTACTATGAAGCCATTTTATCGTTATAGGGAAGAAGAGGCAAGGGCACCCCGTAGAAAACCTACAGGTATTTTCAGAGCTATTGATTAGATCTCTCCCCTTTTGGTTTTTGCATCTTTCTCCCCATTAATTTTTTTTTGGTGGAAAACATTCGCGCAAACAAAAACAAAACAATTGATTACAGTATCGGCATAGGAAAAGACCGAAATCAAACTAAGAAGAACCTAAAGAAAGACGGCTCTGCTACAATCTGTGAATCTCGCAGATTTTATAGTGCCATCGCGAGACAGCTAGGGCTGACGATAGTCGTTGAAGCTGAGCTTACTTTATATTGAGCTTAGAGTTTAAATTTAACTATCAGGCCCATTGGGCTTCAGTGTCCATCGTTCGGTTGACCTATATATATATACTCTTCAAAAGTCCTATTTTTCTCCACCGTTAACAAATCATAGTCGGATCAATTAAACAAATAGTTAATATAACAATTGATTATTTATATTAATAATAAACTAAATATAAATTTAATTTTTTTTAATTACATAAAAATATGTTGAGAAAATATCTAACAAAATCTTATTTAAAATTTTAAATATTTTTATAAAATAACACATTAATTGATTTCGTAATTTGTAATATAATATTGTTATAAATCAATGTTAACTAAAATTTTACTATAAAACAAGAAAATAAAAATCATATACTATTTTCTATAAATTCTATAATTATATTCTGTGTTATATAAAAATAAAAGTGATATATAAATTAAATATGACAAATTATATTAAATAGGTAAATTAAAAAAAAATTTAAAAATTACTTCATTTAAATAAATTATCACTCATCATTAACATGTGTTAAAATTCGTAATCTATATAATATTTGTATGAAAAAATAAATTTATTAGGTTAAACTCTTATATCTACAACTATATATTATTTATTTATTTATTTTGAAACTCTCAATAATATATTGTTTAAAATATTTATATACAAAAATATAATAGTATATATAACATTTAGTTCATATACTATTTAAAAAATATGTTATTAGAAAACTATGAAATTTTAGTAATTCATTTAAAATATTAATGACAAATTAAATTTTAGTTATATATTTTTTAAAATTATAACAAAACCTATTGAGAAAATTTATAAAATATTACCAAATTTTTTTTTATGAAATAATGTATTAATGTAGCAACAAAAACAAATTCAAAATTCATGTAATCTTCCAAACTAAAAAATAGTAGCGTAATTTTTCAAAGTTTTCTTGAAAAAATATAAAATTTTGAAAATAAATATTCAAACTCAAAATGATAAAAATAACTTTTTGAAATGCACCACGAAAAAACAAATGATATATGTTGTAAACATTAAAGCAATCTAATGTTTTGAAATCTTAATTAAAAATAAAAATAAAACTTAATATCTTAATATCATAATTAAAAATATATGTTAATATCATAACATGCCGAGTAAAAAATGTAAACAATAATATTATAAACTTATACAATATATAATACTAAAATGGAAATTATATATTTAAAATATTTTATATCAAATACATTTATAAAATGAAAAGATATCTGCATGTTAAAATCTAGTGTAACATTTTAAAAAAAGTTGGACGATCAAAGAGCAAGCCATGCTAAAAAGTGGAAGCAAAACATTAAGTTAGAAATATAAACTGTATCAGCGAACATCGACCTAAAGTACGTGAACCTACCACGGGAGTCATCCCACCAAACCTCTCCTAAAATATCAAGGCTCTAAACCCTAGATTGGCACAAGAAAATGCATGCGTCACCTCTTCTTTACAAAGGCTATATAAACAGTAGATTGGCACAAGGTTCCATCCAACACAAACACATATATACAAATCTACACATTAACCATGAAATTTCGTGGACTCGACTTGATCGTTTTTCTATTAGCTGTGGTAAGTTGCAAAGCTAATAAGGAAATTACTTGCGAAGAGAACGAGCCATTTACATGTAATAACACTGATCGTTTAAACAGTAAAGGCTTCCCAAAAGACTTCATCTTCGGTGTTTCATCGGCTGCTTACCAGGCATGTAACAAATCATTATACATTGTTTAGCCAGAAAATTTTGACGCTGAACTTTAATGCCGCATGGTTGTTTATTTTCATTTCAGATTGAAGGTGGCAGAGGACGTGGTCTTAACATTTGGGATGGCTTCACTCACCGATTCCCAGGTATACCGTTTGTCCGGTATATATATACATGTAAGTCTCTATACATTCATAGTAATGTATTTGTTTACTATCAGAGAAAGGAGGGTCCGATCTTGGGAATGGAGATACTACTTGCGAGTCATATACGATGTGGCAGGTTAATTCTCAGTATACATATATATATACTCACTGAATTCTGTATCTTCTACGTGTGGATTAATGACATGCAATTGTATATGTAAACTGCAGAAAGATATAGACATTATGGACGAAATGAATGCTACTGGCTACAGATTCTCCTTTGCGTGGTCAAGAATCATTCCAAGTACGTACACATTATCGATCTGTGTGTACAAGTAGTGGTATATTGATTGTGATTGTTTGGAAAATTAAGTATATGATATGTACGTATGCATGAGCAGAAGGAAAGGTGAGTAGGGGAGTGAACAAAGGAGGTCTTGAATACTACCACAGACTCATAGATGGCCTCATCGCGAAGAATATCACGCCTTTCGTTACCCTCTACCATTGGGACCTTCCTCAAACACTGCAAGATGAGTATGAAGGTTTCTTGAACCGCCAAGTCATGTATGTTATTAGTTCCATAACATGCATGCATCTTAGGAGTAAAAATGAAAGAGAGAAAATATATAGATTTGATTCACATTAATGAAAGGATTCTAAACTATGCGCAGAGAGGATTTTAGAGATTTTGCGGATCTATGTTTCAAGGAATTTGGTGGAAAGGTGAAGAACTGGCTCACTATCAACCAGCTGTACTCAGTGCCTACGAGAGGCTATTCAACCGGAGCAGATGCACCCGGTCGATGTTCTCCAAAGGTCGATGCAAGATGTTACGGCGGAAATTCTTCAACGGAACCTTATATAGTTGCACATAACCAGCTTCTTGCTCATGCCGCTGTGGTCAATCTTTATAGAACAAAATATAGGGCGAGTACTTGTCCATTTGTAAATAGGTGTAATAATCTGACATATCCAATCCATATTTAACAAATCATTGTGACCAGCAGTTCCAAAGAGGGAGGATCGGACCGGTGATGATAACTAGATGGTTTCTTCCATTTGATGAGACTAATAAAGCCAGCATAGATGCAGCTGAGAGGATGAAAGAATTCTTCTTAGGATGGTACGAATATATATATCCACGAAAAAAAAATCAATATTTTAAAATTATAAATATATATATATTTTTTTTGATAAACCCTAAATATATGTTGTATATATAAACTACTTAATGAATATGAATTTGATATCGATCAGGTATATGGAGCCGCTAACAAGAGGTAGATACCCAGACATCATGAGGCGAATGGTAGGTAATCGGCTTCCCAACTTCACTGAAGCAGAAGCCAGACTTGTTGCGGGTTCATATGATTTTCTTGGTCTCAACTATTACGCCACTCAGTTCGTACAGCCAACTCCTAACCCACTCCCCGTTACATCGGAAAGATACACTGCCATGATGGACCCAGGGACAAGACTCACATGTACCACTCTATTTCACTTAGTTACAACCTATATATATATATATATGCATGTGTCCTTTTGATTACTACATATTTTGTGACCGTCAATATTGCATGCTTGTGTGTTGCAGTTGTAAATTCACGTGGTGAAAAAACTGGTCCACTGGTATATATGCACGATCTACCCACCCATAATTCTATTGTTTCATTCATTTTTCTCTTCTTTCTTATGATCGATATACACATGCTGCTTCCCTTTCTGATCAGTTTGAAGAGTTAAAAGGGGGAAATAGTTATTACTACCCAAAAGGCATTTATTACGTTATGGACTACTTCAAAACCAAATACCGTAACCCATTAATCTATATCACCGAGAACGGTGAGTTCTGTTACCCGTCTTCTTTCATGTTTAATTGTTTGGTAGAAGAAATTGATTCAGTTATTGTACAATTGTTCACATACTACGTACCACGGTTCAATTAGGATTCAGTACCTCTGGTGATCAAACCCGCCAGGAAGCTGTTGCCGATTCCAAGCGGATTGATTATCTCTGCAGTCATCTCTGTTTTCTCCGTAAGGTCATCATGTGAGTAGTGGCTGCAACGACACACTATTTAATAAATATTAGATCATCATAGGTTTTTAATGGTTATTTTTGTTTTCAGGGAGAAGCGTGTCAACATAAAAGGATACTTTGCATGGGCTCTCGGAGATAATTATGAATTCGGTAAAGGTTTTACCGTCCGATTCGGACTCAGTTACGTTAACTGGACAGACGTTAGTGATAGAAACCTCAAAGATTCTGGCAAATGGTATCAGAGGTTCATTAACGTTACCACCAAGATCACTGCACACCAAGATTTCCTCCGCTCAGGCCTCTCTTTTGAGAACAAGATGAAGACACTCACAGATGCATGAAACACTTTATCCCCATCAAGATCGCCTTCATGTCGTCTCACTCTTTCTAGCCATCTGCTCCATAGTAAATAAAGGAGCTTACTGTAACTAAATAAAACATATTCCCAGTGAAAAAAGTCAAGTATATATTAATGAATAATACTTTTATGCCAAGTCAAGGGATTGAGAGAAAAAAAAACTCAATTTAACAGGTAGATTTACATCATCCAACACACTGCATATATTAATGAAGTATCCTATTGTGATTTAAAAAAAATGAAGTATCCATAATAAAATATGATTCTTATTTATGTCAACTACAAATATCATTACACTATATCTATTTTTGCATATATATTTTCGCAACAGAACTCTTAAAATTTAAATTGGTTAATATCTATATTAACCTTAATGAATAGTTCTATACAATTCATTATTAATTATATAATTAAACAATATAATTTTAACAACTAAATGAGACATTATCTTGACAACCTCATACCAATTTTAGTTATATAAAATTTATACTGTAAAACTAATGTATTTGTTATACTATAAATTACTATCTTCGTAGTTTTCAAAATTAGTATTTCAACTAAACAACAATAATACTTTGGATAGCTTACTATAAACGAAAAAGTGCAATTACGAGCGCACATCACATTAGGGTCCAACTTCATCCCCTATATATTAATTGAGGAACATTTGAAAAGATGTAACCTTTAAAATGAAAGGAAATGAAGGCAGTCGGTTTAGAATCAGAAGAATCTCAGGTCAATGTAGATGAAGATGTTCAAATATTACAATATTGCCTTTCATTAAAAGGAGAAAAAGATCCAAATAACATTGAAAATAGATGGAACTGGGAGCTATAACGCATAAATCTTTGTCTTGCCACCTGATCCAACGCTTTTGTTTGTATTTTGTTTACAAATGTAAAATTTGTATATAAATATATGTAAAAATTTTAAAATTAATTCTTGATAAATTACTGTTAGTACTCTCTAATATATATTTTTTTAATTATTAAGTTCATACCAACCAATTCACGCATATCGCAATCTACAAAAATGGAATGTCTCCATAACGAAAAATACGCAAGAAAATGAATTGTATCAACAATTTTTTTTGTTTGAATCCTGTAGTTTCAAATAAAAGTCGAAATTCGCTAAAATTTCTCAGCAAAATGAATCACTCTCTTGGTTTATTTAACTTAATATTTGTCTCATTTATAATTGAAAATAAAAAATAAAAAATACAGAGAAAAAACATACCTCCAACCTGGGTCCCCCACCTCGAGAAGTGTCTTTATCTACACTTTTTGTATTTTGTTTCCTCTCTCCCCCACCATTCTTTCTCTGCTGCTCCTTCTCCTTCTCCTTCTCCTTCCATTGTTCCTAAGAAAACCCTTTTCATGTCTTCCTCCTCTTCAGCTTCCGACAACGGTGATTCCAGCGGTGGTCTCAGCTCCGTCGCCGGTAGAAGTGGCGGCGTTTTCGAGGCCCCATCTCCATCTCGCCCTCGCCACAGTGCCAACGACGTCTGGCCGGAACCTTTCCTCGAATCTCTTGCCGTTCAAGTTGCCGTTGACGCTTCCTTATCTACTAGCCCTGTCGACGCAGCACCTGCTCTTGCCAACGTTTTCCGGGTCAGTTATTTATAATAGTTCCGTAACGTTCTAGATACGTGTATGTTCATTTTATAGAGTAGATCTTGCTCGACGAACATGACACTATCAGAATCGTTTATTATGTATAAGCTAGCAAAATTAGCCACATATTTTACTAACCAAAATACGGAAAAAAACCGAACCGAATCGAAACCAATCCGATATCTGGATTGAACACCCCTAATCCAAATGAAACCAAACTATTGTTTCATTCTCCAAAATATAATAAAAATAATAACTTAATTCCGCGCAAGGCGCGGGTCTTATCCTAGTTTACATGTTATTTGTTTAGTTTTATAAAAGGTAATTTTAGTGACGAATACATACTGATTAATTAACGTGAATACTATTAGGGATAATTATGCTAATATATATAATGAATAGTTATATATAATATGTACTATAATTAGCAACAAACTTATATTTAAATTTATTTAGATAATTGAATATAAATTAATAAAATAGAAATTTTGGCTAAAATAAATAAGATAAGTGTTGTTATCCAAAATTAATATTTTCAATTACAAAATTTAAACTAAAAAATATAATGATGCATAGTAAAATACTATTCAAACAAAATGAATATATTGTATAAATAGATTTTCCAAAATGTTTATAATACATAAGTAGTTCCAAAAAATAAAAGAAAGCAATAACAAGCATATATGTATATTTTGATTAAAACTCCGATTTATATATTGTTGATTTAAATATTATTATTTGCGAAGTGATTTTTCGCAACGGAGCACCCAAGTTAATAGTTAGAGTAGTTAATATCAATATTATCTTTAATAAATAGTTATGTATAATTCATTACTAATTATATAACTAAACAATATAATTTTAATAACTAAATGAGTCATTATCTCGACAATCTCATATCTCATACTATTCAATTATAATATAGTTATATAAAATTTGTCTTGTAAAACTCGTGTATTTGTTATACTATAAATTATCTCCGTAGTTAAAACTAAATAAATATAATGATGCATAATTAAATACTAATCAAACAAAAAAGTATAATGACTATATTGTATAAACAGATTTTCCAAAATGTTTATAATACATGTGTGGTTCCAAAAAAGAAATGAAAACAATAACAAGCATATATGTATATTTTGATTAGAACTCCGCTTTATATATTGTCAATTTAAAATTTAGAGAATATAAACAATAACTTATCATATTAATCACTAAATTAATAACATGTATTAATAAGTATTCCCAAAATGATTTAAAATCATGGCTGCTACATTATAGTATGAAATAAACCCATGATTAACTAACCATAGTGGCACCGTCTTTGTACTTTTTAGTGTAAAAAAATACATGAACGAAGTTGAGGTCAATGGACATTTAATTATTTGTTTGATACAATTATGAAGGGAGTGCTTTGCAGTTGACATTCGATTATATATTTTCCAGATTAACTCACAACCATCTTTTCTTCGTTGCTGAAGTGTTTACTGTATACATAACTAATCTTAAATGTCCCTGTCGACAAGACGTGTAGCTGAAATCGATAAGAAACGAACGTGAAACTGGTGGGAACGTGATGAGTGTGGTCCCATCAATGCTACGAGAAGGCAACGCCCTAATCATTTCTCCTTTTTATTTCTTAAAGCTAAAGTAAACCGTAGCCATTATTATTATCAAAATAATTCTCTTTATAAATAATGCACCCATCCATCACCCTGTCTCCTAAAGCAACAAGAAAAAAAAAATGGAAGGCATACTGATCTCATCGTCGCCACTCAGGTTCCAACCATTGACGAAGTTATCTGGAACCAAGAAGAGAACACGAACCACCGTGTGTGGCGGCTACTACTACAGAGGAGGAAGAGTGGTGGACGAGAACATGGTGATCCTTAGGAAACGGATCCACGAGAGGAAGATGGTCGAGCGAAACTATGAACCTCCTTCCCATTGGATGCAGTGGGAGAAACGTTTCTACTGCAACTACGACGCTAACATCTGTGCCGCTCTCTCACTTCTCCAAAATTTTCTAATGAATTCTCGTCCCAGTGTTGCGTTTGGAACGATGCTTCTCCTCTTCGTTAGCGTCCCCGTCTCCACTACCTTCTTTGCGTTTCGGATGCTTGACATCGTTCTTTGGCTTATGGATGCCACTCACGTAGGATGATCGTGTATATGTTTTGCCTTGATGTGTTACAGGCTCTTATAATCAATAGTTTCTTTTCAAGAAAGTGTTCTGTTTATAAAATACTAGACAATTCAGATTTTATCATTACATCATATTGTCTCCCACGACTTAGAAGTAGAGATGTATTGTTGGTGGATCCAAGACAGAAAATATACACTTGAATCCCATGTCTGTACAATAATAACTCTCATGGATAATCCGTCTAAAAGAAAATGTACAATGTGAAAAAATGCCTCACAAGCTAATGTACAGTTTGCCCGAAATACTAAATACATGTCTTAATCGGAGATGTCATCCTTATTAACAGGCGCTTCTGGTTGGACACCAACTTAGCGCAACGTCTACATGCATATTGAACGCCAGGAACAGAAGATCAGAGAGAAGTTTCACTTATGCAGAATCATGGTGGCTAAGAAATTCAGTTATGCAAGGATAGACTTGCTCCACCGCCTGTAGTAAGATTCAGAGAAACTGACTGAGATAGAAAACAAGGACGCACATATGGTAGATCTAAAAATCCAACATACCAGTCGTCCTCCAACCAAATCGTAGTGCGCATAATGTGGTCCGTCTGGTTCTCCAAGTACCTTATAAGTGACCAGGTTCTCAGGGAACAGCTTAGCAGTGTCTGCCATATTCACAAGTAAATGGAATGGTAAGAAAACATAATGCATGTTTGTGCATACTAATCAACTATGGGAGTATTAAGTAGCTTAACATTTAATTTGGCAGGTGTGAGAAGTTTAGTGAAAGCTGAACAAGTATACGTGCTACAGCCTCTCAAAACTCAAGCGATTTAGTAACAGCATTGTAGAATTTTAAAAGAAGTGCATAACTGGGCAGAAGCACACCATGTTTCATGTAAGTATTCATAATAAACATCAATCCATTATACCTTCTACAGCTGCAGGAGGACAGATCAAGTCCCGATCACCCGCAAGAGCTAAGACAGGGACACTGGTCCTGGAAAGATGATCCTTGTAGTAAAATTTACCACTACGGTCGCGTAAGCCTCCCGCTCGAAAGGCTGTTGTCAGCTGAATAAGAAGTTTTGCTGGTATGGTACCTAAAGGTTACAAAATAGAGAAACCACTTAATACCACCATAAGAGGAGCAAGAAATAGAGGAAACAACTAGCACTTGCATAATCATCTCATGGCAATGCATAGGCATCTAAAAGGTATCTCTTCGACATTTACTTTAGCATTAAAAATCCACATACTTAAAATGGGATCAAATATCTACACTTACAGAAGTTATTCAAGACAAGCTTCTCTAACTGTTCGGGGTGCATCATATCTGTTGCTGATATCAAATCGTTAAGCCAAGATAATACGTATGGAGGTCGCGACGAAAGAGGATAAGCTGCTGCCAACAGAGCTCCCAAAGGAACAACTGGAACACTCAGAGCTTGTGCAGGATCAACCTGTAGAGAAATATCTAATAAGTTTAGAATTGGTGGTGCATCAACTCTTACAGAAGAACCCAACGCAGAGAGATAAAGGTAAAATTTACGTACAAGAGGTATGAGCAATTTGAGGGCAGAATCTGAAGTTGTGTAATCTAGCGATGAAGCCAAAGTTGCCACAGCTGCCAGACAAGGTTCTCGTCCCTCAAAAGCTAACGAAATGGAAAAGAAAGAATGAGTAACGGCCTAAATCTATGAGCTTCTGTTTTCAGGAAAATGAATATTAACTTACCACAACGTGACAGCATTGCATAGAGTAAGATACCTCCCATTGAATGCCCAATTGCTAATAGCTTACCATCCTTTGGCTTGCATTGCGCTCTTACATACTCAATCTATGTCAAACCAAAACCAGAACACACAGTTCAGTGACAAATCCGGACATGGTTATTTGAAACATTTAGCAAGATCAATGTCCCCTCACCGCAGCAGGGACATCCTCTTCCAAGTAGTTATCAAAATCCCAGTCATACTTAACAATCAAATCAAGCTGCTTCTGAAAATCCTCAATGGTCGAAGTGAGCCGCTCTTGCAAATCAATCAGCTGAGGCGAGACAGACCTCTGACCATCGTCAAGAAGATTCACAAGACGCTGAGTCAACTCCCTGATTTGGTTACCAAGCCCTGAGTTTTGCCTTGACTCGATCAAACTCAAAAGCTTTGATCTTATCTCAAGAAAGCGCTCGTACAGCCGAGAATCTTCTAAAAGCATAGCAATTCTATCAAACAACTTAGCAGACATGAACACTGACTGACCTTCGCTGAGAAAACCAGAAAGTCTCTCCGACAAACGCATAAACGTTGCAGTTAACCTCGCCACGATCTTTGACTCGTCCCAAGCAGAAGCAGAGGCTTCACCAACAACGGAAACATCCGGTGCACTGTCTGTAACATCAGTAGCTTTAGCTTCTTTGGCTGCAGCTTTGGCAGTAGACTCTATCTGACGAGACAACTCGTGAGCAGAATCTTGAACATCTTTGAGATCGGATACTCTTGTGCTCAGCCCGGCTCCACGAACCTCGAGAATCCACGTCTCGTATCCCTCTCCAGACATGTGTCTTGCAAAAGAGCACTACAATTACACAAACCGTGTTATAAATGCGTGAATCTTACTAGTGACCATTCGAGAAACAAGAGGAACAAATAAAAAGGGAATGTACGGGAATAAAATAGCAAGAATGAAAATGAATGATTGTTCATTCTCAAAATTTAACAAGAAATAATTTTGTTCTTTAATTCTCTACAAAAAAAAAAAGGAATGAGAGAAAATTATTTGTGAATGGTAATTTTTTTTAGGAACATTAGGAAATTCATTATTCTTTGTTTGGTCACCATTCATACCCAAAGAGTAATCATGAGAAAGGAAGGCACACATACACCGGGAGATAGATCATATCCGATGGCATTGGTTCCTACTCCAGATAACAGCAAGAGCGGATGATTCCTCGTTGGAGCCTGAGAAGAAGAGAGTTCTTAGGTCACAAAGATATTAACTCAGTGTTCTAAAAATTGGTATATGCAGCTGCTGGGCAATTGGTTTTAGGTTGGAAGCGCATTTATAATTCAAAAATCGATCTAGCTACCACCTAATGAATAATCTCTATAAGGCCACTAACCACCACCTAGCAATTTTTTGAACATTGTATAAACTAAGTTTTTCAAACCGAATTAAAAAAAAAATCGATCTAGACACAGGCCTAATGAATAATCTCTATAAGGCGCCTAACCAATTCTTGAACATTGTAAAAACTTGTAGACCGAGGCGGTTAGAAACCTGAGGGGAAGGGAAGTAGCGCCAGAGAGCGAGGCGCCAATCGCTGTTTGGAACGGTGACGTAGTGAAGCTCGTCGGCGGTGCAAAGAGGCGGTTTCGTTGGGAGCTTAACCGAGGAAGAGAAGGCTCTCGGTCGGAGAAGTTTCGACGTGCTATGACGTAACGAAGGAGTTACGGTGGCGATTGGGCGGAGGAGGTAGACGGTGGAGGAAGCCGCCCGACGTAGAGCAGAGCGGATCTCGAAGGGGAATTGGGGAGGGATGGTCGCCATCAAATCAGATATGAAAAAAGTGGGGGTGGTTCGGCTTGTTTTGGAACGTTTTAAGGATTCCATTCCTCTCTCACCTCCGGTACACGTGGAGAGACGACCGGTGAAATGATTGATGAAGATGTTGACTTTCTTGGCTTAACCGTAAATTATTGGGCCGTTAATGGGCCTTGAGCTTTTAATATTTTAATTTAGCTGGGCCCAAAAGTCAAGCAGAGACCAGGTCGAAGACAACAACTGAAATGAGAACAACAAAACTGTAGGGTTCCTCCTTCGTTTCGTCGACACTACATCTTCTCTCTCAATCAGGTATCAATCAACAGAGTCCCCTTTCTTCTTCTTTTTTTTCTTTTTTTAATTCAATGGATCTCCTTTCGATTATAGCTCCACGAACCAATCTGTTCTGTTTTTCTTTTTTTTCTTTTTTCTGACATTAAATCTCATCTCTGTCTCGCAGTTTACATCTCACGACTGACTTAACGCCATGTAAGTCTATCCTAAAACTCGACGCTGTTCCTTGATTTTAATTAATAATCTCCAGATCATGTAGGCCTCTCTGAATCTCTAGATTGAGCTCTATCGTGTGTAGTGATCGGGTCCACGATGATATAGAATTAGATTTGTCCATTTTCGTCTTTCATACGTTAGCATTTTAGCTTGCTGATTGAGATGTCCCGATAGAATTAGGTTTTGCATCTTATGACCAGAGTAGCTTTGTTCTTGTATGAATGTCCTCTTAAGTCTCAATCGAAAAAAAAAACAGATTCTTGTAACACGGAATTGATTTTTCCATCCTTGATAATGATGGGGATGATGTGATGTGATGATGGTTTTAATTCGTCTTTCGTTTTTGATAAATTTCAGGGCAGACGATGAGGTTGTTGATCCAAAGAAGTACCTTGAGGAGTCTTGCAATCCAAAATGCGTGAAGCCACTACTCGAGTATCAGGTGAATTAATGGGGGAGATTGTTTGAAGGGACATTGCCTTGTAAGTGAAGATCATTGTTTACTGATACACAAGTCCTTTTTTTTTTGTGGTTGTCAGGCGTGTGTCAAGAGAATCCAAGGTGATGACTCTGGCCACAAGCACTGCACTGGGCAGTACTTCGACTACTGGCAGTGCATTGACAAATGTGTAAGTATTTGTTGAATCATGTCTTTTTACTCTTCACATCTTCCTTACTGAGATCAAAACTGGATTTTGGAATCTTCAGGTTGCACCCAAGCTCTTTACAAAACTCAAATGAAACAAGGCGAAGCTGGAGTCGACATTGTCTTTTGAGTTTAAGGGATGTATAAAACGCAGTTGATGTTGGAACATTTTTGTAACTGCAAACCTGATTATGCCAAATTGCTTTGCTTCTCGGTTTTGTTTTTATCGCTTTTATGTTTTTTTTTTTCCTACAGACATTGTTATTGTCCTTCTTTTGAAGTAATAAATAACTTTTTACACAAGTTCTCCAGTTTCAACCAATGGTAAGCAAGGATTAACCTTATATATATAATATTGTGCTTTACACAACTCTCATCAAATTCACAGTTGAATGAATAATTCAAAGAATTTGAGGCTGACATTATATATATAATATTGTGCTTTACACAACTCTATTAAGTAAGATTTAAATTTCATTCAAGAACTATGCAAAAGAGATACATTCATAAGTACACAAGAGATTATCACCACAGTAACATTGATTAATCATTAAGATGAATGATGTGGGTGACAACTGAAAATCAACACAGTACTATTATTTTATTCTTTAAATGTGTTACAAAAATCTGTGTTTTGACTTTGGTAGCAAAAGAATCATGATGATGACACAGTATATAAGTTAATACAACATACAAAGAAATATATCCGTCAAAAGTTTTTGAGCATCTTGTCATTTGAGACTCCATCAGCTACAAGCATTGCGGTTATCTCCTGCAAAGACAACAAATCACTGCAACGATAAAGATACACATCTTCTGAATAGCATATTAGGTTCCCAGCAACAAAAAGAGTGCATACCTCAGCCATTTGTTTCTGTCCGCACAGCACCACTCCTGTGGCCTCGGGGTTTGAAACTTGTTTAGCCCTTGCAAAAGCAGCCTATATACAACACATGATGTATATATTAAGTTTGATCCACCTTGAGTTAAGTATTTAGATTGATGTTTCTTAATCTTACCTGGACATATCCGGTTTCCCCTGTCCACCCATCATCAGGCTGTGATAATACAGGTACAACTTTGACACCCGATGATTCCCACTCTTTGAACTTTTCCTGCGAATAGAGAGCACATGTAAATCCTTCAACAGATCAAATAGACAGAGAGCTAGGCTCTGCTTTTATCATCAAATGATTTTTACAGTTCAACTGCACATATTTCTCTATCTAGTGACGTTCTGAATTTCGAAACAAGGGAGAGAAAGAACCAAACCTGATAAGCCATTCTTTTGAGGTTCCTAGCCCCATAATAGAGTCTTACATCGGATCTTCTATCAGCGCCAAATCCTGTCTCAATTAGTGAGCGGATGGGACTGCATAGATAATAACATGAGATATTACATTCCAATAGACAGTTACTAAAAGTGCCTATCAGCATCACTAAACACTGTTGATTCAATCACGGCACAAAACACCAAACAGAAACAGCTAAACCTTTTCTCAATATTAGATGGACACAGGGCCTAAAAGCCATCTGAAAAGGTCCGTGTGATCTCTGAATAGGTTGAATGCATGCACTTGCACGTTGCAAACCATAAATAGTTTCATCGTATCAAAAGTAGGGGGG
>NC_027755.1:20293357-20296697 GCF_000695525.1 Brassica oleracea var. oleracea
GGGGGGGGGGGGGATCCAAAGCTTCCAACTTCAAAGCCAGTATGATACAAGCATCATAAACATCATCTAGACAAGATACCGAGTCTAAAGAAACTTTGGCTAATAATGTGCAACTGAAATCTTTAGGCTAGACCATACTTAGATCACTGAATAGCTAAGCTAAGAAAATGACTCGACTTTGGCAATCCACCAAAGTAGAAGAGAAAGTAGCAATCATCCAGCACTGTAAAAGCAGTTGAACTAAGCATCATAGACATCATTTAACTAAACCAAATGCCATACAAGATACTGGGACTGAAAAAAAGATACTAGCTTTGGCTAATACCTTTAAACTAGACCGTACATAGATCATTGAATAGCAGCTACGAAGAGAAGCAATCAAACACGAAGTAAAGGACTCAACTTTAGCTCCCTCACCTGATTCCAGATCCAGTAGCGAAAATCAAAACCGTGGGAAACTCCTCAGGAGGATCAACCCGACCCATATCGAAACCATTACCCATCACAGCGCTAAGCTCCACAGTCTCCCCTTTCTTCAACCCACACAAAATCTCCGCCGTGGATCCAGCTATACTCTTCACCAAAAACTCAAAAGCGCCACGAGAAGCCGCCAGCGAAGGAGGAGAAGCGATCGCCAGGAACGAAGGCTTCTCGACATCGGGGACGCGGAGCTGGAGGTACTGCCCGGGCCTCGTGTAGGAGGCCGCGAGATCCGGGGAGCTAGAGACGTCGATCGAGACGTGGAAAAGCGACTCGGCGGCGGATTCGATTAGAGAGAGAGGAGCCGGGGTCCAGATGGCGGCGTCCTGGCGAACCGCCGCGGCGGTGACGACGGAGGCGGCGCGGTTGTTGCTGCGGCGGGAGGAGAGGCGGAGATTGCGTGAGAGGGGGAGGCGGCGCAGGATAAACATGGGGGAGAGGGGGTGGCTAAATTGCGCATGGGTGGTGGTGGTGGTGGTGATGGAGGGGGAGAAAGAGAGAGTGGACATGGTGTGTGGAGAGTTTTTTTTTTGGGCTTATTTTGACCGTTGAAATTAGCCGGCGGTAGGAAAGGGCGGCCCGATTTGTTCGGTGGCACGAGGAAGTGTTATGCTTAAAGCCTAAAATCTTCATGAGGTCCTATTGTTTGCCACGTGGACGCTCAAGATATGGTTTACTATCCTCTTCTTCTTCCTAGCCACTTGTGTTTTTTTTTTTTTTTTTTTTTCTGGGATTTTTTTTTTAATGGAAGGCCAAGCCCAGCATTACAAAAAGGCCAAAGACCCACCAAACAAAACCCTAGAGAAAAACTAAAAGCGGCGCCTCCGTTCGTTCACGGAGTCCCCCCACTTCCAGCCATCACCGGTGATCAACCCAACGATCCACCGGATAAACCGTCCGTCACTCACTGGCTTCACAACCTCTTCGCCGCAAACGCTTCCAACCGCGAGTTCCCAATAGTGGAGAGAGTCAATCGGTGACCCGAGATCTCATCCTCCTCCTTTCGTCACCGGAACTGGGAAGAAAGCTTCGCCGGCACAACCACCCTTCAACATCGGATAGCTTCAATCGTCTTCCGACGAGAACTCCTCCAACTAGACCAAACCGAAACCGCAAAAACCAAAGATAAAAAAAAAAACACCCTAACAAACCTAGGGGACTAAACGCCGGCGGCGCAAGGCAAAGAACGCCTTCACTCCCCGGAAACTGAAGCCGGCGAAAGCGGAGCTAACGAAGCCTCTGCCTCCCGGAAATTGAAGCCGACGAAAGCGGAGCTAACGAAGCCTCCGCCTCCCGGAAACTGAAGCCGGCGAAAGCGGAGCTAACGAAGCCTCCGCCTCCTGGAGACTAGACCGGCGGCGATGGATCTGTAGAAGCCTCATCCTCCCGGGAAACCCTAATCTGACAAACCGACATCACCCCACCTCACCCTTCACCCAGTCGCGTCGTTACTCCTGCCACCGCGCCACCGCATGTGTCTGTTCACTCCCCGAGTTGACAACTCCGGATTGAAACTGGTCAGAGCTCCGACAAAACGAACAGAGAGAGGAGGTGAAGAAGAAGTCGGGGAACGTTTCTAACCAACAGAAAATGGGGTCCGGCGACGGCACGGACGCTCACGCGCCGGCCGTACGCCGGACCCAAAACCAGATCTGCTTTTCTCTCCACTTAAAATGAGTTTCTTTCTTCTTCCTAGCCACTTGTGTATAATAAAGTTTTTTTTTTCTTTTCGTAGAATTTAAATCCCCTAAACTATATTTGCGAAATGATTTATACACATATCGTCACTACAATCATTCTCGCTGAAAAAAAGATGATATGACACTTAAAATAGATGACTGTTGTAAAAGAATGGGGAATTGTCTGTGTATTATTAATGAGTAATAGAAGTTCCTTATATAAGGATTACAAAGTATAGGAAAAAGGAAATTATCCAAAACCTAATACAACATGAAATAAGAAAAGATCTAAAACAGATAAATGGAAAACGTCCTAAGATCTAAAGCCGGCCAAGACATAGCCGACTCTCTCTCCTCTTGGACGCTGACTCTCTCTCCTCTTGGACAAGGCCACGGCTGGGCCTAGATATGGTCATTGGTTATGGGCCATCCACATAATAATTTATAACACTCCCCCTTGGATGCCATAACCGTGTGGGTTTGTATCATGCACGACGTTGCCTCATTAAAACCTCTCTAGGAAAACCAAAAACCCAAGGTGGGAAAAAATGGAAACCGTAGACAGGAAAAAGAGTCCAACACACGACACTCCCCCTGATGAAGGCATCACTGAAGATCCTTCAACTGGCGCATTCCTATCTGATGAACCAGCTTCCTGAACGTTGAGGTCGGCAGAGACTTAGTGAATAGATCGGCCGAATTGTCACTGGACCGAACCTGAACCACTTCAACTTCTTTAGCCTTCTGCAGGTCGTGGGTGAAGAAGAACTTAGGCAAGATGTGTTTTGTTCTATCTCCCTTAACATATCCATCTTTGAGCTGAGCTATACAAGCTGCATTGTCCTCATAGATGATCGTTGGTTCTTCTTTTTCCTTTCCCACGGCCAGGCCACTCTTTTTAAGAATATGGCCGGTCATGTTCCTCAACCACACAAGCTCTCGGCTTGCTTCATACATGGCTATGATCTCGGCATGATTAGATGATGTTGCCACTAAGGTTTGTTTTGTGGACCCCCAACTTACTGCAGCCCCACTGTGTATAAACACATAACCTGTCTGAGATCTAGCATTGTGTGGGTCGGATAAGTACCCAGCATCTGCATATCCGGCCATGTTCTCACTTGGCCGATCGGTATAGAACAATCCGAGATCGGTTGTTCCTTGCAGATATCTGAACAGAT
>NC_027755.1:20296769-20297086 GCF_000695525.1 Brassica oleracea var. oleracea
TAACTGATGTCCGGTCTAGTATGGCTAGCCAAACACATTAAGGCTCCAATGGCACTTAGGTAAAGTATTTCCGGCCCGAGCATGTCCTCGTCCGGCTTCCTTGGTCCGAATGGATCTTTCTCAAGGTCTAAGGACCTTACGACCATAGGACTCGACAAGGAATGAGCCTTGTCCATATTAAACTGCTTGAGTATCTTTTCTGTATATGTCTTTTGATGTACAAGGATTCCATTATCCATATACTCAAATTGCAGTCTCAAACAGAACTTAGTTTTTCCTAAGTCTTTCATTTCGAATTCTTTCTTTAGACATTCGAC
>NC_027755.1:20297221-20298045 GCF_000695525.1 Brassica oleracea var. oleracea
TCAACCGGCCGTTATCTCCCCCTAAGGTCGGATATGTGGACTCATCAAACTGTGAGTCTGCGTATCTGGCCTTAAACAAATCACCGGTTGTTGGCTCAAGATATTTTATAATGCTCGGGGAGTCATATCCTACGTATATTCCCATCCTCTTTTGTGGTCCCATTTTCATTCTCTGTGGTGGAGCAATTGGAACGTAGACGGCACATCCAAAAGTTTTGATGTGGGACACGTCTGGCTCATGACCCGTGAGTAACTGGGATGGTGAATATCGATGCTCACTAGATGGCCTGATGCGAATCAGTTCTGCTGCATGTAATACGGCATGTCCCCATGCTGATACCGGGAGCTGAGACCGCATGAGCAATGGTCTGGGTATCAGCTGGATACGTTTAATGAATGATTCGGCCAAGCCGTTCTGCGTTTGTACATGTGCCACGGAGTGTTATACACTTACCCCCATGGACATACAATAGTCATTAAACGTCTGGGACGTAAACTCACCATCATTGTCTAGACGTATAGTCTTTAAAGGGAAGTCTGGAAAGTGTGCTCTCAGTCTTATTATCTGAGCAAGCAGGCGTGCAAATGCCAAATTTCGTGTGGACAGTAGACAGACATGCGACCATCTGGTCGATGCATCAATCAGGACCATGAAATACCGAAACGTCCCACTAGGTGGGTGTATTGGTCCACATATGTCTCCCTGAATCCTTTCCAGAAAATTTATGATCTCTTTATTAACTTTGGCTGGTGATGGCCTGGTTATGAGTTTCCCTTGTGCACATGCTGCACATGTGAGATTGTATGGGACAACTCCTTTGAAC
>NC_027755.1:20298347-20299643 GCF_000695525.1 Brassica oleracea var. oleracea
AAAATTTAGTCTTTGAGACAATCAGAAGTCTCAAAATCCATCAGGTCGTCATTTGCAACATCGGATTCTTTATCAGCCTCATAACCTGAATCATGGACCATATGAGCCTCCGAGTTCTTGTCCTTAAGACTCTCTTGGTAGAGCTCACATGAGTGCTTAGGAGTTCTACAATTCTTGGCCCAATGGTTGCTAATCCCCAATGGTTACCGCCTCGACCTCGTCCATAACCAGCTCGGCCACGGTCGGGATTGGAACCACGACCACGGTTATTGTGGTTTCCTTTCCGGCCGGCCAAGTACTTGTCTCGACCGTTCGAGTAATTGTCACGGTTCCTATATCCACCACGGCCTTTGCCATGTGATCTCTTATCATTCTTGATGTAATTGCACTCATTGGGATTTTTCTTTCAGCTTCATTTGCCTCTGGTAATGGGGCAGATCCGACAGGTTTAGCTTCACTGTTCTTCATCAGGAGCTCATTGTTTGCCTCGGCCGGGAGCAGGCACGAGATCAGATCAGTGTATGTGGCGAAGCCTTTCATTTGGTACTGCTGCTGCAGGATTATGTTTGAGGAATGAAACGTAGAGAATGTTTTCTCAAGTAACTCTTCTTCGGTTACTACTTCACCACAAAGTCTCAACATTGAGACCGTCTTAAACAAGACCGAATTGTACTCATCCACTGACTTATAATCCATGAATCTTAGATTCTTCCAGTCATTTCTAGCTTTTGGGAGTAACACCGTTTTCTGGTGATCATATCTATGCTGTAAAGCATCCCAAAGCTCTAGTGGATTTTCCATCGTAATGTACTGATCTTTTAGACCTTCAGTGAGGTGATGGCGTATAATGCTTATAGCCCTGTACCGATTCTTGTCGGTCTCACTGTTGTCCTTGATGATTGTATCACCAAGACCTTTTGACATTAAGCTGATCTTTGTATCTAGCGCCCACTGCAAGTAGTTATCTCCGGAGAGATTAAGGGCTGCGTAGTCTCTATTTGAGATTTTCGACATCTGAATCACATCATCATTTCAATTTAGGTTCACAATGTGATCATGTGGCCGCATGGTATAACAAGCTCGGCCACAAACTTGTCTTACGCATCTATGAGAAAACAATCAATCTAATCGACCATGGTGCGAACAAGAAAGCCACACGGCCATGTAGTCAAGAAATAGGATCGGACATGTAAATCTAAATTGACCATGGTGCGAACAATCCTAACATTTGATTCTACACGTATCAGGTAGATTAATGCCACACGGCCATATGAATTTAAATGCAATCAGATTCGA
>NC_027755.1:20299766-20299991 GCF_000695525.1 Brassica oleracea var. oleracea
TTCGGTTTTAATTAAAGGTTTCAAGGCCTTTAGGATTCAAGTTATAGATCAGATTACTTCAATCAATCTAACAATCCTAAAACCTCAAATCAATCAATTCAATCAATAAAAATCGAATTCAGTCCTTTTAGGGTTTAGGGTTTCGATTCCTAAATTAGGGTTTCTCAAAATCAAATCAGGAACAATCAATTCAAGTTTTAATGAATCGATTTCTATCTTTTTAGT
>NC_027755.1:20300012-20300784 GCF_000695525.1 Brassica oleracea var. oleracea
TTTTAGGGTTTTGATCAAGATCAAAGTTTCCATAATTATGGATTAGGGTTTTTGATCAATCTAGGGTCTCAGATTTAAGTTATACCTTTGCTTTGTAGAGGTTTAGAACCATACCACCTTTAGAGAGAGAGAGAGGACGATCGGATGCACGCGGGTCGCGGATGGGACGATCGCGGGCTGGACGTGTCTCGGCTGCGAGCTGCGCGGAGATCGGGTCGGATGCGGTCGCGTCTCGGGTGTGGATCGCGAGCTGGACGGTTCTTCTGAGCTGGAACGTGATCTGAGAACTTCTAGGATTCAAGAAGGATCTTCTGAGTTCTTGATTGAACTAAGAACGAGATTAGGGTTTTGGGTTGTGGTCGCCGGTTTTGGCTTTTAGGGTTTGGAGGTTTTGATTTGTCTCAGGGATCTAGAGACGATCGTGCTGATAACATGTTGTAAAAGAATGGAGAATTGTCTGTGTATTATTAATGAACAATAGAAGTTTTCCTTATATAATGATTACAAAGTATAGGAAAAAGGAAATTATCCAAAACCTAATACAACATGAAATAGGAAAAGATCTAAAACAGATAAATGGAAAACGTCCTAAGATCTAAAGTCGGCCAAGACATAGCCGACTCTCTCTCCTCTTGGACGCTGACTCTCTCTCCTCTTGGACAAGGCCACGGCTGGGCCTAGACATGGTCATTGGTTTTGGGCAATCCACATAATAATTTATAACAATGACATGGTTTTAGAAAATAGTGACTTGACATCATATTAATTGTGA
>NC_027755.1:20300884-20317497 GCF_000695525.1 Brassica oleracea var. oleracea
ACCATGCTCCCTTGCGAATGGTTGATTAGTTGCCTGTTGTAAAAATCATCGTAGTCCAGCACGATACTCTTTAGTTACTTCACCAGTCTCCGGATCCTTATGATTGTACATCCATGCCCGTAGCGCGTATATTTCATGTCTGGACGCCATTTTTCTCTTAACTTTTTATTTTTTTCTTACTCACAACACACGGCAAATATATTTATCTCAACTTTTTTTTCTTTTTTCTTTCGTTTTTTCTTTTTTCTTTTGTTTTTTTTTTTCCAATGGTCGCTCACTTCTCATAGATGCTATATATAGACATCTGAAAAATATTTGCAAGACACTTGCAAGGGAATTGCGACGGAAATTGCAACGGAATTGTGATGCCTTTCCCCTTTGCAAGGGATTAGCGAGAGATATTTGTCCCTTGCAAATATTAGTTACACTTAGAAAAAACGTGTATCACCAACTTATAGGTTTTTTTGCGAGATTAGTTACACGAAACAAAAAACGTGTTCACCAACCTATCTGTTTTTTTGCGACGGAATTGCAACGAACATATATGGTATTGCAATTCTCACGCAAACTCCTTGCAAATTTGTAACGGACTTGCGACGATAGCTTCTATCGCAAATTTGCGACGGATTTGCGTGAGTTTGCGGAAAAGTCTCGCAAATTGGCTTGCAATTTTGCGAGGAAACTATCTTGATGTAAATTTGCGAGCGTTTTGCGAGAAAAATTATTTTCGTCGCAATGCCCTTGCGGCTCCGTTGCGAATTTGCGAGGAAATTTTTCCCTTGCAAATTTCCCTTGCAACATGCGTTCTTTCTTGTAGTGCCTGTAACAAAATCGTTTGATTCTATGACAACATTTTTTGTGACGTATACATGTTCTTTACATTCTTCGATATCTAAATTCATCGTTTTGGTATGCATACCATATGGTCTGAAATGTCCCGACATATAGTTTGATTTTATTTTTGTAAGTGTTTATTTTGAATTGCTAATGAGATAAACGTGCAAGTCATTTAACGACTCAAAACTTATGTATGTGGCTGATCAAATAATTATGATAACAGAAAACAATGCATTGACCTATATATTGGTGGTTCATCATTTTTTTCAAATAAAAGTAACCTAGAGCAAATTATTTCTTCACATGCTCAATCGTGCTTATCTAGGGTTACTCATATAAATCTTTCAAATGCATGATTGGAGATTACCTTCTCTTTTATCATTATGTTTTTTATACATAACATTTTTCATTTCGTATGATCGTATCATGGGGAATAATAACCACTCTTTTCAAATAATATATTTTAATAACCACTTTTTCCCGTATAATATAGTTTAATACCACAAAAAATAACCATTCTGTCCGACAAATATATACGCTAAAAATAACTAACACATTTGGGTTTGGGTAGGTTAATTAATGATTTTTCAGACCTAATGACAGCCATGTAGCAGTGCACAGAATCACTGTCATATATACCTGGTTTTTAATCTATTACTCATTCTGTTTCTAAATAGATGATGTTTTAAAAAATTTTTGATGTTTTAAAATAGATGATGTTTTCATATATTAATGCATTTTTTTATTTTATCGAAAACTGTGTAACCAATGATATTTTGTAGTTTGTTTTGTGATTAGTTGAATAATTTTTAATTTATATTTTAATGATATTTTTAAAATTAAAAAAAACAAATTTTTTAATAGTTGTCTACAATCTCAAGACTTCATGTATTTTGAAAGAGATGCAGTAATTTTATAGGGGCCAAAATCCGAAGCTAGTGAATTAAAGTGATAGATTATATGTTTGACTTTGACTTTTTTGTATAATACTTCCTCATATACTATGACAAAATGTAATCAATCATGGTTAGCTAATAACGTGTCCTAGAACAGCCAATTCAAAAGTGTAATCATAACAAAATCGTAATGATAAAAATACAGATCTCATGGTTGTATTGACAATTAACGATTAATTAGTACCAAAA
Source organism: Brassica oleracea var. oleracea (assembly GCF_000695525.1). Taxonomy (NCBI): domain Eukaryota; kingdom Viridiplantae; phylum Streptophyta; class Magnoliopsida; order Brassicales; family Brassicaceae; genus Brassica; species Brassica oleracea. Next base: position 20,302,867 of record NC_027755.1, read on the forward strand.
GTGAAACGTATACCAGTAATTTAAATATATAATAACAATAATAATATGCTGTTACAAAAAACAATAATAATATGCATGCATGTTACAATCTCACACAAAAACAAAAAGATAGCAACGATCTTACATGAAAATGAGGGTAGGTACTTTGATGTTTGATATAAATTAGCATATTGGCTAACTGAAGGAATAATCTAACTACATCTTTGATGTAGGTTCTTCTTTTGAAATGATAAAAGAACAAAGGTCGCACACTATTTCTTTCTTTCGACTTGAATTCGTATTAGTGGTTACTGGTTAGAGATAGTTCTCGAACCAGGTTAAAATCTATCGCGAGATAGTGCAAAATAAAAGTAATCATTGGGATAGTGGTTTAGCATAGGTGTTTGTCAACTGTCATACGATCATTATTTTTATTGTAGTGTAAATGACAATATACTGATTTTTCTCTAAAGATTGTTTGCTTTAATTAATAATTGAAAATCAAAATGATGTTTTGGCGTTGGATATGTGGTTGTTATAATTCGTACATTATGTCGTCTAACCAAAAATGATTTTTTTATTTGATTGATGAATTATTGTAAAGAAGCAAATTCGGAAATTTTCGGATATAGATTTTCACATCTAAATATTTGCCTCTCGTTTGTTATACTGTAAGTCTGTAATTATATATAAAAATAACTACAGATGATGTCAGTAAGTACTCGACACACATGGTAGTCAGTAAGTAGTCACTCATGGGGAACCATTGCGTCATAAACTAGGAGATCTACCGCCAAGATTACGGTCAAATAAGATACAGTTTGACCGCACTGCCAGACACACGAGGAAATAATTTAGAATGCTGTCAGTGCAATGTCGTAGTTCATTTGTTTTACCGGGTGGAAACATTATCTGCTGCATCTCCGACAACGTGTACTCTTGATACGGTAACATTTGTCCCAATTAGTTCGGAGTATCAAAGGCAGTGGGTGGATCATCGAAAAATCAAGCTGCCACCGCACTCGAACTCAGTGATCTCCGAGCCACTGATATTGCGACGTATAGGCTCATCAATAGCGCAATCAACTGGCCACATGTTTTTTTCCTCTTTGTTTTTTTGAAAGATAAGATAGTGTTTTTTCCTTTTATGTACGTATAACTCATTCTGAATTTTGGTTTGGTGTTGAAGCATATTTTGAATAGAAATTTAAGCATTACAATAAGGTAATAATATCCTTGAGGATAAAATATAACCAAGCAACATACTCAATATCTTTTTTTTTGAAAAAGGGTTTTCAAACATACTCAATATACATACGTAAAAGTCCATATGCTATATAAATTGCTCACTGCATTTTTTTATAAACGGAAATGGTTTTTGATTCCATTGTTTATGTTTTCTTACGCAAAGCTTACGTTTTACTATCCGCTAGAAACATATACCTAATACCATATTCTTAGACGAATGTGCTATATAAAAAATGGCTCTATAGATTTTTCCTTGAAATGATTTTATATGCACTTAGAATTTAAATTTAAGAGTGCAGTTTACGAAAAGCTCAAAAAAGTGTGTAAAACGATTGTGTTGTCAATAATTTAAATATTTTAGTTGAAGGTGAAAGACTTTAGTTTCCCTGAGACAACATTTAAGTTTGTACATTGATATTTTTTTTAGATAAAAGTATAGTCCTCGTGCAAATCATTTATCGTATTTCTCTGTGTTCTTTACCCCTTTTTCAAAAAACATTTTAACGCAATAGAAAAAGAAACGCAAATACATGTACACATTCATATAATCCGTGAGAGAGATTTGGTGAGGAGTCAGGCATTGCCGACAGGAAAATCTGCCTCACCACCAAAATGGTGAAAATACCAAACCAATAATTACCACAACTTTTGTTTAGGTTGTAATTACATGAGTACATAATTACAATAACTCTTTTTCTTTCACGACATAATTACAATCACTTTCACCATGTGTAGTATACACACACACATGTATATATATATATATATATATATATATATATATATATATATACATCTTTATTTGTTTATAGTAGATAAAAGATTATATTCTTATTTTTTAAAGAAATTATGCTGTACAATACGAAAACTGAGCTGCAGTGTATATATCTTTTGATTCTCTTTCAAATGTACATGCAGAAGAGTGTCAGCCAATATTTTTGTATTATAAGTTCAGCTTTTGTCAACTGTCTAGATTTAAGCCTTGATCTTCTTCTTGTTAATTGTTCAAGGAGGTGGTTGTGGTGAATCTAATGCCTGCTAGAAAGTTCAAAGTTATACAATGAGGAAAAACAATAAAGTGTACTTAAGAAAAGTAGTATACTTTGATATTTGTGGGGTATTAGTATAATTATTGTTTTCTACTTTTTGGAATTTCCCCCTTGTTAGGCATAGTTAAAATTACCACCCCAATAAATTGATTCCTTGTTAAATAATTTAAGCTAAAACCTGCTTTCCCTTCAATCAATTAGCCTATAGTTTCAACTTTAAATTGATTAGTTGATAAGCATTAGTATGAATTCTTTTATTAAATATTACAGTACTTTAGAATATAGTAATATTACAGCATGTATACATGTGTGTTTCTGTGTGTGGAGTGTATAAAAAGAGGTACTTGACTTATCTATTTGTCTATAACTTAAATGGTAAAATAGCATCCAATAATTGTATTTCTTTTTTACTATTTCCAACTAATTGTTTGTTTTCTCCATTGATTTCTCTGTTTTTACTTAATTTGTGTGATTTCACTTTAGCTGTCCGGTCAGTCCATTTATGAAATCTTGCCACTAGATTTCAAATAATGGTACTGTATTTTGATAAAGTTATGATTTACAGGAATATAAATCATGGGTTACAGATTTTCTTCTTTAGAAAATACCCCACAAAGTACAAACCATTGGCTCATAGAAATAAAGAGGAAAGATATAAACCTTTCTAACTATTCAAGCTGTAGAAGTCATGGGTAACTTAAATCACACAATTGCTAAACAAGACCTCTAATAAGTAGCATAATCCATAAACAGCAAATAGGGTTCAAGAATCTCAACAAACGTTTATTATTTTAAGGATGTAGGGTTAAACATTTCACATTTCACTGCTTCTTTTTTGAAATTGTATATAACAAACACAACAATGATTTCGACGCAGTAACCTCCCACTGAACTTCCTTTCATAGTGGGGATCCACATTTTTGTCTTCTGAAAGTTAGAAGATACATTGAAAGTTACAGATATACAGATGCAAAATCATGATCATAATCACGGTTGAAATGAAATCAAGAACCCGCTAATCAGGCTTTTTTTCAGCTATCTAGACTGCAAAATATGCATCTTTAGTCTATGTCATTGCCATCAACAAACGTTACCATGAAGAAAGAACATTAAACTTTCAAAAGTTAAGTAATCTTTCTCGAAAAGTAAAGACATGTGTTTTTAAGTCATGATTAAGAATATGAATATCGATGAAAAAGCGGGATGGATCATTACATTTTGTACCAACAGAAGAAGAAGCCAAAGCTGTCATTAATTAGAGTTTCTAACTTCTAACCGATACATCAATGGTTATGAGTTGTGACAACTGAAATTTACAATGTTTCATCAAACATACACTGATAAAAGAGTACTAGAGAACCAATCTATGCCTTAAGTGATTGATGGAAATTTTTATGATCACAAGACTAGAACTTCAATTTTTTTTATTTACTGAAAAAACTATGGTATATATAGGCTAAAGAAATACAAAAACTCAAATAACATATGGAACCAATCACAACATGAATATTTATGATAATCAAGGGGTAATAATAGTAATGAAAGAAAAAGAATCCAAACAATCCTACAAGATGCAAAACTCTAATGGGAAAACTAAGCTTAGACAAAACTGATCAAAAACAAGATTTTCAAATTGGAAAAATGTCACACCTAGGATGTGTCCACAAGAACATCATTTAGCAAATTCTCATCACCATTAGCCATAGCAAGCAGCTCAGCATCCATATCCTCCTCATTAGAGAAATCTCTTCTTTCGAATTTCGAATTAGCCGATATAAAGATCATCTTCTGAGCTCTATCCATAGCTGCATGAGACCTCCCATGCGAGCTTACCCATTTCAAGAGAGAAGAATTGCTTCTGAACCCACAAGTAGTTGCATGGAGAAAAATGAGCCTTACCGCAACTTTCCCTAGTGACCTGAACTCACTAAGATACGTCTCCCAAACAAGCCTACTGCTTTGAGGATTAGCTATCCTCATCTTACCAGTAACCGGGTCACGCTCTTTCATCTGAACCGCCCTTGCATACATTGGATCAAGCCCTTCGGTTCTCCATTTCATAAGCTCCATCAACGCAATGTGTGCCTCGTCTCTAGACACAAGCCTTGTTATCAACTTATCCACATCTTTCTCTTGCTCCGGCGACAAACATTTGAACGGAGGAAGATACTTGCCACTACTATCTCTTATCAAGTAAAGGGGGTCGAGTATGAAGGCCGCAGCCCAAGCCGGGTGATAACTCTTCTTGAATCTTCTCTCCACAAGCTTCTCCACATGTCCTTCCCCTACGTTGAACTTAGAGTCCCAATCTTTAACCTTAGCTCGTAGCTCGTCCCATAGAGGGAGGCACTGCCCAACGAGCAGCTTCTCTTCCTCTATCCTCCGAGCCATCTCTTTAACAAGCTTGATCAAAGCGTGAACCGCCTCCACCTCGTTCCAAAACCCTTGGTCTCCGACCATCTCTCTAACCTCCCTAGCCGTGTGATCCTCCATCAAAACAGCTTTACAAGTATCATCATGCATCACCGAATGAATCGCTCTAGCGGAACTCAACACATCCCCGAGGAGATTAAACAAGGGCTCAAAGACACAATCCTTGCAATGCAAAGGCACCCGTAGCATTATCGATTCGCCGTGCTCTTGCATCTGATACTTACGGTGCGCGTGACGTATCTCCGCCGTGTCGTTGGTGAACTTAGCGAGTCTCGTACAGTTTCGCGAGACGGATTTGAATAAAGGCAGCTCTTTAATAAAGTCTTTGATCAAGCTCTTGAGCTCTTGATGCTGACAAGACAAGTTCACCATCCACTGGTGCTGGCTCTCGAGACTCTTGAGCGCTTTGTTATTAAACTTGTCGGAGACTATCCCAACACACCTCTGAGGTGAATTTCCGCAAATGCCCTTAACCGTCTCCAACAAAACCTCCTCCGCGTAGTTAGCCGGCAAGGCTCCGTTCGCTAGAACCGCTCTTCTGTAAACACTCGTCCCGTTGGGTAGATTCACGACCAAACTCACCAGACTCTCTCTCCACCCGTCGGATGCGATTTGGAGGAACATCGCGTCTCGGATTCTCGATTCCGACACGGCTCTCGCTTCCTCGTACTTCAACTCAAGTCTCGTCGTGGCGAAGTCTCTCTTGGAGACGATCGGTAAACCGACTTGGGTCAAAAAAGCTCGAAACTTTGGATGCTCCAGACCCGAGAGAGAGACCGAGCCGCAAGACTCGAAGACCCAGTCGGAGAGAGAGTCCAGCGCCGAGTCAATCTGCGATCTCGTGAGAGACTGCGTGTGCGATGGCTTAGGACTCTTGAGCTTCTTCACACTGTCTTCGAGCATAGCCAACGGACCCAGATCGTCTTTTCCGCCGGAAAGCATCAATCGCGGCGGCGGCGGAGCGGAGTACGGCGACTCTCCGCCGCTGAATCTCGACGGATCGACGACGGTTATCGGCGTCACGTGGTAAGAAGGAGGAGGATTGAGCCGGGAAGGAACGGCGCCGGAGGAGTGTCGTTTCCGGTGATGAGAAGGAGAAGAGGAGGAGGAGGGGCTGACGGCGGAAACGGGAGTAGCGACGGAGGAGGTGAAGTTGGGGCACGTGCCGCGTTTGAGATGCTCGGAGGCGGTGCGGGAAGGGTTGGAGGCGGAGAAAACGGCGTCGCATAGGGAGCAGCGGAGTTTCACGGCTTTGGGGAGGCCAGTGTCGGTGTTGCGCACGAGCGTTGGCTCGAGGTGAGTCCAGTACCACGCGCCTTTGCCTTTCACTGCTTTGTTCCTCACCGTCGTTAAGCCTTCGTATCTCTTGTTCAGAGCCTTCGCCGTTAGCTCCTCCGTCGTTATCGCCGGAGGAGGTGGCGGCGTTTGTTGTTGTTGTTGTTGCTGAGCCGCCGTGGGAGTGTTGGTCGTCGACATTGTGCGCTTCGAGGAGGAAGATGTTTTTAGTTACTTGTTGCCTCGTGAAAAACGTCGTGTGACATCTCTTCACCGGAGACTACTACGCCACGTCATCACACTGCTCTCTAGTTTCTCTCTATTGTATCCTCTTCACTGATCGCTAATGTGATTTTGGGAGAAAGAGACAGCGGAGAAGAAGAGGAGATATTGCGAAGGTAGTAACGAAGCGCGTGGGAGGAATGAGTTGTAAACGGACGTTTTTGAGAGGAACAAGGTGAAAGCAGAGTTCCCACGTCGTACGAGAAGAACACACATACGTTACATTGGTTTAAGACACTCTCTCACTTCCCCATGATTGGGGCGTTTTCTTCACGCGCGTCAATGTGGTTTTCGGACATTGTTTTTCTTCCACCTTTTTTAATTTTCTTTCTTGTCTGCTACTTTTATTTCATTTTTTTTTTCTTATTGGAACTATTTGGGACCTTAATTTAATGCATTTTAGATTCTCGTAATCTATACATGTTTTTCTTGTTCTGCAGTATTCAACCACTAAAAGGTAAAAATCTAATTTGGTAAAAGTAAAATCTAATTTGGATTGTGACAAGAGTCAATTTATTCCTAACTTAAAAGATAGTATATTATGTTTTTATTCAACTGTTTATAAAAGTGCACGTGTAAAATTTGATATACATGGTTTGTTGACAAGCGAAAGAACTGTATAACGCTCTTAGAAAGATTAATGAAAAATTACTTCAAATATCACATTTATAGTATTATTTTTCATGATTCCGGTAACTATTTTTACCTTCACTTTTAATGAAAAAGTAAAAAACATTATATGTCTAGGGTTAACTAATTTAGACTTAGGATTTAGAAATGATTAGTGGTGTAGGATTTTTGAAATATGAAATTTAGGATTCTAATAAATATATAAATAAATATTTTTTAAATATATAATTTTTTTAAAAAAAATAGTTTCAAACATAATTTTTGATTTTCAAAAAGAAATTCTAATTTGAAAAAGTATAATTCGAAAAAATGAATTTTTTTATTTATTATTACTTTTTTATTTATTTAAATAATTATTTATTATATATATAGAACAAGGATATAACAATTTTTTGATACTTAATTAATAAAATAGTTTTAAAAATATTTATTTAGTAATGATAAAATGAATAATAGTACCATGAAAAATATAAAAAATTTCCAAGATTAATTTGGTTTAAAAAATCCTCAGTTTGTATTTACTTGAAATTTTCAAGACACTCGAGTATTTCAAGACAAATTAAAACTGGTGACTGGGATTTCCATTTGTGTCTTCTTGTCTACGTGGGATGTGTTCAGTATTTGGTTAAAAAGGGTAAACTGGGCATTTAATTTTGTTTGTAGGTAGATGGTGAAAGACACGAGAGTGTGTGTGTGTGTGTGTGTGTTGACCACATTGCGTTGACTCATCAGAAGGACATCTCTTCGTAAATATTTTATTTCTACCTGTAAAGGTAAAAAACGAATGAAAGCTGTGGTTTTATAATTTGACTGAATCCCTTTTTAGACAATTTTTGGTTCTTACTTCTTACCATTCTAACATTTATTTTGTTAAGAGTCTAGAATATTTGGTTGCTTTGGGTTTTCTGTTTCATTTGTTGTGTATGAATGTTCATTGTCATGAGGGTCATGGCCGTCGCCAGCAGTTTGAACTTCAAAGTCATGAGTTACAACACCCTTTGTACTCTTCACAACATTCACATTGAACAAGCTGGATTAAAAGACCGTTGACAGCTTATATACTTTCATTTTACACATTTTCATCCTTTAGATAAAGCATAACTTAATATTTTTAGAAAAACATTGAACACAGAATCAAAATGAAATATATAACTAGAAACAATAATTAAAGTACCAAGTGGATGTAAATAGGAGTCAAGTTTTAATTGGTCTAAAATGTGTATATATAATGTCAATATATAGAACCACATGTCACAACTGTCTCCCACTTTCTGATGTATGCATGGTTATACATATGAATGATCCATTTCTGAGTTCAAATGTACATACGATACTAGGCGAAATTATATTTTGCTAGCAGATATTTAGATCAGTCCAATCTTAAAAGTTTTATAGTACTATCTATAAGAACGTTCTTGTCTGTTACATAGCAGCCACCCAAAATTCAATTCATTATACATTTTCTGATAAACTTGTATATCATGCTGCGAAACACTTGATCAAAATACATCCAAGCCTAATTAAAAGATGTTGATTTTGTGAATGATTTGAAAAGAAAATGTGTAGCAGCAATAGTAGTACTATAGATATACATATACACTTTTGTTACATAGAATGAGATTCTTAATTCGCTAAAAAGAAACATGAATTTTCGTCTTCCACTAAGTGATGAATACTTGTAATGAAGTCCTGATCATTTGATATAAATTATATTGACATTAATTATTACAGTGAGTATGTGGCAACGTAGTTTGCTTGATTCACAAGCTGGTACGAGAGTTATCTTTTCTCAACCACTCCACCATATATATATCGTGTTTGCAACTCAAATAAATATTATATACCATAGAGTAAAAGAAAGCATATAATTGAGATAAAAATCAACGGCAACTTTTAAACAGATAATGCTCTTTTTCGAAAAAAAAAAAACTTTTAAACAGATAGCGATGGTAATTATTTAATTAGTGAACATGGATAGAGTTATAGTAGCCTAGCCTTTAAAAAAGAAGCATCATTATATTCCTAGTCTATTAATTTGAAATCTGTACGAAAGTGAGGTTATGGTATTTGGTAAACTGGTAATCACCGTATGCATTGGTTGTCTGAGAGTAAAGAAAAATGAGAAAATACATGGAATATATGAAACTCGTTTTTGTTAGTATAGAATACAGCTGGCTTTTATCAAATCACATCATTAAAGGTTTTTGGGCTCCATATTTCTAATATTTGTAAAAAAAAAGTAACATAATTAAATGGCTCTGGCGGCCTATTGTTTTTCCTACCAAGCCCAAGCAAACTATTTAAGATGTATTTAGGCCTAGCTTCACTGGCCCACGGGCTTATGGAATCATACCGGAATATTTAACCGGCAACGATATTTTGGTCAAAGATAAGAAATCGGTTATACCAGATCCTAACCGAAACATTAGAAAGAAGAGAACCAGAAGTCTATTATTCCGATCAGAATCTCGAAACCGAAGCCGAACTGAACTATCTAATCAGTTCTTTTTAGTGGAAGGAAAGAGAAGAACATCGAGTCAGCGACAATAGATCCGAGGAGATTGTCGGAGCTAGAAAGAGGAAAATGGGAGATATTTGGACATGGCTTATTTCCTTCTTCTTCCTCATCGCTCTTGTCGGAATCATCGTCTATCAGGTTCCAACTCGATCCTGTTCTCAAATTTTATGCAAAATGAAACCCAAAGTTCTCTACTTTCCTATCGAATTCGTTAGTTTTCTCCATACGGTCATAGTTCTGATTACCCCTATCTAGATTAAGGAACGAACAAAGGAAAGATGCAGACTTTGTGTGTTCTGGGTAGTCTCTGGTTTAACCTGAACTACAGGTTTATGTTCTTCCCGCATGATCGTTATAGGAAAGTTTCCATTTTTGGAAATGTTATTACCAAAGCAGCTAGTTTAGGTTTCGTTGTCGGACTGTGTTCATGTCTTGTGTGATGAGCTCCACTATAGCGCAATGGAGTCTATCGTTTAGTGTTTCTTTGTTTAGACTATGATTACAAGATTAAGAGGAGTCACTGTCCCATTGATAAGCTGGCAAATCGAATAACTTCCCAATGATCATAAGTGAGAAGAAACTAAAATTGTCTATTTCATTTGGGGCAGCTTGTATGCTTAGCGGATCTGGAGTTTGATTACATCAACCCTTACGACTCTGCATCGAGGATAAACTCCGTGGTTTTACCTGAATTCATTATCCAAGGAGTTCTATGTGTATTCTATCTCTTAACAGGACACTGGTTCATGTCACTCTTATGTCTTCCTTATCTCTATTACAACTTCCAACTGTAAGTCTGTTTTTCTTTTACATCTTAATCAACATGGTTAATGTCTTTGATTATATCTAATTAGGTGTCTCTATTGACTTCAGTTACTCGAAGCGACAACACTTGGTAGATGTCACGGAGATATTCAATTTACTTAACCGGGAAAAGAAGAAACGGCTGTTCAAGCTGGCTTACATAATCCTTAACCTCTTTCTCACTATCTTCTGGTAAATAAAGAAAAAAAAACATGTTTTAGAAACCTTCTCTGCTTCTTCATTATTGATCAAGGCAGCTAACATGGCTTTGTCTGCAACTTTTTTGTTAGGATGATTTACTCGGCGATGGATGATTACGAGGATTGACTGATGAATGATGATGAAAAGGCGATCCAGCTTCTTTGTTTTTTTCATCATCGGCGCTTAAAAGATACAGCGCCGTGGTGGTGGACATGAGACAAATGAAAGAACAAAGTGTTTGCTTGTGGTACACGTTTAATGTTGTTTGTAAGATTAGTGTTTTTTTTTTAATAGTAACATTTTGAGATCCTGATAAGATCTAACAGAAACAAGTACAACTTAACAAGTCCAGTGTTAGGAAAAAAAGTTCGGTAGTTCATGCGAATATTGGTTCTGTAATAAAAAAAGGGAAACTTTCTAAAGTTAGAAACATTCGGTTTAAGTTGCGTAACTAAGGGGTTAAAGTTATAAAACCTAGTCCAAACCCTATTTTAGCGCGTGTCTATAGCCATCGTCTTGATTCGTGAAGCCTAGTAGTCTCGTTAATCAAGGTGATTCCTGTCTCTCTCTTTCGCTCGCAAACAACTCCACCTTCTATAAGAAGCTTGGCTTCATCGATCGTCCCTTGCTATAGAGCTTTGATAGATCCCATTGCTTTGGTTCCACTGTAGAAACTTGACCTAGATATGTCTGGAATGTTAGATTTGGGAATCGAAACCTGTTGTGATGCTTAGGTAGCTTAAACCAGTTATGGTAATCGTTGCATCATATGATCATTGGTAATGATATGTTCTGAGTTTCAAACCAGTCTTAGTAATGTTCTTGAGTCCTCTTCTGATGTTATTCAGCTTTTTTACAGGTTTTTCTTCTTTCAGAGAGGTTAAAGTTCAATGGTTAATGCAATCAAAGGAGCGTTCATCTCCTGGTTCGTTTCTCAATGATAATCTTGTAAAAAAGTTTATTAGTACAATTTGAAGTTGTCATGATTAGCAACTCGGTTTGTCTTTGTTTTCGCAGTGATATTCCCATGGGGCAGTTGATAGTGAACATGAACAACTCGATGCCTTCGTCTCAGAGATTCATAATTCATGTACTTGATAGTACTCACTTGTTTGTGCTGCCACATGTTGAGCAGATGATTCGCAGCGCCATTGCTGAGTTCAGAAATCAAAACTCTTACGAGAAGCCTACTTAAGACCACATCACCTTCATGCTTCTTCTTTTCAGATTCGAATAAACACTTCATAATTAATAAGATGGAGAGAGTTTGGCAAGATTAGACTTACTCATATGCTTATAGTGAATATTGACTAGTCATTTACTCTCTGCACCGGGATTAGAATCAGTCTGTTTTCTCTGGTTATGTTTGATTAGGTGGATACTCAAAATGATGATATTGGTCTTGTCAGAAACTCATTGTCACAAGCAAAAGGTTTGAGACTGTTTCTCTGTGTTGGTTTTTGAATCAATCAATTTTCTCAAACCAAGGTGGGTTGCATCAGTTTTTCCGGCTACTTGAATGTGTTTCTCTTGTTTTTATTTAATATATTTACTAATCATTTTAATGCAGTAATTGTAATTTAATAAAGAACATTTTATACAGGCTTAAATTCATTTTAAAAACAGTTATATCCGGTTCTTATTATATTTTTATTAACTGTAATCACTTTTAGCATCTCATTTTATATATTAAAATAAATGTTCAAATAATTTTACGTATTTTTCAATTTAAATATTATATACATAAATAAAATTCATGAAGTAATTAGAAAGTTACAGTTATGAAGCAATGACAAAAAATATTAATACAATGAGAATATTAGTTAACTCAGATTTATTTTGGTGACATAATTTTTTAAAGAATAAATAATAAAGAAAATTTAATATTATATATATGGTGTGGTCAATGAAATTAAAAAAAAAAGGAAAAGAAAAAAATATATCCACTATTTCTCTAATGCAAATATTCTGAGTTGAACGCTCAAATTCTTTTATATACAATTAATATTTTATGATTTTGTGAAAAAAAAAGTGTTTGGTTTGTGTAACACCAAACACTTAGAAGTCACTTTGGACATGTACACATCTCACAAACAGACTCATTAGACAACCTTCAATCTTCCTTTTGTTGACGAAGCAAGAAAATACATCTTTTCTGAGTCATTATCCACATTTCTACAAAAGCCTAATATCTATACTACTATCACTACAAGAAATATGAGTATTAGTAGCAGTGCGCGGTAGCACGAATTCACGAACTGCCACCGAAAGTCCCAAAATCTTAGCACTACTCTATTATAGCACTAAATTTGCGTTAAGATAAAATTTCATTAAGCGGGAAAGCAAAAATCATTATTATAGCTGAAAAAATATTTTGGAGCCAACACTTAGTCAATTTTTGGGTTTCCTTTACATTTTTGTGTTAAAAAAAAATAGGTTTCTTATCTCTTTGATAAAAAAAAAAAAAACTTTCTTATCTCTAGTCGTCTCTGTCCCTCTCGAGTCTCATCTCTGCGTTTCCCCCTTTACTCCATCTCGAGCTCCACCACTCTGTGGTCTCCACTCACCCACAATCGAACAAGGTGGCGCCTCTTGTCCACTCTCGAGCCTCACCGCCGTGCTCTGCTCATCAATCCACCGTGCTCTGCTTCACACCGCAACAGTCTGGCCGTCGTCGCCACGTCGGAGCTCTCATCCATCGCAATCCATCACTGTGTCCGTGACCAAACGACACCACGATAGCACCTGCTCCAAATCAAGCTTCTCTGGCGCGTTCTTGCTTCAACGGAATCATGCCTCACCGTCGGAATCAAAGTGGAGAAGAGAAACAATGGCGTTTCGACAAAAGGTTTGGCTTTTTCAAACCTTTTCAAAAGAGCTTTGAGATGTCTCGTTTTCGAAAATCGATTTGTGGTTCTTGTTGTCTCTATACGTTTTCAATCAATCATTATAGGACTCATACAACTTCGAAATCGATTCTGGGTTAAGTCTCTGCGTTTTTGTTCCTTCTTTTACTTTGTCTCTTTGCGTGAATCTATGAGTGACTGTGAAATCTTAGAGTAGCACTGCCTCTGTTTCCTTTCATTTCTCTGCGTGAATCTATGAATTATATCGTCAAGTTTCTGTTCAAGAACCGGATTAAATAACCCACTTGCTTACAGGTGCTGCTACCAAGTAGTGGGCATTGGAAGATGGTACTAACTCTGTCGCTATGGCTAAGAGAAGAAGTAGGTACATATATATGTGTTATCTTTGCTCGTTTCTCTTTATTGAGTGAGTTCCTGATTTTTCATTGCTGAAACTACAGTGAGAGCCAACTTTGAGTTTTTGAAGAAACTTGGAGTTGATTGGTGGTGTTTCTACACGTGAGGTGCAGGTGGAGTTCTTCTTGTTTACGACATCAGCAGACAGCAGACTTTTCAGAGCATTGGTAGATGGCTGAACGAGCTGCACAGTAAGTAACATCACACACAAATATTCATCTCTTTCTTTTCTTATACTAAATAATCTCATCTCTTAATGCAAATATTGCAGCACACTCGGACATGAACGTTGTGACGTTCTTCGTTCATTCGTTACGAATTGGAGTTGATTGGTGGTGTTGTGTTTTACTTGTCTCTTGACAGGTGGTGTTGCGGAAACGCCTTGCCCATATCAAAAGAGAAGTTGATAAAAAGATGGTGGAGAAGAGAAGTTGGTTTCTTGTGTTCTTCTGTGTCAAGCTTTGATCTGAGTTAAGTGAGATTCGGTTTGGATTAGATGGTGAAGGAAACAGAGTAATATGATGTGCTCGGCGTTAGCCCAAGTGCTACTGAGTCTGAGATCAAGACTCAGTTTGTTTATGACTAGATTTGATGGTTATATGTTCTTTTATGGAGTTCGTGTGTTTCATGTATTGATTTTGTATGTTTTGATTCTTTGATGGAAAAACATGTGGTATTATATGATTTATTTGTGTTTTATTAGAGTAAATTATATTTATTAATCTTATTGCAATTATATTATAAACATTATGCTTAAAAATTAAATTATCATTTTACAAATTTAGGGATATATAATTTTAACAAAGTGACTAGCTAGATTTATTTTTAACCTCTATACCCTAAATATATTTTTAATCCCTAAACCCTAAAATTAATCATAAAATATAAATTTTAAACTTTAAGAATTTATATGAATCAATATAAATATACTAATGTAACCTGAATCCAT
>NC_027755.1:20318295-20370574 GCF_000695525.1 Brassica oleracea var. oleracea
CACCACCACCACAGGTCAACTCACTTCACCTTCCTCTTATCTGCTCTCTTGTTCATCTTCTTATATATTTATGATTGATTTTGTTTTGTTTACAGATTTATTAAGGAGCAAGGGAAGGAGAAGCAGTGGTGTGACATAGCGGCGTTTCCGGATCAAGCGTGGTGCGGCGGTGAGGTGGTGGTCGTGCGGTGGAGATGCGAGCATCATGGTCGGCGGAGACTGAAGAAGAATGTAGTTTGGTGGCCGTATTAGGTTTAGTTAGGGTTAATTAGTTAACCAATTTGTAATTCTAAACCAATTTGTAATTGTACCAATTTGTAATTGTACCATTTTGTAATTGTAAACCATGTAAACCAAAATTCAATTTATGAAAATACCAATTTATTGTTACAAAAAAACAATTTATTATTTTTCATTAACTAAACCGATTTAATTATAAATTAATCTATAATGTGTTTTTATAAAAAGAAATTAAATGTATATTCTGGATAATTTTTTTATAAATAAATATATATATTCAGTGGCACTGAAAATGTGTTATTAAAAATAATGTTGCAACATGACCAAAATGCCATAGAAATCTACGTAATAGCAAGAAAAATGTGTTATAAAATATGTTATTGTAGGAAGAAATTAACGTTACAACATCTCTATTATTTATAGCACACGGAAAACGTTACGATAGATGGGGGTCTATTATAGCTGCGGCTGTCACGGCGTTCTTCGAAACGCTATGAAAACGATATGATAGCGTTTTTCGGGTGCTACTAATGCTGATTTTTCTTGTAGTGTATCTACTTCAGTTTATAGGTTGTTTTGTCTCAGCTCAAACATAATGAGTCTTCTACTTAATTAAAAATTGTATAATTTGATAACAAGAGAATCATGTCTTCCAAATACGAACCTTTGTTGTGATATGAATGTTGATTTTAGCTAATAACGTTTTTAACCTTTTTTAACCTTTGAAACTGAATCATATGAGAACATAGTTTTTGTCTCATTGATTTCACTTATGAAAACATAGTTTTTTTTATCGTGAAACTGAATGATTGATTTTATATAATGCTCCCAGATTGAAGAGAAATTGGCTAATCATGATCTCGCAGCAGAGAAATATCTTGCGGATTCAAATCCTTTCAAATCCGGTCCAGATGAAGACTCATCTTTCTTTTTTAGCCATGTATAATCCATATCACTTCTGGTATTCGAATCTTGTTCACTAAGGTTTTTGAACTGATTTATATATTTTCAGGTTCTGACACTTGGACCTGCCATTGCGCACTCCGTCGGCGTGTTGGCTGCGCATTTCGGTGGCTACGGCGATCGTGGTGGCTACGGTGATTTACGTCTATTACTTTAGCTTTAATCAACAAAATTGACAATGCATGTTTGATTGTGTAACCAATGGTTTATGTACTTTCCAGAAATAGAAAGACAACACATTTTGGTATTAAAAAAAAAGACTACTTTGGTCTCTTATGCCTTTGTGTTAGTTGATCCATGAGCAGAAAAAGGACCCGAAAGCAGATTTGATTTTTAGAAAGGCAAAACAAACAGAATTAGCTTACCAGTTCGTAGAGGAAAACTACGAATCAGTATGAACATGGCAACGATTACAAATTGTTGGTGATGAAAAAAAATGATAGGGTTCAATTTTTCAATAAACAAAAAAAGATTATAAGTGGGGAAATTGTTAAGATGTCTTATTATTATTCTCAAACAGAAGAAGTGCATAGGAACTTACATGTTTTACCTAGCCAAATGAGATACATAAGCAAATGCTTTATCTCATTTAGAATTGACATAATTGAAAGGCCATTAGAAGTATCAGGTTGATCACGAGTTACCATGGACTTGATCTATGTTACCAAAATTGTTAGTTATATTCAAGTCTTAGGATCGGTTTAGGTGTTTTCAATTGAGCTTAGATTAAGACTGTTTTAGTACGGTTTAAGTTTGTAATTGATTTGTACCGGCTCTCTTTCTCATAGGTCACATGCGTGTGGTTTGTGCACATGTGACGATTAATCATCCTGGTTGTTATAAAGGTTGGTTAGCTGTAGATAAGGTTGATTATTCGAGATGATTAGGTTGTTAGATCAGTCATCAAAATCACCAGTCTTTAGAGAGAAAGAGAGCGAGACGATCGAGTTGTAGAGACGGTGGCTCGAGCTGTGAGTTCACTCGTTGAAGATATAGTCTATTGCTGGTTCGATCCTAGCTCCGGTGAACTATAGCGGCCACTCCTAGTTAACGGGGTGGTGCGGTGAATATCGGGTGAACACTTCCTTGTGTGCTCCTTAGTTCGTGATCAAGTAGATTCAGAAGAAGATCGATCTCACAAATTGGTATCAGAGCTGAGGTTACGAAGATTCCGGAGAAGCGACGAGATCGGAAGTGACAGAGATCAAGAAAGGTGATTCGATCGATTAATCGCGAACCAGATCGATAAGAAAGAGGATCTTGGGATGACGATGCACAAGATGAAGATGGAGATATCGATCAAGATGTTTGACGGTACAGGTGACTTCGGGATCTGGAAGAAGAGGATGCTCGCAAATCTAAGTGTCCAAGGATTGAAAGACGCTCTGTCACCACCGTCACAAGTTCTAGTGACGACGAAGACAGACGATGAAGACGAGGATTCCAAGAAGAAGCGAGATCTTGAAGAAACTGCAAGATCCGAGAGAGACGAAAAGGCGATGAACATAATCTTCATGAGTGTAGGAGATCATGTACTCAAGAAGCTTGATAAGTGCACAACAGCATTGGAAGCTTGGGAATTACTCGATAAGCTTTACATGGCAAAGACGTTGCCAAATCGAGTACATGCTCAGCTCAAGGTGTACTCGTTTCATATGCAAGATTCAAAGACGATTGACCAGAATGTGGATGACTTCCTCAATCTCATTGCGGATCTTAGTAATCTCAACATAGAGATTCCAGAGGAAGTACAAGCCATCCTGCTTCTCAATGCATTGCCAACCAGATATGACTCTCTTAAAGAAACTCTAAAGTATAGCAGAGAGGCCATTAGATTGGATGAGGTTGCTAGCGCGGCCAAGTCTAAGGAGATGGAGTATAAAGATATCTCTACTGTGAAGTTAAGTGAAGAAGGCAACTATGTGAGGGGTAGATCAGATTGTAGAACTCGAAGCTACTCTACAGGCAAGGGCAACAACCGGCCAAAATCAAAGAGCAAGGATGGAAAGAGACTCTATTGGATATGCGGAAAGGATGGTCATTTCAAGAAGCAATGCTACAAATGGTTGGATAGAAACAAGGATCAGAAGCATGGTTAAGATAAAGGCGAAGCGTCCCTGGCCAAAGATGATGTGAAAGACTTAGTTGGACTGCTAGTTGCAGAGGCTAACACCGTAGAAGCAGATAAGGAAGAATGGGTGTTGGATACTGGATGCTCTTTCCATATGACTCCAAAAAGAGATGTGTTCATTGATCTTCAAGAGTCAAATGCAGGAAGAGTTAGGATGGCAAACAACTTTGTATATGAGATAAAATGCGTTGGCTCGGTCAGGTTTCAGAACCCTGATGGTACAACTTTCTTGTTACAAAACGTGAGGTTCATGCCTGACATTTCAAGAAACTTAATCTCCATGGGAACGTTGGAAGAAAGAGGCTGCGAGTTTAAAGCAGCTAATGGGGTTCTCCGAGTGATTAAGGGATGCACATTATCCAGTAAGGAACACAGAGGCAGTCTTTATATTTTCTTCAAGCCAAGGCGAAGAGCTATTCGTCTTCATCTGGAGAGTCAAGCTCAGTCACCTCAGTAAGCCAATCCCTGAGTGACACCCAATTATGGCACAGCAGATTGGGACATCTAGGCCAGAAAGGAATGGAAGTTTTGAAGAAGAAGAACTGTTTTGGGAAAAGCGCAGTTGGTGATCTGGAGTTTTGAGAAGATTATGTGAAAGGGAAGACACACATAGTTAGTTTCTCACAAGAAAAGCACACTACTAAAGACAAGCTGGACTATATTCATTCTGATCTTTGAGGTTCACCAAGTGTCCCTCCGAGCTTAAGTCAGAAGCAATATTTTATTTCATTCACAGATGACTACACTAGGAAGGTGTGGTTGTATTTCTTGAGGTTTAAAGATGAAGCGTTTCAAAGTTTTGTGGAATGGAAGAAGATGGTAGAAACTCAGAGTGAAAGGAAAGTTAAGAGACTGAGAACAGACAACGACTTGGAGTTCTGTAATCATCAATTCGACAGTTTTTGCAAGGAGCATGGGATAGTGAGACACAGAACTTGCACCTACACTCCTCAGCAGAATGACATAGCAGAGAGGCTAAACTGCACCATCATGAACAAGGTTCGCAGCATGTTAAGTGAGAGTGGTTTGGAAGTTAACTTCTGGGCAGAAGCAGCTACTACTTCATTCTATCTTATCAACAGGTCACCGTCGTCTGCTTTGGATTTTGAGGTCCCTGAGGAACGGTGGTCATCACATATGCCTGATCTCAGTGGTTTAAAGAGATTTGAATACTTAGCATATGTTCATTCAGTGGAAGGGAAAATTCAACTGAGAGCAAAGAAAGGTGTATTTACAGGTTACCCTGAAGGCACAAAAGGTTTCAAAATGGCTTCTGGATGATGAGAAGATGGTTATTAGCAGGAATGTTGTTTTCCGAGAAGACAAAGTGTATAAGGAAGTCAAGGATCAACCTAAGGGACAGGAGAATGAGGATTCGGGTTCTCAGATTGTCAGGTTAGAGTCTGGTGAAGAAAGCGATGAAGCGGAGAGGAATCTTATCTTGAGAGAATCTTCTGAGGGACAGTCAAGCACAAATACAGTGTCTAAGTACTAATGAAGAAGGAGGTTATCAGTTGGCAAGAGACAGGGCCAGAAGAATAACGAAGCCTCCAACACAAATAAAGGATTATGATTGTGAGATTATTGATGGTGAAGATCAGTATGCGTGTTACATTTGTCTGTTATCAGAAGATACAGCTCCAGAGCCTAACTCATATCAAGAAGCAATGATGGATGCTGACATTGACAAGTGGTACGGAGCAGCACTTGAAGAGATGACTTCATTAGAAGCAAATGATATGTGGGAGCTGATAGACAGACCTACATATCAAAAAGCTATAGGCTGCAGATGGATCTTTAAGAGGAAAGCAGGCATAGCAGGGGTAGAACCACCAAGGTATAAAGGGAGATTAGTTGCTAAAGGTTATTCTCAAAAGGAAGGGGTGGATTATCAAGAGATTTTTGCTCCCGTGGTAAAGCATGTATTGATAAGGTACATATTATCAGCTTTTGCATATTATGACATGAAACTTCAACAAATGGACGTGAAGACGGGTTTTCTTCACGGGAATCTTGATGAGTTTATAGTTATGGAGCAGCCAAAGGGTTTTGTGGATAAGAGGTTTCCAGATAAAGTGTGCAGACTGAAGAGGTCGTTATACGGGTTGAAACAGAGTTCGAGACAGTGGAACAAGCGGTTCGATGATTTTGTTCCTGCTCAAGGTTATATCAGAAGTGAGTATGATTCTTGCGTGTACTTCAAACAGAATGAGAAGGGTGTATATGTTACTATATGTGGACGACACCCTAATAGCTTATATCGACAAGAGTCATGTTCAGAAGTTGAAGGCAGAGCTTGGTTCTGAGTTTGATATGAAGGATCTTGGAGATGCAAAGAAGATCATACGAATAGAGATAACGAGAAATCGTGACAAGAGAGAGTTATCTATTTCTCAAGAAGATTATCTCTGGAAGGTATTGGGAAATTTTAACATGGATCAGTCAAAGCCAATTACTACTCCCTTAGGAGCTCATTTCAAGTTACAAACTCCTACTGATAAGGAGTATCAGGAACAGGAGGAGCGTATGAAGGACATTCCATACCAGAGTGCAGTAGGAAGTATAATGTATTCTATGGTAGGAACTCGTCCTGATTTGACTTACGTTGTGGGAGTCATAAGGCGGTTCATGTCAAGACATGTCCATGAACATTGGCAAGCCGTGAAATGGGTTTTGAGATATGCTAGAGGAACAGTTGATACAAAGTTAAGTTTCAAGAGTAAAGGAGACTTTGTGGTTCGAGGGTATTGTGACTCAGATTATGCTGGAGATCTGGTTGGGAGGAAGTCAACTACTGGTATGGTGTTTACCGTTGGAGGAAACCCAGTTAGTTGGAGATCTTCTCTTCAAAAGGTTGTGGCACTTTCGTCTACAGTGGCAGAATATATTGTCTTATCAGAGGCAGTAAAAGAAGGAGTCTGGCTAAAGAGATTTGCTGAGGAGTTGGGTTTTCCACAGGACTCGGTAGAAGTGTTCTGTGACTCGCAAAGCGCCATAACACTTTCAAAGAATGCAGTTTTTCACAAGAGGACGAAGCATGTTGCAACCAAGTATCACTTTATCAGAGATCTTATAAATGTGGGTGAAGTTCAAGTCTTGAAGATTGCTACAGCGAACAACCCAGCAGATATATTCACAAAGGTCTTACCAGTTTACAAGTTGCATGAAGCACTTAAAATGCTTCGTGGAACTAAAGACTGAAGGTTGAGGATCATAAGAGTCCGGTCAAGGACTTAAGGAGGAGCTCGGTGAAGAGTTCCAAGTAGGAGCTGGTTGAAGCTTCACAGAGGATCAGGTATATGATTCTGACGTCTATGAGTTTCATTTTAAAGGAACAGGGATCTTGTCTAAGTTTCTTGATAAGGAAGACTTGTCTAACGAGGAGATTTGTTAGTTATATTCAAGTCTTAGGATCGGTTTAGGTGTTTTCAGTTGAGCTTAGATTAAGACTGGTTTAGTACGGTTTAAGTTTGTAATTGATTTGTACCGGCTTTCTTTCTCATAGGTCACATGCGTGTGGTTTGTGCACGTGTGACGGTTAATCATCCTGGTTGTTATAAAGGTTGGTTAGCTGTAGATAAGGTTGATTATCTGAGCTGATTAGGTTGTTAGATCAGTCATCAGAAACACAAGTCTTTAGAGAGAAAGAGAGCGAGACGATCGAGTTGTAGAGACGGTGGCTCGAACTGTGAGTTCACTCGTTGAAGATATAGTCTATTGCTGGTTCGATCCGAGCTCCGGTGAAGTATAGCGGCCACTCCTAGTTAACGGGGTGGTGCGGTGAACACCGGGTGAACACTTCCTTGTGTGCTCCTTAGTTCGTGATCAAGTAGATTCAGAAGAAGATCGATCTCACAAAAATTAATAGCTTACATCTCCTTATATCATTATATGGATGCTTTCTTTAAGCAACTTTTCATATGGATGCTTAAAGATGACAACGAGTGGGTTAATAAGAATTTTGAGTTGTCAGGTTTTGATTTTCATCTTCGTAACATCACGGACAATGGTGAGTTTCTCTTTGCTCTAAGAAGTAGCAGTCTAGCTTTTGAAGTTCTCTACTGTGATTTTGAAAACAATAAATCGAGAAGAAAAAGGTAAACAGGTTATACATTTAAAGGCTAAATTTAGGTGTTTTTGTGTAAGTTTCTTCGTGGATTAGAGATGTACATCTAATTTTTAAAGATATTTAATTTGAATAATGTGACAAATCTTATATTACTGCTTTCTACCAACCACTCTTCCGAAACAAAATTAAACTAAGAAAACTGCTCGACGTGGGATGGAAAATAGAGAGACAACAGTGTATACTCCACCGGAAAGCTTTGTTGTGGCTTACCTCCCTTTATTGCCCCTTTTCTTGTTGGAAATTTATGATGCAAGGTTCCAATAAGCATAGGTCTTTCTTTCTTTTTAAAAAACTTGATGGATGCAATATTTTTGTGGGACATCTATCAACAACATCTACGGTTGTAACATTCCACCAAGAAAATTCAAGTTAGCCACTAATAACTTAACAAACAACACACACAAAATTAATTTTAGAAACTTTATACAACCTTTTTCTAAGCGATAAAACCCCACAATAAGAAAGCAAGTAATTTCTGAATTTCTAATCGTTCCTCTCCTCTTTTTTTCTCTATTTACAAGACATGACCAAACATAATTTCCTAAATTAAAATTAAATTTAACAAAGAAACCAGATCGATAGAGAAATCATTCATTTTTAAGGCACGTAGACTTCTCAAGGTAAAAGTCCACGTGCCTCTCAAACGATGGATTTCTTTAAACCATTGGTTCGGTTAATCCCGAGATTTTAAAGACCATTAAGAACATGATTTGATCAAACCAAAGCTGAATAGATTTTTCCAGACCAAACTCCCAAGTGAAACCAACACTGCTTTAGTCTGTTGCTCTTCTTCTCCATCTCCCTTCTTATGAATCACTGATGGAATTTCCTTCACTCTTAACCACTCTAAACCGATTTTGTCCCTGACCGATTCAATCAATTTCGAGTCAGCTCCATTTCCATTCGCATCAGTTACATAGAATATGTTTGTAGCCATGCCACAGCTAGTTGATATCTCTGTTCTTGTAACATTCAGACCGTTTTCTCTGAACGTCCGTGTAACTTCCGCTAGTAAACCTTGTTTGTCTGGATGTCTCAGCTCTAATCTCACACCCTAAACACAAAACAAAACCAAAGAACCGGTTTAGATTACCGGTTGAACAATCAAACCATTCAATTAACTTCAGAACAGTCTAACTATATATACCGCAGATGCTCTTCTTTCCACTGCAGCTTCTAAGCATTGTATCACACGTTGTCTCTCTGCTTCTGAACTTATCGGTGATCCATCCTTATGCCGGATATAGAATTCCTGAAAGAAGTTATCCCAGAGTAAGCTCAAGAAAACCACCAAGTTTTAAACCAATTTTGTAGGAAACATACCAAGTGAGCTTGGTCTGAAGACGTGTTGATAGTAGCATGGAACACAGCGTATTCCATGTCCGTTAACGTACAAACCACGTCAAACAAAAGCTTAGTCCGGTCTCGGCAATGAACATTAACTACAGAGTAACTCCTCTCAGCCCAGTTCTGAACCGTCACAACCACCATTGGATCTCTCTCATGTCTCTTGGACCTCTTCTCGTAGTCTCTATCTTCAAACATAAGCTGATGAAGCCTACGTTCGACATGCGTCATCACATCCATCGAAACGCAAGCCTTTGCAGCTGAGTTAACGTCGTTATCGCCGTTCAAAACGTTCTTTAACCGTCCTTCGATATTTGATATTCGATGAGAATCGAGAATAGGAGACCCTGAGGTGCAGTCTTTGAGATAGATGATAGACGCAACTCTACCGTTATGCGTCCATAGCTTGGCGTCAACTACATCGCAGTTGAGGTCGGAGAGAACCGCAAACATCTCGGATAATAAACCGATCCGGTCTGTTCCGGTAAGCTCTAAGGCTGTTAAACCGTTTACTTCAATGTCTTCTCCGTAGTAAACCGTCTCAATAGACTGTGGAACAAGAAAATTGAAAAAATTCTATTTTTAGAAACCACGTTCTTGAATTCAGACATTGTTTATGCAGATGGGTTACCTGTTCGATGTAACTTAAGACGCTCTGATCATTTAGTTTGTTTCCGTTTATGTCAGTCACATGGAAAACTGCAGTAATTAGAAAGAAAGAAAACAGAGTTAGTATAAAGTAAAAGTTATTATAAATTCGAATATTATTAAATTTTGTAATTACCATCCATGTTCCATCTTCCATCAGAAGAGATGTAAGCTTTTTTAATGGAGAGATTTAAATCGGTGAGGATTTGAACGGCTTCTAGCAATATACCATGTCCTCTTGGACTGTCAACCTGAGATGAGCAAAATAATGTTGAATTATTAATCTTTTGGTTTATAAAGAATCCTTTGGTTTGAAGCTAATGATTAAATGTGGTTTAGATAATTACAAAGAAGAATAAAAAAAAGCAAACCTTGACGATTGTCGCTGAAGAACAAACACCATTGTCGATAACGACCCTGTAAATTATATGTAAGAATTCGTTTTAGATTATTTTCCGTCAAAACGAACTTAATTATCTTAAATAATGGGATTTATCAATAATAAGTTTGGATAAGATAATTCCTCAAACAGAAAAATAAAAACTCAAGTTGATGAATGAAAGAGGCGAAATAGAGTTGGGACAATCTTCTAAGGATGATGAACAGAAAGAACAAACTTTAAAATATTTTACTATTTTTAATTGGAAAAAAAAAAACTGAAATTTTGAAATAAAACAGATAATTCTTGTTTTCCAATCTTGAAATATGTTCCTTTAAGAAAATCAAAGGAAAACGAAAAGAAACAAACCTTGGAGTGTTCATCCTAATTACAAGCTTTTCATACTCATCCAAATAACCCTTCATCGCCATATCTATATTTCTCTCAGTCTCCCAAGCTCTCTGTTACTCAAACGCCGATGTTATCAATCTCTTCTTCGGCTGCTGCTTCTTCTTCTTCTTCTACCAAAGATGACCAGCAAAACGCATATCAAATCTCTTCAAAAGCGTTTCTCTCTCCCTCACGATTCCTGAGACTATTAATACTCTCTGTCTCTCTCCAGATAATTCAGAGCACTGCTTTCACATAATCCTTCTATACACTGGACTCCTTATATATGTACAGACAAATACATATTTAATTAACTTGTTACTTTTTATCTCTTCAAATTAAAGAAAAGTCACATGGCGGAGCATGACGCACCCATGTTTCTAATGCTAAAAGTCTTCTCGAGTTGAACTTATAATGTGTTCATTTTTTATATAGTTCATTTTAACCTAACATTTCTTTTTCATTCGAACCTAACATGTTATAACCACTTTCATTCCTTTAAAGATTTAATCCCAGTAAAATCCACTGCACTATTAATTCATAACAACCGATTCTCTTAAGATTATCAGTTTATTTATGGTAATTTGTTTTGGTAAATTCACGAATGATTTTTACATTTACACCTTACCTAATGTCTTCAATATCTATGTATCTAATCCTTCGTTCAAATAATTTATTTTTACATATACTTTAACAGCACACGAATTCATCAAAATAAAACCCAAAAGGTATGGTTAAATTAGCTGTTAAATATTCTAAAACCAACCGGCCAAACTTCCACGTGTCAACATATCTTTGCCATTGGTTGTTCAACTGCCAGCTAGGACGCCACCTGTTTTAAGTGTGTTTTGCCTTTGCGTGCTTTCCACTCCAGTATGATCCCTTTCCGACAATCACTGATCCAACGGCCACGGTAGGCCACGTGTCATAATCCGAATGGTCCCACGTCAAATGATACTCGCTTCGTAGCTAAGATGAGATTTATTTTCCCTGCACTCGTAACGTGTGGCACGTAATAGCTACGCGCTTCTAAGAAACCCGTACTTACTTTCACGTTAATATATGTTCGGTAATAGCCTCAAGAGGGGGGCACTTTCAAAATTCCAGAGAAGAAAGATATCTATGGGACCCAGTTAAAGCTGGCAAGAGAGTGTGTATATCGTAGGCGACTAGGCGTGTCGTAAAGGGTAAAACTGTCCTGTCAATTGAGGATATAGGCGGTTGTCACGTGTTTACATTTAATTGGTCCAGACGTAGCGGAAGAAAAGTAATTTCGCGCGTGACAATCACGTCGATGAGGTGATTTTATTGGCGTTAACAAAGTGTTATCTCACTCACATAAGGATCTAGAAGAAGATCAGATATCATATCATTCGCATTAAATACGAATATGCCCCACGTAAGGGCCACTTTCTCCAGAAGGACAAGAACCATGTCACGTGCATTTTACTTATGTCTTAACGATCTATAATCACAGACGGTCTACATACGTGGCCCGGTAGACGGCACAGTGCTTTGTAAAACTACTTAGTGGAGTATTATTTTAAGTACATACATCCTTGGTCGTTATTTTAAGTACATACATCCTTGGTCGTGCGGTGCAGTAGCCGAAGCTGTAAAAGCATTTAACTATTCGTTAAGCTTAATAGACAGAGAAGATTCTTCTGCTGCATTTATTAGTTGATAGCCTGTTGATGTTGTTTACCTATCATTAATGACTCATTAATGACTGATTTTTCGGTATTAAAATCCGATTTATGTATTAGTATTGTATAACTCGGCAGCCAATTACTGTTTACTATGGCTCGAGCATTAGAGCCCGAGGATAGTGCTATATAACAGATGTGTAAAAAAATCAAAATATGTTGGTGAATAATCTTTATTAGTGATTGACCTAACTCACAAACAAAAACTAACTCATGAGTGGAAGATTGCCCATACACTTATATATTGTCTATTGACTTTTGTATTATCCGATGTGGGACTCTAATAGGCCTCTTCGAGATATGGATGATAAACGGTCCAATGAAAACAGCTCAAGCTCAACATTTCGGACTTACAACAGCAATATAGCCAATTGTACAAGTTACATAGGTAGGAAACTGTTTATAAAAGAAATCATATGCTGAATTTTTACTATGAACTCTGATACCATATTAGTGATGAGTCTGACTCACACACAAAAGCTAGCTTGTGATTTCTCTTATAAACAGTTTCCTACCTGTGTAGCTTGTACAATTGGCTCATATTGCTGCGGTAAGTCCGAGATGTTGGGTTTGGGCTGTTTCCATTTGACCGTTTCTCATCCACATCTCGAGGGGGCCTATTAGAGTCCCACATCTAACAATACAAAAAGTCTATGGGCAATATATAAATGGAGGATTGCCCATACACTTATATATATTGTCCATGGACCTTTGAATTGTCAGATGTGGGACTCTAGTAAATCTTAGAACAACTACAAAAAAATAAACATAGTTATGGGCTTTTCCGTACGTCCACAAGAAACTCTTCGGTAAGATTTTGGCTCTTCCTGTTAATGATACATGTATATTGGTTTCTTAAAAAATAAATACAATTGTTTGTCTTGGTTGGCTCTTTGCACGTCGGTTTTAAAGGAAAACTTTGTACGATTCTCCGCTGGAAACAGGAACGGCCGGTTCTTGGTAGCCGGTGGGAGCCAGGTCATGATGGCGTATAAGGTCCATTAACGATAGACTTGGCAACAGGATCAACTAAAATAAGAGGGTCCACGAGAATTTGTGTATGGCCCGGTCGGTGCCGTTAATTCTCCGATAAATGATTATTTAATGGTAATGCGACTTTTTAAGAATAATTCGAAAATATAAACACATGTGCAGAAAAGAAAAGAAAAAACACAACCCACAAGAAAAAAATAACAGCTTTTGAGCAACTCGTATGAACAAAACGTTGAATGGACCAACAAAAAAATCCCGTGGATGAATTTCCTGACGTGCTGCCATTACAGCTCATACATGCTAGTTTTCATAGGACCACTATCGATGTGCGGTGTTGCTTTTTTGACTGCTAGTGTTTTGCCGCCAAATTTCAATATGTTTTCCCTCTCTTTGATCTAATGAGAAGAAGACTTTTTTATCTGCAACTATTAAGAAGTCTAACCCCTTTATGAGTTTGAGTTGGTCGTAGACTATTGATTTTGTTTTATTGATAGAAAATAATGCATCGTATTCATGTTGATCACTGTGATATACTTAAAGGTAACAACCCATATACTTATCTAAGAAATTAGGATTTAGCATATAAACTAGTCTAGCTAAAGGTGGAAAAAAAAAAGACTAAAGGTGAAGCAATTTTTCATGTATTTGGCAAATATCATATCGATCATGATTATTATTCACGCAAGCTTAATATATTTGCTGATCTATTACTAGTATGCATCTGATCGAAGTGAGTTTGTTTGTCAACTTGCGGCTCGAATAATATTTGTTCTAACATGACAGCTTTTCATGTCCACAAGCTGTTCGGATTGGTTGTTCAATCTCATCAATTTGCAATTATTTTTTGTACATCATAAAGAAGTTCAAATTCCAATGTCGGGAAGATATTGTCACGACCTCTGTGTGTGCATTATATACTTTATATGACAACACATAATTTAAGAGATTATTAAATAATTGTAAGGGATAGCCGGGAAGATTAAGTTATACAACCTTTACAAAGATCACACCATTACTCTCAAAGGGCATGTTGCTCCTCGGACGTGACAAAACATGTATTTCTTGTTATTATAAGAGTTTTTTATAAGAATAATATGATTCGGTAGATGATAGTTGTTTTAATCATCTCCTAGACATTAACTGTAAGTGAATTTTTAGCCGAATGTTATGTACCAGTCACTTTTGAGGAGTAGTGAAGATTAAACCTAATTACCGAGGCCATAACCATTCGACTATTAGTGTTCAATGAATTAACAAAGAGACGGGTTGACTTTTGTTTCACAATAATGCGTAAAGTATAGAGATAAATGATTTGACTTTTGCTGTGAGAAAACATTATTGACTTTTTCATATAGAATGCCAAAAAGAAAAAGAATAAATAAATTTATCAAAGTCTCAGCATGATCATGTTATGAGTTTGATGTTGAGTAATGACGAAGTGAAGGCTAGAAGCACACACAAGTAATTAGGAGTGGTACACACCACTTCTCTCTCACGTAGCTTGATAGTCTTTTATATTATCTACCGAGAACGATTAGTCGATTACTGACATTCACTATTATTCTTGAGATTATTATTATTATTTTTTTTTTTGACATCACTTGAGATTATTTGATGAAGAACTATTCACAGTTGCAAACCTATTACGCTGGCTGGAAAACTTTTCAAAAATATACATATACATTATAAAATAAAACCATTGGGCCAGACTCCCTGGCCAGAATGTTTAGCCCATCGGATTAGATGAGATAAACATAACTTGACCACCAATTTTCTAAACAGGCTGAATTAGTTATATATATATTTTTGGATTTGGTCCGTAATAACTCTCCGTTTATGAACTCAATAACACACTTCCCTCTAAAACAATGGGACTACAACGCGGGTAATGAGAATGACGTGAAATCAAGATGGAATTACGGGTGGATTCGATTAGCAGTCTACCTGTATATGAGGTATGTTTATGTTTTGGATTCAAAAGTGAGTTGTCCTCAGCTTACAAAAAAAAGGTGAGTTGGCCTCAATTTTTTCTTGTAATTATCAAAAAAGTTTGTCAACCTTTTGGGTCGATTAGAATAAAACTTAGTTTAGTTTGAGTAGATAATCGGTTTATAACAAGACAATGTGTCCAATTAAATTCTAAGAAACATAATTATATTTCTATAGAGGTTCTTTGAATTTGCTTTGAAGTATCAACCTTTGTTGCTTCTCAATGTCTTGTTTATCTCATTCTCTCGTTGTATATGTATTGCTTTCAAGCAACTAATATCCGTTTCATTAAAGAAATGATAGGAGGCATGGAGCTACTCCAACCACAGTTTCTGTCTTGGTCAGCATGCTAAACCGACAAATTCGAAACAAATGTTTAGCATTTAGACAAGTCGGTGATTTCAAATATGCAACAGCTCTCTGTTTGTGGCTCTCCACCAGATAACTCAAAGTCTTAGAGAATCTCAGAAGTTGTTTTATTTCTAAACATGTAGCACAAGATGCAAAATCAGTGTATTTTTAAATTTAACATATATTAGATTTTGACCCGCGCTTAGAAAGCACGGATTTATTTTTGAAATTAAATAAATTCTTCTTATATAATTTCTACATAAGATAATGTATAGGTTTGGGTATATTTACGTGGATGCACTGAACCGTACCAAACTGGGAAAAAAAAACTCAAAATTAAGTTGAATTTCATAAATAACCAAGCATATCCTATATCTTTGAAACCGAAAAATAGAAACCAAACTAATGACCAAATGAGTACTTAAATTTTTAAAATACAAATTATATACCTATTAAACATAACTAAACCATTAAAAATTTATACTATTAATGAAACTATACGTGTTAATGATCACGTCAAGAGTAAACATGTTTGAATAATCTGTTATATATTCATGAGGATTTATTGTTAGAAAATTATATAATAGATTATGGGAGAATAATAAATTAGTTCATTTAAATTACGTAAAGTATTTATATAGTTAGAGAAATATAAGATAAGATCAAATAAATAGTTAAGTCTAATGAAATGGTCCAACAAACTTGTTTAACTAGATTTTTTAGGACTTCATCTCTTTTAACGGTATAGATTCAAAAAAAAAAAAATATCCGTTTCATTTTCATAAAAGTATGCTAACTATATAAAATCAGAATGTCATTATTAATCACGTCGACCCATTACTTTCCATCTTTATCTCGTAGATCATAAACCCTAAAAATCTAAATACCATCTGATTTTGTGCCACTTATTTGATACAATCATTATCAAGAAGCAAAAAAAATATCTAAAAACACATACATGAACTTGTGGTGACGACATATCTCTAGGCAAATATAAAAAGCAAGCGACTCAACAACGCGCCTAAATATCGGCGCTTCGTGAGCAACAGCTAGTAAACAAATTAACAACTCATTCATCTCGCAGAATACGACACCGTTCTAATCATTTAAACAATAATTCAGATTCCTTTTTTTGTCTTCTTCGAATCTAAAACCCATTAGCTCTCTCTCTCTCTCAATTTGATCGTCGTTCGATCAATGACGTACAGCGATGGCGTCGACAAGACGGTGCCTGAGCTGAAACTGAGAATGGAGGATTCCGAAAAGGGAGATTATGTGAAATTAAGAGGAGGATCGGACGAAGAAGAGCAAGGATCTTCGGCGGAATCATCGGGATGTTCGTTAGGGTCTGTCTGGTTCTGGGTTAAATTGATCGCCCTCGTCGCTTGTGTTGGTGTATTAGCATTTGTAATTATCAAATGGGTTGCTCCGTTTCTGATTGAAAAGGTTCGTTTTTTTAATTTAAAATTAGGGTTCTTGTGTGTTTAGATTGAGCGTGTTTTAGGTTTTAGGGATTCAAAACTAAATTTTGACGGTGTATAGAAGGTATTGGCTAGATGATTTATGAGCCCAGTCACTAAAGTTTGAAGCTTTCCCTCAAATCTAGAATATGTGAATCGTCTCAGCTCTGTCTATTGTTCTTCATCTACAATGTTTGATTGTGTTAACTTTTTGATGTGTTTGATAGTGTTTTTTAACCATTATTTTGATGAGATCAGCAATGTGAAGTTTATTTTTTTTTCTTGTGTTGCTGTGTCTATTTTTCAGGAGCTGATTCCATTTATAAATTGGGTGAGAAGCACATTCAGCATCCCGGTGCTCGGTCTTCTCCTCTTTGCCTCGGTTGCTTTGTTCCCAAGCATTCTTCTTCCTTCCTCTCCTTCCATGTGGATGGCTGGTCTTACCTTTGGTTATGGGAAAGGGTTTTTATTGATTTTATCAGCAGCGTCGATAGGTGTTACACTTCCTTTCTTGATCGGACATCTCTTCCTCTACAAGATGCAAGTAAGCATCATCATCCTAAGTACTTGGATCTTATGCGCTCTTTGGTTTGCAATTATTACTTATTAAGCTTCTTGTCCTGCAGGAATGGTTGAAGCAATACCCGAAAAAAGCAGCCATACTTCGAGCTGCCGGTGAAGGAACCTGGTTTCATCAGTTTCAAGCAGTCGCGTTAATCCGCGTCTCGCCATTCCCTTACATGATTTACAACTATTGCGCATTGGCGACTGGAGTTCACTACGGTCCTTACATCTTAGGCTCTCTCGTTGGAATGGTTCCTGAGATCTTTGTCTCAATCTACACGTATATCTCCTCTCTCTAACTATCTCTATGTTTCTATTCTTAAGGTCATGTTCCGCAGAATCTTTGAACTGGTATTTTTTGGTTATTTGCAGGGGAATAATGCTGAGAACGCTAGCTGTTGCATCAGATAAGAGACACACTCTTTCGGTCGTGGAGATAGTAGTGAATGTTCTTGGTTTCTGCGTTACTGCGAGCGCGACTATAGTCTGCACAGTCTACGCCAAGAAGAAGCTAAGCGCAATGCAATTAGATGAAGTAGAGACAGCATAAAAACACACACTACTTAACTCTCTTTCATCACTAAACGTTTAAAGGGCCACCGTTACCACAACATATCACCTTCTAACACGGATCATGGAACTAATCATATTATATAAATATTTTGTTTTGCTTATATTAATTTGAAAATGTATATCTCTGTTTTTTTCTTGTAAATATCTCAACTGAATTTTGAATTTATTTTTTCATGTATATCTCAATAGAACATCTAGTTCTTTTATTTTCTATAATTCGACTCATGAGTTATAACACTTAACTACTTTTAGAGAAATTTCCTAGGATAGTTTTTTTTTTAGTTTTTGTCACAAAATAGTCTTCAACGAAGAAAATAACCAAAATAAATTTTATTAAATGGAAAAAATGTATTTTTATGCTAGGATTAACTAATCTAAATTTAGAGTTTAGAGTTAAGGAGTGAAGTTTTGGGATATAGATTCAAATTTTAAAAAATAAAAATAAATATTAAAATTTTCAAAATAAAAATGATTATTTTGGTCATTTTTTTTAGGGTTATTTTTGTGATAAAAACTAAAAAAAATGAAGATGACAAAAAAAAAAAACTAAAAAAATGATATTCCAGAGGATTGCCCTTGTACTTATCTATCTTGCTAATTTAGTGATTACCACTTTAATCAAGATGATCCTGAAATAAAACCAATCTAACCAGACTTAACCGGATACCTGTAGGAATCGAATTGTCTCTCTTTCCGGTTGCGCTTCGTTCAGTTTAACCCATTTATCCGGTTTGTCTGGTTTAAAGCTGGTTAACTCACTGAATTACAAAAATACACAGTCGACAGTACGGTACATTCTAAAACGAAACGCAACCGTTTTGTTGTTTTAACTTTTAAGCCTTGAATTTCGTTAGAGAAAATAAATTCGCCGGAAGCCATTCGAAAGACGGTGCCGTTTCGTATCGAACGACTTGCCTTCAGATTTCTGAATCCGTACCGGCGTCTTCTCCGACGAAGGTAACGATTCCGATTGTTGCGAGCATTGTAGAAACCTAATGAAAATGCAAATTATCGAGTGTATATCTGTGATTATGTGTTGATTCTGCGATTGAGAACCATAATTGATCTCTCTCAAGCTCAACTGTGAATTTTCGTTTTTTGTTTTGTATATTTCTCCGAGTTAGATATATGATGATGGTCAAAAGCTCAAAATCTGGATGACAACCACCTTTTGAAAGCTTATATAAGTCTCTTTTGTCTGCAGTTTTAACAAAATAGGGGGAAGAAATGGATCAAGCAAGGCAAGTGTTTGCGGTGGATCTACTCGAGAGATATGCCACGAAGAATCGTGGCATGATTACATGTATGGCTTCTGGAAACGATGTCATTGTTCTTGGAACAAGCAGAGGGTGGATCATCCGCCATGATTTCGGACTTGGGAGTTCTTATGGTAATACTCATTTTCACCATATACAATCTTGTTTCTCTTGTCAGTGGTGAAATGTAAACTAAACTTTGTTTGAATTGTAGATATTGATCTCTCTGTTGGTCGAACTGGGGAGCAATCGATCCACAAGGTTTTTGTTGACCCTGGTGGTAGCCATTGCATTGCTACGGTCACTGGTGTTGGAGGAGCTGAAACTTTTTACACTCATGCTAAATGGCCTAAGCCGCGTGTGTTGAGCCGTTTGAAAGGCTTGCTGGTTAACGCGGTGGCTTGGAACAAGCAACAGATAACAGAAGGTTGTGTGTTATATGAGTCTTCTGTTTCTTCTTTTCATTTCACATGGATATTGATATTGTTTGGTCTGAATTCAGTTTCAACTAAGGAGATCATCCTTGGCACTCAAGATGGGCAGCTATTTGAGATGGCTGTCGACGAGAAGGATAAGAGAGAGAAGTACATCAAGTTTTTGTTCGAACTAGAAGAACTTCCTGAGGCCTTCATGGATTTGCAGGTACTAACATTTTACTTGGACTTGAAGCTGTTATGGCTATTCTAATTTTTGTTGATATTTTATTGGTTAAGTTGGTGGTGCTTCTTTTTCTCTGTTCAGTGATTTTGATAAGCAGTTTTATCCCGGATGAGAACTTTGACCGAACCATGTTTCTTTCGTTGGATTTATTATTCCAATCACTGTCTTTTGTGTAGATGGAAACAGCCAACATAAGCAGTGGAATGAGGTTCTATGTGATGGCTGTAACTCCTACTCGACTCTATTCCTTCACTGGGATTGGAACATTAGAAGTAAGCTAAACTCTCTTTATCATTTATTTTCGAACATGTGTTCCCATGACAGTAAAATCAATTTATAATCATGAATTGAAATTGAAATGGTAGCGTTAGAGATTAAGAGTCAGGTCCATGATGTTATTGAATTAGAAACTATGGTTGGACTTCAGAGGTGAAATCTGATTATTATTCCCTTCAGATATCACAGAAAAAGATTGGATCCAGCCTCTCATTGTTAGATCGTGTTGATTCCATATCTATGATCTCCTAAAAATGTGAATTAGCTTTTCTTTCATTCAATTTCTAATTCCCATGTGTTTACTTCCAGTCTGTCTTTGCTAGCTATAAAGAACGTGCAGTTCGTTTTATGGAACTTCCTGGTGAAATACCAAACAGGCAAGTGCTAATCACCTTATATGAAAGAAATCACAAAGCGTACCCCTGCTCGCTGAACATATAATGTTTGTCGTCTCTCAGTGAACTACATTTCTTTATAAAGCAACGAAGAGCGGTGCATTTTGCATGGCTTTCAGGAACAGGAATTTATCATGGTGGCCTAAATTTTGGAGCTCAGCACAGGTAGAAATAGATTACCTACATCCCTCTGAATTTTATGCTGGGATCTTTGTATACTTACCCTGTTTTCATCTTCTTAGATTATATCATTCTGTAACTTGATTGAAACTTGTTTGGTAGTAATCCAAATGGTGATGAGAACTTTGTGGAGAGCAAAGCGCTGTTGGACTACTCAAAACTGAGTGATGGCACTGAGGTAGTCAAGCCTAGTTCAATGGCACTGTCAGAGTACCATTTCTTGCTTCTTATTGGGAATAAGGTTAAGGTATGTTTGGACACATGAGTTTTATTCATCCCTCGTTGCAGTTTGATCTGCCTACATATGTGTTTTGTGTATTTGTGTGCTTACTTTCTGGTTTCTGCATTCCTTAAATGTGGTGGTAGGTTGTGAATCGGATAAGTGAACAAATCATAGAAGAGCTCCAGTTTGATATATCGGCTGATTCAGCTTCGAGGGGCATTATTGGACTTTGCAGCGATGCCTCTGCTGGCCTTTTCTACGCGTATGATCAGAATTCGATCTTCCAGGTCTGTTTGGTGTTTGGCTTCTAATCGTTTATAATGATCTTAGTTAACTACTTGAGTTAATTTTTATGATATCTTACACTTTCTCATCTGAATTTTGGGCCTTGGATGTCTTCTCTAGGTTTCTGTGATTGACGAAAGCAGAGATATGTGGAAGGTTCACCTAGACTTGAAAGATTATGCTGCAGCTTTAGCAAACTGTCGTGACCCTCTCCAGAGAGACCAAGTTTATTTAGTTCAGGTAATCTTTGATGTCCATCACCGTTGGTTAAGTTACTAGGACGATGTTTCTCATGCATACCTGTCATATCTGCAAGTCCCTTTTATCATCATAGTATATTAGTATTGCTGTGAATCTAGCTTGTTTTGATTACGTGTGAATTGGGCACATTGTCTTGTAGGCAGAAGCTGCATTTGCCAACAAGGAATATCTACGAGCAGCATCATTCTATGCCAAAGTAATCGCTAGTTCCTTTGTTTTACTTTGCTCTAACATGGATATGATTCATTTGACGTGGTTAAATGTTTTTCTTTGCAGGTCAATTATGTAATATCTTTTGAAGAGGTCACCTTGAAGTTTATTAGTATAAACGAACTGGTAAACATTTACGTTTTATCTTTGCTTGTGTATAGATATATATAAAACTCATCTCAAGACATCAGATCTCTATTTCCGTGCTTGCTGCTCATGAGAAAAAGATGTGTATCGTATGTGGGCTTTAATATTCACCGCTTTTTATTCCTTATGTGATTGCAGGAAGCTTTGAGAACATTCTTGTTGCGAAAGCTTGATACTCTTTCAAAGGACGATAAATGCCAAATTACGATGATATCAACATGGGCAACAGAGCTATATCTGGACAAGGTTTAGCATTTACTTCTGTGCCCCACTTATTCTCCGTTCTCACTTCTTAGTAAACACATATTTTGTGGTTTCTAGTCTTCAATAAATGTTATATACTTCACACTTCATTTGATCTAGTGTCAGAGTTCCTCGTATTGATTTTACTTTCTGGTTTCTTTCTGAGCTTATCTATCTTATTTCCGTGTGGTTCTTGAATGTGCCTTTAGATAAATCGTTTGCTTTTGGAAGATGACACTGCTATAGAAAATCGTAACTCAGAGTATCACTCAGTCATTCAAGAATTCCGTGCTTTCATGAGCGACAGCAAGGATGTATTAGATGAGGCAACCACCATGAAACTTCTGGAGAGGTAATTTCCATAAGCCTCCCAGGAAAGATATCACAATCTATCTTTAGCCACAGAGAACTTGGACCTTTATGATGATGGTGTGTTTTATTTTCTGGAATAGTCTATTCTCTTTAAGGCTGTTCTAAGCACAAGACTGTTCCAGGCACATCTCCTAGAATATCTTGCTTGCAGTATTTAACATCTCCTTTCTTCTTTTTTTCATCTCTTTTTTACTTCTTTTGTTGTAGTTATGGTCGGGTTGAAGAGTTGGTATATTTTGCAAACCTGAAGGAGCAGTATGAAATCGTTATACACCATTATATTCAGGTGATGGGTGTGATAAGTTTTATATTCCTAAGTGATCCATAGAGATACGAGGTTTTACTCAGGCTTGTTCAACTACTGAGTTTATTCTTTATCCATTAGCAAGGGGAAGCAAAGAAAGCTTTAGAGGTGCTCCAGAAATCTTCAGTCTCAGATGAGCTTCAGGTGTGTAAAAGTAACACCAGTTTTTTGTTAAAAAAGAAATAGTGGTCTCCAAATCTTTCTTGTAGCTAAAATATATTTTACACATTTCAGTATAAATTTGCGCCAGAGCTTATTATGCTTGATGCGTATGAAACCGTGGAAGCATGGATGGCCAGTAAAAATCTTAACCCAAGGAGACTAATTACTGCAATGATGCGTTACTCAAGCGAACCTCATGCAAAGTAATGGCCCACTTCTTAACTAAATATCCATTCACCTTGCATTATTAATCTCACCAGTAACTTCTCAAATAAAAATGCAGGAATGAGACACATGAAGTCATAAAATATCTTGAGTTTTGCGTCCACCAACTGCATAACGAGGATCCAGGGATTCACAATTTACTTCTCTCATTATATGCCAAGCAGGTCTGATTGGTTCCCTTGAATATTTCTCTGATTTAGTCATTAAACTCTTAGAAGCCTGTTCTTAATCCGAAAAGTAACAGCGAGGGATACTACTTAGTACTCACTAACTTCGTTTCCACTTATAAGATTATGACAAGATGTTGTTAAAGTGATACATAACGGTTTTCTTTTTATATATCCATTTAGGAAGATGACAGTGCTCTCCTCCGTTTCCTGCAATGCAAATTTGGGAAAGGGCGAGAGAACGGTCCTGAATTTTTCTACGATCCCAAATATGCGTTGCGCTTGTGTCTCAAGGAAAAGAGAAGTCGTGCTTGTGTCCATATATACAGCATGATGTCTATGCATGAAGAGGCAGTAGCCCTTGCTCTTCAGGTAATAAATCCATTTTATCAAAAAGTGGTATTATTTCTTTGTGTCTTCTAATCTTTAGATCATTGACATATTTTGAAACAAAACTGCTACTGAAAGATACTGAATTCACTACATTTATGGTTCCAGTTTGTCTCTTTAGGTTTTGTTGAACATTTTTACTAGAGCTTTCTTCTGGTAGTGGTTGAAAAGTGTTTTCTCTTTTACAGATTGACCCGGAGCTTGCTATGGCTGAAGCTGATAAGGTTGAAGATGATGAAGACTTGAGAAAGAAGTTGTGGCTGATGATTGCAAAGCATGTCGTCAAGCAGGAAAAAGGAGCCAAAAGGGAAAACATAAGGAAAGCTATTGCCTTTCTCAAGGAAACGGATGGTCTTCTAAAGATTGAAGATATTTTGCCATTCTTTCCGGACTTTGCGTTAATTGATGACTTCAAAGTTAGTAAACTTGTACTCTCTTCCAAGCACACAAACGCTCTGTCTTGGGGCAACAAAGTTGCTATTCCGCTTTTGTTATTTTGCTCAATACCGTTTGTGCAGGAAGCGATTTGCTCGTCTCTGGAGGATTACAACAAGCAAATAGAACAACTGAAAGAGGAGATGAATGATGCCACACGTGGTGCAGATAATATCAGAAACGATATCAGTGCCTTAACTCAAAGATATGCTGTGATCGACCGTGAAGAGGAATGCGGGGTAAGATTATCCTTAGATTGAATAACCTTTTATCATATAAGGATACGATTCAATCTCAAAAAGTTTTTGGAAGCACCAACATCACCAGCACATCTTTTACATTTGAATGTAATATAGGTTTGTAAACGTAAAATCTTGACGATGACCGGGGATTTCAGAATGGCCCATGGTTATTTTTCAGCTGGACCACTGGCTCCTTTCTATGTCTTTCCTTGTGGACATTCTTTCCATGCACAGTGCCTGATCACACACGTCACAAGCTGTGCACACGAAGAGCAAGTAAGTCATAAACCATGAGTTCTTGTTAAAAGTTCCCTCTTATTTACCGCTGCGTATTAGATACTGCAAATTTTAGCTTGATGCTACTTTCAGCAATATATACGTCTCGAGATTTGTGAACCAATGTTAACAATTGCCAGTTCATTGTTCGGTTGGTTATACTAAAAATCTGTCTAGGCGGAGCATATTCTCGATCTGCAGAAGCAGCTGACATTGCTTGGTAGCGAACCGCCGAGGAATATAATTGGTAATCGATCAGATGAACCCATAACTAGCACAACTACTGCAGACAAGGTAGTGACATTTTTTTTTCATTTTTTATGTTCCCTTTATTCTCTTAACATCAATGTCTTGACATACTTTCCTTACCGTGAGGCAGCTTCGATCAGAGCTAGATGATGCTATCGCCAGTGAATGCCCATTCTGTGGAGAACTAATGATCAATGAGATCACTCTTCCTTTTATTAAACCTGAGGAAACGCAACATTCTGCTTCATGGGACCTCCGACCACAGACCAACTTAGCTAACCAGAGGACCATTTCTTTGCCTGTTTGATTTATGTAACACCGTGACTTCCTTTTCATGAAATCTCTTCTTGAGCTAGCCTTGGACTGTGAATGTGATTTTGAGGTTGAGTGTAATATTACTATTAAAAGTGTTTCTTGAGATAACATACAGTAAGTTTGTTCACATACTTGTGTCTATATGTTTTCTTGACTATTATATCAATCTTAAAGCACTGGTAAATAAAATTAATTACTAGTTACAGTTACACAGAAAGTAAAGTCGGTATACATTTTGGAAAAAGATATATGTAGAGCAACCAATCATATGTAACGAAATTAGAATATAAGCATATATTCTTCTCCTTTTAACAGATTTTTCATGAATTTGGTCCCTCATTGATTTAACTTTTCCCTTTATTCCAACAGCAAACAAAAAACTTTGAATCAAAAAGACATAAAAATAATACAAAAGTGATAATAAATCAATTGATAGCCTCGCATAGGTTGGACCAAATGACAAACTCACAAGCTGTCATTATCTGTCTCTACTCTTATTTTCATATTTTACTGAAAACAATATACAAACATAAACTCTTGACAAAGTTTTGCTTTACAACTAACCCGATAGATTTATATATATATATATATATATATATATATATATATATATATATGCAATTATGATAACGAAACCACAACAACTTGGATTTATTTACATTCTATATGAAATAAAGCATGTAAGATGATAGTAATAGTATTAACTATTAACTATATAGAAGCCTAAAATATCTAGTTGTGTAACCACCTTAAAACGTTAAACTATATTCGAACACACATTGGCAAGTAAGTCTAATGATACACTCAACCCTACATTAGCTAAAACATCGTCATCAAGGACCTATTTAATCAGATTCAATTTTGGTTGCCATGTTTCGTTCAGCCGAATAGAGGTTGCTTCGTCAATTCTAGTAAACATGTGTATTAAAAAAGTTTAGAAAATAAAAATCAAACTTTTTGTTAACAAAGAACAAACTCTTAAGCTAGCAGCTTTTAGATCAAAATTGTAATTCCAAATCATTATAAGAATAAAAAATGTTGAAAATTGCAACACATTATTTTTTATTCTTTAAAGAAAAAGAAAGAGCAAGTTGCAAAGAAACAACAAAGTAAAATAACGTGCGAATTTAACCAACCAGATGACAATGCGATTCCACCTAATGGAAGAAAGAATTTTTTTATTTTTAACTTTTTCCACTTTATGTTTCGATAATTTTGGTAATACAAACTATAAAACGAAATAATAATACAAGAGAAGAATTTAAAGAAAAATAAAAGAAAGATACAATGTTTTTTTTTTCCTTTTAATTCTGCCCCCTACTTCTCCACTTTTGTTATATATATTACCCTTTTTAATTTCATATTTTCCCAACCATTTACAGTTACATTTCCCCCTCTCAAACCGGTTCAAAACAATAGGAGAATTTCAAAGAATCAAGATACTTTAACCGAAAAATACCATAAAATAAGAAATTACTTCACCGGTTTAAATCCAGTTTCTTTCCCCACTTTCACATTTTACTTCTGGTTAAGCAACTTGGATCTCTTCCTAGCTTCGCTATAGAGAACCACTCCCATAATCGTGACTCCAAATCCGGCAACACCCATCACCGTCACCGGATTCCTAAATATCAAAACCGAGACTCCGGCAGCCACCGCAGCCTTTCCGTTGCCTAAAACCTGCAAGGTGAGAGCACTTGTGTGCTTAGTCACCAAGAAGTTCGTCAAATTTACTAAATATGCCACTGTCGCATTCCCTGCGAGCAAGAAGATGATCAATGGATCGGTCCTCGCCTTTTCGATTAGGATTCTTAATACGTTTCCTTCAATGTAGAGTGTAAATGGTAATAAGATACAAGCTGCCATTGGAGCCATGTAGAGCAGAAGATTCATCGAATGTAGCTTCTCAGATTCCGAAGTCAGAATAATCCCCTGCAAAGTACACAACACTTGGTTTAAGCCAAACCAAACCGATTTTAATAAATATCAAACCGGATTCGAACTGAATTGAACTTCCGACCATAGTGAGATCCAAACTAGTAGATTCAGACATTGAGACATTTGTTGTAATAACGGAAACCAAACGCAATTAGGACACAAACTTCGGTTTAATTGATACTAAACTGTAATTCCGACCAAATCAAACCAGATTCGAACTGAACTGAACTTCCGACCAAAGTGAGATCTGAACTAGTAGATTCCGACATCGAGACATTTGTTGTAATAAAACCGACTTCGACCAAAAAATTCCGATTCAATTCATACTAAACTGTAAAACCGACCAAACCAATTAAATAATGATCAAACCGGATTCGAACTGTACTTGAAGTCTTCCGACCAACGTGAGATCAGAACTACATTAGGACATTTGTCGTAATAAAAAACGATTTCGAACACAAATTCCGGTTCAATTCATACTAAATTGCAAATTCGACCAAATTAAACCGGTTAATCGTTAACTACCATACCTGGACGACGGATTTAAGAGCTCTACCGGCGGTGGAAGCGACGCAAATGAGGAAACCAAAGAGATGAAACGAAGGCTCGGAGTTAGAAGCGAGAACTATCCCGGAAACGACGGGAAGCAGAGCCAAGTACACTTCAGTGGACTCTGTTTTACAGGTAATGAGGAAAGAGAAGACGGCGGTGAAGAACGGCGTGGTGGCTCCGATCGCTTGATTAAAAGAAACAGGGATGTAACGGAGCGAAGTGTTGCCGCACACGACGGATAGGCAGAAGATCGCCGAGAGAGCAAGAATCTTCAAAAACTGACGCCGGGAGAGGATGTGCTGACGCGGCACGATTCCGGCGATGTTGATGACGGCGGAGCTGTAGGCGGCGCAGGAGAGCATGTGCGTCATGGTCAAGAAGATCGGGTAGCGGAAGCCGTAGTAGAAGAGGAGGTACTTGTTCAGGAGGAGGACTCCTATGTTGGAGCCGAACCAGGCGGCGATTATCGCCGCCGTGAGGACGGAGGGAGATACTGTAGGCGAGGAGAGGAAGAAAGGTTTTCCGTTGGAGGAGGCGGAGGAGTGTGGAGGTGTTCCGGGGATGTCGATGACTGTTGGTGTGGTGGTGGCGGCGGCGTCGAACCTCGGGTTGCTCATCCGCCGCGTCGTCCATGATTGAGCTTCCACCATTTTGGTTAGAGAGAGTTTTTTTTTCTTGTCTGAGATCTGAGAGTGTGGTAGCGAGTAGAAGAAAGAGGAAGAGGATGAATGTATATCGAACAGTGGAGATTCAGATTTAGCGTTAAACGTGTTGAGTGATATCAGCCGTTGGATCTGATAGTTGGAGGGAATACTTTTATTTTAAATTAAAAGAAGAAAAAATCTAACGAAATTAATTTTAAGATTCGAAGTCTTGTGTTCGGAGTTCAAGCATGAGTCAGAAGTGTCGGTAGTAGGTCCATGTTTGAGATCCAACGGAAGCAATCCTCTACGACGCAGCCTAATTAAAATTCCCCTTTAATGACGCATCCTAATTAATAATTACGAACCCACTAATTATTAGCCGTTCTTTGTCTCTCTTTTCAAATTTTGTTTTAATTATTGCCAATAATACGGGTGATGAAACTAGAAATCTCATAATATGAACAAAACTTGGTCGATGAACATGTGAGGTTGTTACCGTATAGCAACTGAGAAGCAAATTAGATGATTTATCTTATAATTAATCCTAAGATTATTTTTTACATAATACTACGATTCCATGAAGTATTCTTTTTGTTATCTTTCAAGTGTAAACTTGCATTCTATAGTGTTTCAAAAAAAAAAAAAAAACTTGCATTCTATAAATGTTGTTGTGGGTTTATCAGTCTAGTATATGAATCATTCATCTATATTATACTGTAATAAACAAGTTTTGGTCAACGTGCTTGTGTCTATGTATATGTTTAATTTTGATCATATATTAAAAATAATTAACATTTGACCATGGTACATTGTAATAAAGTTGTTAACCTTTAACAAAAAAAGGGTTGTCACATATACCAAAAACAAATCAGATCTGTGAAGTAATAACGCGATTTTTCGTTCGCATTAGCATTAATCACGCGTTTAGTTTGCCATTAAAAAAAGACTAAATGTGTGATCTAGTTATATGTGTGCATCATGGCATGTGCCACTGCCACATGATACCTTCAAGTAGTTTATCTAGTTACTGCTGAGTCACTAAAAGTTGAATACCAATTATGGTAAGAAACAAAAAAGTGTGACTTGAAAAAAAAAGATCAGAGTTCTACAAAAGAAGTCTTGGCCAATAGCATGTAATATTCTTCGCAAAATTTAATGCTTGATTTCTGTAAAATATTTTCTTTATTGCATTCCATTGGTTGTTTTGGGTTCTTCACTTGTCATTTTGCCAACGGTTCATGCATGCGATTTTGTAAGATGGCTTTAATAGTTACAAATATCACTTTTTCAGAAGGAAAAAGGAAACAACAACTTGCATCCAAGTGGATTCGACCAATATATTCGCTCATGTGATAGAAAGTAAAATTAAAATGGTGTGGAGTAGAAATTTGTGAGAATATATATGTTTATTATTAAGTCAATGAATGAGTGTTTTCTAAAAGATAAGTATTTTAATTGTACAATCATATTTTATTTTAAACAATTAAACCATATAACATTTTGGTAGTGTTATTTTAAGTGACTGGCAGAATTT
Organism: Brassica oleracea var. oleracea; assembly: GCF_000695525.1. Classification (NCBI taxonomy): domain Eukaryota; kingdom Viridiplantae; phylum Streptophyta; class Magnoliopsida; order Brassicales; family Brassicaceae; genus Brassica; species Brassica oleracea. The sequence goes on from NC_027755.1 coordinate 20,348,100, forward strand.
TTTTATTGAGAACTTTTTTTCTTTCTATTTTTCAGTTCTTTATGAGTTAAAAACTCTATTAAAACTCTTGTAAATGTCTTAATCAATTACAAGATGATAAATTAATTTTCCAGTGACAAAAAAGAGAGAAAATGTCCCACTTTGAAAAGGAATAAATACAATATGAAGTTTGAAACACAGAAAAGAGATTTACACCAACAACACATAAAGGAGAAAAACATGATTTTAGCCTTTGTATTATACGATATGATTTTATATGTCCAATTTCAAGATGTGTATCTATCGATAAATCATTTTCGTAGGTCCTTACCTATTTTCTTATCGCACGCTTTAATATGGAGAGTTCTTGCATAATAAGAATACATTTTTTTTTATAATCATGTTAAATATAATAGATAATACATAGACTCCTAAAAACAGTTATCTATGAATATACAGACATATTTGTCAACGATAGAAACATACAACATAATCAAAGTGTTTAGTATTAATACACCAATACGTACGTACGAGTATCGATCCCTAATACGAGTGTATGAAGGAGCTATCTTCACTTAGAAGGACCATCAAACTTTTTCATTTTGTAGTCCTTTTGTAAACTACCTCAGTACCTCGAGACAAAATCCAATCAATGATGATAAATGATTACGCCACGTCGCTTTGTAACAAACTTAAAATGATGGATGCCTACGTTACTACGTTTATATTTACAATAATCCTTTTATTTTCTGGAGTATGCTTTAATCTTTACCCAAAAGAAAATAATGATGTAATGAATCGGTAACAAAAAAAAAGGGAAACAAAAGAATAAATAATTTATTTCTGCCAATGTGAGGTTGTTTACGAATACGTAAGATGTCTGCCCTGAAGTAGTCGCTAACGTAGTTGCTGAAGCAGACATTGTGGTGTAGGTTCGGGTATCCGTTCGGGTTCGGGTTGGATATTTCGGATTTTCAGGTATTTTGGTATAGAGGTGTAGAACCCGTTCGGGTATTTCTGTACTTCGGGTCGGGTTCGAGTATTTTTAGTTCGGATTCGGTTATTTCGGATCGGGTTCAAATATTTAGATTTTGAAAAAAATAATTAAAATTTTTATTTCTCAATTTTCTTGTATTTAAATATATAACTTTCACTTAACAATTTTTATTTATTTTTAATAGATTGAATGGTTAATAGATTTGGACATAACATTTTGAAACTAAAAAAACATTAATTTGGTTATTGTTTTTAAATTTTTGATGTAACTTTTTCTTAATTCTTGAAATAAAAAGATTGACATGCATTTTAATTGAGTATCAAATCATTTTCTCTATAATTGTATGTATATCATATGAACTTAAAATATGTGTAGTATCAATATAAATATTTTATATAAAATGAGAGATGTAAACTAGAAATATAAAATTTGTATATCATATGAACTTAAAGTATGTGTAGTATCGATATAAATATTTTATATAAAATGAGAGATGTAAACTAGAAATATAAAATTAATTATACATATGTTCGGTTATCTTCGGATATCCATTCGGGTTTGGATATTATCCGTTCGGGTTCGGATATCCAATCTCTCCTAATTTAATACCCGTTCAGATATTTTTCTACTTCGGTTCAGATTTCGGTTCGTGCTTTTTGGATCGGGTTCGGGTGCGGCTTTGGATATCGGGTAAAGTGCCCACACCCCTATCGTGGTGAGTGGTGAAGACCATGTGGAGTCAAGGTGCTGAGCTGGAGTCGTGTAGACTTGCAGAGCAAGAGAGTATCTTGAAGATAAGGAAAGAGGAATAAACTTGAGGAGCAAGTTTATGACTTAAAGAAAGAGGAATAAGTGCATTCCAAAAAAATGAAAGTTGCACTTATTGTTATGGAAGATGTCCATACATGTTGCCTTGGAGACTAGGGTTTCGAGAACGTGGAGAATAACTATAAGATAGCTATGAGGTCGTCTGTATAGAGACAGAGACACAGAAGCTGATCTTATAGAGAGAGATAAGCTTTTGGAAGTGTTATGGGTCGTGCTGAAGCAGTGGCTGAAGTACTTGACGGAAAAGAGACACAAGTGGGTAGCTTAGAAATCTTTCAGTAGCAATTGTTAGGGTATAAGAGACTGTGTAAAGCTGATTAAGCAGATCTTCTAATAGAGTGTACAAGGCGATTTCTAATAAAGCTTAAGTGTTGCTTGTAGTTGTTTTGTCTCCTTGATTTATCTTCTACAGTACTATTGTGTTTGCATCTTACACTTACAAGTGGTATCAGAGTGGGGCACCTAAGTTATCGGTGTAATCTTGAAGGTGAAGATGGACACGATTGTTTCGGTGCAGAAGGCGATCATGTTGAATGCGGACCAGTATGGTCATTGGAAGGCTCGCATGAAGCAGATGATTCGAGGAATCAATGAAGATGTGTGGACAGCTGTGGAGATTGGTTGGAAGGAGCCTACCATAGTCACAGGAGATGGGAAGAAGCCTAAGCCAAAAGAGGATTGGTCAGAGGCAGAACGCAATGCATCTAAGTTTAATGCAAAGGCGTTGTCGGTGATTTTTGGAGCGGTTGAAGCAGAACAGTTCCAGCTGATTCAGGGGAGTACTTCGGCTAAAGAGGCGTGGGAGATCCTACTGAATTTGTTTGAAGGAGATGAGAGTGTCAAGAGGACACGTCTAGATCATCTTGGATCGTAGTTTGAGAATCTCAGGTGGTCTGATAATGATTCTGTGGCGAGCTTTAGTGCCAAACTCAGTGGTATGGCATACTTGGGAAGAAGCATTTGTACTTGGGAAGAAGTACAAGAAGAAGAAGCTGGTAAAGAAGTTACTACGTTGTCTTCCTACAAAGTTTGGAGCTCACAAGGCGGTCTTGAATATGACCACAAATACGAATGAGCTCAAGTTTGACAAGCTTGTGGGTATGCTGAAGGCAGAAGAGATAGAGACAGACAGTAGTTCAGTCTCTACGTCAGATTGTGCATCAAGGAGTATAGCTCTTTCTTCTGATAAAGATGGAGGTAGATCTCCGAATGTTGAAGATGCCATGGGGATGTTGTCTACGAATCTAGGTAAGATGATGAATTCCTCTGGTGGGAGGAATCAGTATGGTCGCCAGGGGGGTGATCGTGGCAATAGCAGAAGAAGAAAACGTCTTAGATGCTATGAGTGTGAAGGTGTTGGTCATATAAAGTGTTCTGAGTGCAGAGGTGTTGGATACACACGACGTGAATGTCCAAACTCAAAGAAGGAAAAAGGTGTTCCATTGCAGTCATCTGAGTTTGAAGAAGATGGAAAGGTGATGAAGAACCTTGTTGCATTTAGTGCACGCAAGGAGGAATCCAGTGAATCCTCGGATTCAGACGTTGATACAGACTCTGAGGATTATCACGTGATGCTCAACAAGTGGTTGAATCTCAAGAATGAGAATCTGAGGTTGCAACACGATATGGTGCAAAGCCGTGAGCAGTATGATGATCTTACTGAAGAACTTGATGTTGTACATGAGAAGAATGAGTCTCTGGAGAAGGAGGTTAGCAAGCTGAAAGAAGTTGCTACTGGTGAACAAGAGAGAGCAAGGATGCTAGAACGTGATTTGGCTGAGAATCGCAAACAAATAAGGATCCTCAACAGTGGATCCAAGGACTTGGATAAGATACTCTCGATGGGACAACCAGCCAAGGTGAACTGGGGATTGGAATATCGAGGAGCTGAGAGTACTAAGGAAGTACAACAGAAGGGGCTATTACATTTCGTGCATGGGGGCACATCAGAAAGTGGAGCCAAAGAAGCTTGTCAGGAAGTACGACAGGGAGTAAGACAGGAAATTCTACAGCGTGTAGCTATGAGTAACAAGCCGAAAGTAGTACATAAGTGCAACAACATGAAGATTAGATAGGAGGTTCTGAAGCATGGTTGTGCAGCTGGTACAATGAAGGAGACTGATCGGTGCATCAGTAACTGTGTCAGGCCAAGCAAGAAGCAACATAGGATGTGCTGTTGGTTTTGTGGGAATGTTGAACATAAGAAGGTGGAGTGTTTTGCTCGTGAGAAAAGCAAAAACATGGCCAATAAGGTAAACACAACGTTCACTAAACCCAAGAGGGTTGAAGAGGTGTCCTTATCTAAGAGTGACTTACTTGATGAGATCAAGGATGAGACATCAGAAGATGGATGCAACTCTGGTAAGAGTGATCTTGAGGTTGATCAAGAAGCATCAATTCTAGAGCCAAGACACGAGGTTGTTTGTGGCACAAAGGGGAAGGAGATCGAAGTGCGTCAGAAAGTGGTGCGAGAAGATCTTCAGGGGTGTGATAGTGAAATCACTCCAAGAAAATAGCAACGAATGCAGAGGGCACTCGGTGTGGATGGGGAAGGACTAATGGTCAAGAAGACGACACATGAAGGAAGCCAGGTCCTCCACCGAAGCTGGTCGAAGGGTAGTTCGACAGGTGCCACAGGTCATGATGCAGTACTTGTTATTCCGCTGCAGCAGAGGCTGTGTCATGATTATACATGAAGAAGCAGACGACTGGGTCTGTAAGGCTTGACATCTAAGCATCTATTTTAGCTTACTATGCAATCAAGCAGGGGGAGAATGGTGATGTTCTGGTACAGAGAATGCATATCTTATGGGGGAGAAAAACATGTGTAGTGCACATCTCGTGGGGGGGAGAAAAGCACATTTGGTGTGGAAGTTTCCAGGTGGGGAACGTGGTTGCAACGTGGTTGCTGACCTGAAGAATGTTGTGCTTGATCGACACACAAAGCTAAAAGAGGGAGATTGAAGATGTAAGATGTGTGCCCTGAAGTAGTCGCTGACGTAGTTGCTGAAGCAGACGTCGTGGTGAGTGGTGAAGACCATGTGGAGTCAAGTTACTGAGCTGGAGTCGTGTAGACTTGGAGAGCAAGAGAGTATTTTGGAGATAAAGAAAGATGAATAAACTTGAAGAGCAAGTTTATGACTTAAAGAAAGAGGAATAAGTGCATTTCAAGAAAAGAAAAGTTGCACTTATTGTTATGGAAGATGTTCATACATGTTGCCTTGGAGACTAGGGTTTCGGGAACATGGAGAATAACTATAAGATAACTATGAGGTCGTCTGTATTGAGACAAAGACACAGAAGCTGATCTTATAGAGAGAGATAAGCTCTTAGAAGTGTTCTGGGTCGTGCTGAAGCAGTAGATGAAGTACTTGACGGAAGAGAGACACAAATGGGTAGCTTATGAATCTTTCAGTAGCAGTTGTTAGGGTGTAACAGACTGTATAAAGCTGATTAAGCAAATAATAAAGTGTATAAGGCGGTTTCTAATAAAGCTTAAGTGTTGCTTGTAGTTATTTTGTCTCCTTCCTTAATTTATTTTCTGCAAACATGTTGCACTTACAATTTACTGTTATACGATGATTTATTTCTGCCCATAGCACATCACATGTTCTTTGGTATTTTAAATACTTCTTATGTTTATCTACAATAATAAATAATGTGGGGGCAGACTGCTATAGTAACCATTTGTTTCCATGTGCAACCCAACTTTGGTGGGCCTAATAATAGTGGGACTAAAGCTTTTTGCATGGGGCCGTAAAACAGTCAGCAGCAAAACATTATCCAGAACATTTGGTCAATATAGAAGAGAAAAATTATTCTAATAGCAATGGCTTCGCCCGGGTTCGAACCGGAGACCTTCAGTGTGTTAGACTGACGTGATAACCAACTACACCACGAAACCTCTTGTACATAAATCTAACATTTTCTAGAATACAAACTACAACGAGTTTAGTTCGGCTATTACAGCCGCTCTTTACCTTATTAAGCCGTAAGTAAGACACTACAGAACAGAGTTTGGTACAATGCAAAAAGCTTTTATTATTTCAAGAGTCTTTGAATTTGATCCAAAACAAAAGTGCTACAAGACGTAATGTAGTGTGTCAATATCTTATTGTTTAATTACTGGTAACGAAATCGCTGTCTGTAGCTTCCCAAATGACAGTACCATCACAAGTACACAGCTTCTTGTAGTTTTCTCCAACTCCTGCGCTTCTAGCAATCACTGCAGCTGTCAATCCAGGACCAGACTTCTTATCCTCTGTCTCGTAAACCACCACGGCTCTCCCTATTAGATCCACAACCTTGAGCTTCTCTTTCTTCCCCGTGTAAAACGCCTCTCCGCTTTGGTCTGCCTCTAGTGTTCCCAGGTCGCCCAATGGCTTCACAGAAAGAAAAAAAATAAACACAAACGGTAAATGCTTTTGAATTTTTAAAGAACAATGTAATGTTTTTTTAGAGTGAGCTTGATGAACCTCTGTGTGGGTATGATCTTGAAGTGGGTTGTACAAGTTCCCAGTGCTAGCTGCTCCGTTTGTGAGATCACCATACTCGTTGATACACCAACTGTGTTTCCCGGGGGACAAGCCAGTAAAGTTGGCTTCGATCCTCGCGAGCTCCATACTGACCTGAGCAAATCTTACCACCCCAAAAATGTCTGGTCCTTTGAACTCCGCCACTGCAGCCGAGACCAAGAAGTCTGCCAAACACGTCACAAAGTACAAGAAACTAATAAAGATAAGATGTTCACATATAACCCAATCTAAGAGCTCCTACATGTTCTATGAGAGAGCTGAGAGAAAAGATAGCTAACCTTGAGGAACACCTTGGCCAATCAAACGAGCTTTACGACCAGTTTGCTCCAAAGCTTGAGTCATAGCCTTAACAGGGGAAGATCCAAGTATCCTCACAACTTGGTTAGCCAATTCCACCTCCACTTTCTCAATCCCTTTTGCCAATTCCATCACACACGACAAGCAACAACAGAGTAAAATTTAAACTAAAATCAAAACCAAAACAGAACGTAAACAAAGTAGTTTGTACATAACAAATCTAAAAAAAACTACCTTCAACGGTTTCTAACTTGTTCTTCACGGCGTTAACACAACCCTCACACTTCATATCCACCATGAACTCAGTCTTGAAACAACCAACCAACCAACATGAATCTTAAGTTCTCGTAGTAACTGAAGGGATGTTTCTAGATAGACAAGAGAAAGACTTACAAGGAGCTGAGGCATGACTCGATCCTCCTGCAAGAAAACAAAAAAAGTCAGCTACTTTATTAATTAAATCATCGAATTAGGAAAAGGGCAAAGCTAAAGATTGGAACTTGTAATCGAATCGAGCAAACCTGACGGAGATTACGATCGGAAACGGGGACGGTCGTCATCGGAGAGCTAGCGAAGCTTCGTGAAAGACCCAAGCGACGTGGAGACGATCGGTGGGGGAAGGAGAGATTGGTAGATTGAGATTTGGTAGAGGAGGAAGAAGGAGAAGAGGAGAAGGCGATCGCGATTGGAATCGCAGACGCGGCGGCTACGGCGGCTGTAGTAGTTGCCACTGACCGCAGAATTGAAGCCATTAGTTTTTTTTTATCCTTTCACATTCACAAAGTCACTACCTTTTAAATTTTATCATTTTTTTTTTAATACACACTTCTAGATTTCAAAAGCAATTTGTCTTTTGTCTTTGTAAGTAGAGTCGTTTAAAAGATTAGTTTTGAATCTTTTGACTCGTTAATTTCATTTAGTGCTACTATCCTAAACGTAATAACATCATATATAATTTTTTTTAAGTTGCATGGATACCAAGCAGCATAAAAGTCAAAATAATTAAAGTTACTGAAATCTAAGCCAAAACCAAGAGGATGTTGAGGACCTTCTTCATCACTGTTGTTTACTAACAGGGCGTCTAACGGCACGTGCAACTAGAGCGGTTGAATAGGATCCGACTAAAAAATTAAAAAAAAATTAAAAATTTTTGTAAATAAATATATAAGTTATAATATAAAACTTTAAACTTTGAGATATATACTAAATTTAGAGTTTATAATTTCAAAAACGTCAAATATATATAAATAAAACTATTTTTTTAAACTACTCCATCACATCATTAAATATATAATTAATATTTTTTTTAACAGAGTTCGTAAATAATTCGAGACGGCCCTGTTTACTAATATACTACATGCTGCTCTTCTCTTTTGTTTTCTTCTTCTATAGCTCCTAGTTGAATCGGTTCTTGCTTCTGTCTACACACTAGACTAAACCTAGGTGGCTCCTTCTCTAAACGAGGAGGTTTCGCATTTTAGGACCGCTTTCCTGGTTGATGGTCTCCAGGTCAGTGTTAACTTCTTAATCTGATCTGCTCTCTAATTTGGACAAAATTATAAACTTAAATTCATAATTTAGTATTTACAATAATATATTTTGTCAACATTAGAAAGACAATACAAAAACTAATATCTCTTGGGTTTATGTTAACTAATCATTGGAAAGAAATTCATTACAACTGTGTGAAGAGTTATTTTTGGGTTCAACCCCCTAGGGTTCACCAACCAATATGATTTCATTATTTCAAATTCAATATCTTTTAAAAAAAGAAATAAAATATTATCAAGTTATGATAAATCCTAAACTCTAAATAAAAACACTAAACACTAAAACTCTAAATCCTAAACCCTAAATCATAAACCCTAAACCCTTGAGTGTTTTAGTGTTTAGTGATTTTGATTTAGATTTTAAAATTTATCCTAGAGTTTATGGTTTACCAAAGGGTTTAGGGTTTAGAATTTAGGGTTTAGGGATTAGGATTTAGGGTTTAATGTTTTGCTGACAACGTTAAAAATATTTTTTTTTGTAATTACTACTATATTTTTTTTTTATCTTTTAATTTTAAAAAATAATATAATTTGATAATATTTTATTTTCTTTTTTAAAAGATGTCGAATATGAAATAACACAATTTTATTGGTTGGTAGGTTCACCGGAGTGAACCCAAGAATAAGTCCTGTGTGAATGTAGTGTATAATATTCATAGACGCACGTAGGAGATTGGATAAGGTCGGTACAAGAACCGCCTATAGAACCTGCTCGCACGTCAATTTGAAAACTTGTAATATATTCTTAAACTTCACTTAAACAATAATTTGACTTGTTTTCTCTAGTGATTTTTTAATAGTTCTATTGCAAAAATTCAACGAAATGAAACCAATCCCATTCAGTACGGACAAACGTCTACATTAAACACACAGAAAATGAATCATGGCCCTCACGTAGTCACCACCACTATCGTTGAATAGCCCCATCTATATATAACTTTGGCTCTAAGTCGATTACTTCATCAACAAACAAACCAAAAAGACCAACCCATCGAAAACAAAAAGGAAACAAAAGATGGGTCCAGTCTCAAGTTCTTGGAGCTTCAACAAATTCTTTGCTATAGTTTTCGTCGTCTTCGCTATCTCTGGTGAGTTTGTCGCCGGATATTACAAGCCCAGCCCGTGGAGATACGCTCATGCCACTTTCTACGGCGATGAAACCGGTAGTGAAACCATGGGTACGTAATAATATATATTTCGCTCTCATGTACATATACGATACTATCACCAAGATCAAAAACATGTGCAAATTTTTAAATTTTTTTTGCTTTATTCATATATATTCAGGTGGTGCATGTGGGTATGGAAACCTGTTTAACAGCGGATACGGCTTGGCCACAGCGGCGCTAAGCACGACGTTGTTCAAAGACGGTTACGGATGCGGCCAATGTTTCCAAATAATGTGTGTGAAGTCGAAACATTGTTACTATGGAAACCCATCGACGGTGGTCACAGCCACAAACCTTTGCCCTCCTAATTGGTACCAAGACTCCAATAATGGTGGTTGGTGTAACCCTCCTAGAACCCATTTCGATATGGCTAAACCGGCTTTCATGAAACTCGCTAACTGGAAGGCCGGTATCATCCCTGTTGCATACCGCAGGTATATCATATATACATATATACCCCATAATTGATAAATGTTTATAGTCATATAACTATAAATACGACACCTAGATACTCATACTCCAAAATTATATTTATGTAACTAATATATATATGCTATGCGATTGACATAATGTAGAGTCGCATGCAAAAGGAGTGGAGGTATGAGGTTTCAGTTCCAAGGCAATGCTTATTGGCTTCTCATCTTCGTCATGAATGTTGGCGGTGCCGGAGACATAAAGAGCATGGCCGTGAAAGGTAGTCGGACTAATTGGATAAGCATGAGCCACAACTGGGGGGCTTCTTACCAAGCCTTTTCCTCTCTCTATGGTCAGTCCCTCTCTTTCCGGGTCACTTCTTACACAACCGGTGAAACCGTCTATGCTTGGAACGTTGCTCCGTCTAACTGGAATGCTGGTATGACTTACAAGAGTAGCGCCAATTTCCGCTGAACTTACGGTTTTTCTCTTGCAATGTTTTCTCCCTTTTGTCTGTCTTTTTGTTGCTTTTGGGATTTAAGTTTCGGTGGCCTTTTTGTTGTGGTATTATATAGATAGGCCCGGCTTTGTGATATGCATCTACATGAATGTGTAATGTATGTAATTGTGATATAACTCTTCATAATCAAATTCATGATGATGAAGTCAACGGTACTTGAACAAGAGACTCCGTTAATACATGTGCGTGCGAAAATTCTCTAGCAATAAATCACATTTTCTAACAAGAAAAGTACCACGGATAATTTATAAGCAGCTACTAAAAACATTGATCAATGAGATCTTGATTAATTTCATTTGTAACAACGTTTACCACAAAACCCTGATCCGATTCAAAACCCTACTTATTGGTGAGTCTCTCTCTCTCTCATGATCTTCACACCCTTGTACCTGAATGCAAATATTAAAGTCATCGAAAGTCATTAGCCATTAGTGAAAAGTATAAGCATATCAATATAGTAATCTATGATAGAATCAAATATTTGTTTCACCTGCCAAGCATCATAACCGTGGCTTGAGGGTTTGTACCGGGACAAAAACCGACGGTGGACATGTCAATGACTCTAAGTCTGTCGATACCAATAACCTTCTAATCCCCATACACCACTCTACCCACAACACATCCTCCATCGTAATGTCAAATTGTTGTAACCGTATGCTGGCAAAATTCCTCAGCTGGTGGAGGCAACGAGGCTCCAGGATGGCTGCGAGGTGGCCTCAGATTGACTGGAGTACTCGCCGTAAGGTTAAGCAAATATTCAAAAGACATATCTGCATACTTAAACCATGCAAACGCCTTAGATTGCACAACTCTCTCTATAGTTTGGATCCCTCGAACGCATCTTTTCAGGTCGTTCGGGTGTTGGAAATAGTTGAAAGTCGCAACTGGATTATCGTTCGGGTTTCGGGTCCGGAGCTTCAAATGACCAGTGGATAATGGCCCATTACTTTCTCTAAAATGAAGCCTCTTTGATACCTGCATCACCTGAACATCCACGCTGACAATACTCAGCCATGATGCATATCTTTTGTAAGTTTTTTTCCATTAATTTTCATAATTTTTGTTTTGAGATTCAAAACTCAAACCTTCTAATGTAAAATATTAATAAATCCTTAATCAACCCATTGGCCAACCAACCATATTTGTATTCATATCGTTTAATTTGAATAATCGGTACTGATTCGAATCGAGTGAATATGAATAACAAACTTTCTATCTAAACATGTAAAACTGAAAGACTTCTACTGCAACCACAAAATCTAAACAATTCAACATATGTTTGATCATTAAGATTCAATCCTTAAACCATTAATTAGAACATGATCGATCCATAAAACATTGATTTGAAAAGTCGAGATTTGTATTATCTAAAGAGAAGCTGTCTCAACAAATTGGGTTGGGGAAATTATGTGATTAAGAAAAAGAAAAGCATCAATAAAGTTTTTGATCATTCAAAATGACAAGCTCAAGTCTTGCGGATGAAACTGAACCTAATATCTTTAGGTCTTATATAAACCTAAAATTAAAAATTTAATAGTTGCAGTCTGTCTATAATTATATGGAGCTTATATCAACTAATCATTGAAAACAAATTCATTAGAGTTGGTAAATGTAGTAATATACATAGACGCACGTAGGAAATTAAATAAGGTCGGTACAAGAACCACCTATAGGACCTCCTCGCACGTCAACTTGAAAACTTTTACGATATTATGAAACTACACTTAAAGTCTTAAACAATAATTTGACTTGTTTTATCTAGTGTTTTTTAATAGTTCTATTGCACAAATTCAATGAAGCGAAACAGATCCCATTTAGTACGGGCAAAAGTGCACAATAAAAAACGGGAAATGGATCATGTACTCCCTCACTTAGTAACCACCAGTATAGTTGAATATCCCCCTTTATATAACTTTGTGTCTAAGTCGATTAACAAACAAACCAAGAAAACAAAGCCTAAGAAAACTAATTGAAAACAAAAAGTAAACAAAAAGATGGGATCCATCTCAAGTTCTTGGAGCTTCAACAAATTCTTTGCTATAGTTTTCGTCGTCTTCACTATCTCCCGTGAGTTTGTCTCCGGATATTACGGGTCCAGTGCAGATGATGTATATATGGAAAGGATAGATTAGTCAAACTCTTATACCTAATCACCTCTTGTAACATGTATATATATTGTAATTTCATTCTATAATAAAGTTATGCTTCCATCTGTAGATGATGTATATATGGAAAGGATAGATTAGTCAAACTCTTATACCTAATCACCTCTTGTAACATGTATATATATATATTGTAATCTCATTCTATAATAAAGTTATGCTTTCATCTCTATATGGTATCAGAGCTAAACGGTTCTAAGACCTAAAAATTAAATCTAGCCGCCTCCCTCACGTTATCTTCTTCTTCCATCACGCTGTCTTCTTCTTCACGTTTTTCTTGCAACAATGGTTTCACCTGCAGTCTCTGAGACTATTACCATCGACTCAGTCAATCTCATCAACGTCAACATGTCCAATGTGACAAAGCTCACCGGCGCTAACTTTCTGATGTGGAGCCGCCAGATTCATGCCTTGCTCAACGGCTACGGCCTTGCAAGCCATATCGATGGAATGATCGAAGTTCCTCCTCCGACAATCACCGCTGATGGTGTCGTCGCTATCAATCATGCGTTCACTGCTTATCAACGACAGGATCAACTCATTTATAGCTCCCTACTATGTGCTATCACTATCTCTGTTCAGCCGATTCTTGCTACAACTTCAACATCGGCTCAGATCTGAGAGAAACTCTCAGCCACATATGCGAAACCAAGCAGGGGTCATATCCAGCAACTCCGCCAGCAGATAAAACAATGGAAAAATGGTACAAAGTCGATTGATGACTATCTGCAAGGCTTTACGACGAGATTCGATCAACTGGCGCTTCTTGGCAAAGCGATAGACCTAGAAGATCAGATCGAGTATATCATTGACGGTTTATCTGATGAGTACAAACTGGTTGCTGATCACATTCAGAGTCGCGACGTGCCTCCCTCTCTCACTGAGATACATGAGAAGCTACTCAACCATGAAATCCGACTGCAGTCCATGACGCCTACGTTATCTCCTCTGCCCGTCTCTGCGAATGCTGCGAGCTTCCGTCCCTCCAACAACAATCGTGGACAGACTCGTAACAACCAAAACAACCCAACTCTCAGACTTGGCAGCAACAACAACACTTTCAACCTCATCAAGATCAGGGTTCACGTGGGTATCAAGGAAAATGTCAGATATGTGGGATCTTTGGTCACAATGCAAGGCGTTGTCCTCAGTTCCAGACATCGAGCAACTACTCCAACACTGCTTCAAGTCAGTATTCATCGTCACCAGCCCCATGGCAGCAACCTCGGGCTAACATGGCAGCAATGTCATACAATCCGAACAACTGGATACTTGATAGTGGAGCCACTCATCACCTGACTACCGATCTCAACAATCTGTCCTTTCACCAGCCCTACAATGGTGGAGAAGAAGTTGTCATTGCTGATGGTTCGGGTCTTCATATTTCTCACACTGGTTCATCATCTCTCACTACTCCATCTCGCTCCCTTGCTTTAAACAATATACTTTTTGTCCCTAACCTTCACAAAAACCTTATCTCCGTTTATCGTTTGTGTAATACTAATAAGGTTTCTGTGGAATTCTTTCCTGCTCTTTTCAGGTGAAGGATCTCAGCACGGGGGCCCGGTTACTCCAAGGCAGAACTAAGGATGAGCTATACGAGTGGCCAGTGCAGACAACCCGATCCATATCTCTCTTTGCCTCGCCTTCACCCAAAACAACTCTCTCTTCGTGGCATGCCCGCATTGGCCATCCGTCAAACACTGTCCTACAAACTCTTGTTTCGCACTTTTCTTTACCGCTTTCAACTACTTCTCATAAACAGTCTCCTTGTTCCCATTGTCTTATTAATAAAAGCCACAAATTGCCTTTTTATTCAAACACAATCCACTCTCAAAAACCTCTTGAATATGTTTACTCCGACGTCTGGACTTCTCCTCTTATATCAGTTGATAACTTCAAATATTATCTTGTGTTTGTGGATCATTATACAAGATACACATGGCTATATCCATTGAAGCAAAAATCTCAAGTCCGAGACACGTTTATAGCCTTCAAAGCTATAGTGGAGAACCGATTTCAGACCAAACTCATGACTCTCTACTTCGAAAATGGTGGCGAGTTTATAGCTCTGCGCCAGTTCCTCTCTACCCACGGCATCTCCCACTTAACCTCTCCTCCTCATACGCCTGAGCACAACGGCATTGCTGAGCGGAAACACCGCCACATTGTCGAAACTGGCCTAACGTTACTTCATCAAGCTGTGATGCCCGCAACTTACTGGACATATGCGTTCTCTACAGCGGTTTATCTTATGAACCGGCTACCCAGCTCAGTTCTTGAAAATACCTCACCATACCAGAAGCTATTCCAACAGACCCCAAACTATCAGAAGCTTCGTGTGTTCGGTTGCACTTGTTATCCTTGGCTGCGGCTGTATGTCTCTCACAAGCTGGAACAGAGGTCGCAACTCTGTGTGTTTCTTGGATACTCACTCACTCAGAGTGCATATTTATGTCTGAACAAGAGTACTGGTCGCATTTACACTTCGCGCCATGTTCAGTTTGTTGAAGATCATTTTCCCTTCTCCATCAAGACCGTGTCAAAAACACACAATGACGCGCATGAGCCAGCAACTAACCCGTCTTATACTCCATCCACCACCGTCCCTTGCCCTCTGCCACTGTCACCACTCATATCAGCACCATCGTCGCTGCTGCCCCGGAGTTCGGATCCTCACCAACCAGTATCATCGTCTTCCCCAATGAACAATGCTGGTAATGATGTGCTCTCTCCAGGTAACACATCTAATGATTTGGAAAGTAATTCTGCAGGTCCTACAAGTAGTGCACATGCGAAAGTCACTCCTACTTCTTCCCCGAGCCCAAACCACCAAATACAACTTGAACCGAACCTCGAGTCCTCACCATTAGCTCCAGCTCAAACAGAACCCATTCCTGCTCCCCTACCAGAAAACGTTCACCCTATGCGAACCCGAGCCAAAAATAACATCATCAAACCAAAAACCAAACTCACACTACTAGCCAAAGGTCCCTCCAAACCGCAAATCCCGACGACCCTCACCCAAGCCTTGCGAGATGAGAAGTGGAGAAATTCGGTGGGTGCTGAGATTAATGCCCAGATACAAAACAATTAATATGATTTGGTTCCTCCATCTCCTGATCAACATGTTATTCCAACGAAATGGATTCATACTATTAAATACTTACCTAATGGCAAGATTGACAGGCACAAATCGAGATGGGTGGCTCGTGGCTTCAGCCAACAGTACGGTGTGGATTACTCGGAAACATTCAGTCCGGTGGTTAAGTCAATCACCATTCGTCTCGTCCTACAGCTTGCAGTGTCTCGGTCATGGACAATTAAACAACTCGACGTCAACAATGCGTTTTTGCAAGGTACATTGACTGATGAAGTTTATGTGTCTCAGCACCGGGGTTTGTAGATAAGGATCGCCCCAATCATGTCTGCCATCTCAACAAGGCTCTCTATGGCCTTAAACAAGCCCCTAGAGCCTGGTATCAGGAACTGAAAAATTATCTCTCCTCTATTGGTTTCTACAATTATGTGGCAGATACATCGATCTTCATCTATATACGTCCGGGCTGTGGTCTCTACTTCTTGGTCTATGTCGACGATATCATCGTTACTGGCAGCAGCACAGCTCTCGTCATGGAATTCATCTCAGTCTTATCCACCAGATTCTCACTCAAAGAACCGACAGACATCACATACTTCGTCGGCATTGAAGCTATACCCACTGCTCAAGGTCTCCACCTGATGCAAAGAAAGTACATTCTCGACTTACTAGGTCGCACAAATATGCTTGACGCTAATACAGTCACGACACCCATGGCTACATCACCGAAGCTAGTGCTCACATCCGGGACTTCTCTTGATGATCCCAGCGAATACAGAGCAGTTATTGGCAGTTTGCAATACTTGGCTTTCACCAGACCCGACATTGCATACTCCGTCAATTGGTTGTCACAGTTTATGCGTAGGCCTACTGATCTCCACTGGCAGGCAGCAAAGAGAATACTCCGTTATCTTGCTGGAACACCTACGCATGGGATTCTCTTACGCAAGGACTCGCCTCTTACGTTGCACGCATTTTCTGACGCTGATTGGGCCGGTGACACAGATGACTTTGTCTCCACCAACGCATACATTCTCTATATTGGCATGACACCCATAGCTTGGTCATCAAAGAAACAGAATGGAGTTGTACGTTCTTCTACTGAAGCGGAGTACCGAGCAGTTGCGAACACAGCATCTGAGATTCGCTGGGTCTGTTCATTACTTACAGGGTTGGGGATTACCTTGCCACAGTCGCCGGTTGTATACTGTGATAACGTTGGTGCAACCTATCTCTCTGCGCATCCTGTCTTCCATTCCAAGATGAAATTAACATCTAGCGTTGGACTTTCATTTCATTCGAGATAATGTTCGCTCGGGCGCTCTTCGAGTAACTCACGTTTCCACTCGCAATCAGTTAGCTGATGCTCTCACGAAACCTCTCTCTCGACCTCGGTTTAAAGAACTCATAGACAAGATTGTAATGAGACATCTCCCTCCATCTTGAGGGGGCGTATAGATGATGTATATATGGAAAGAATAGATTAGTCAAACTCTTATACCGAATCACCTCTTGTAACATGTATATATATTGTAATCTCATTCTATAATAAAGTTATGCTTCCATCTCTATACCCAGCCCGTGGAGCTACGCTCATGCCACTTTCTACGGCGACGAAACCGGTAGTGAAACCATGGGTACGTACAAAAAACTATTTCGCTTTGATGTACATATATATACGATATAATCACCAAAATCAAAATCACATGTGTTTGCATTAACTTCAATCAGACTCGTATTTATATCAGCATCAAAACCAAATATTCAGATTGTGGTTTTTTAGTAGTGCACACTGGAGTGGCGGATGTACGTGCATTAAGAAAGTGGTATTTGCCCCCATGAAATTTTTTAATCCTTTGTAACAAACCCCAAATTTTAGCTGTTTTCTCTACTATAAATTACATTTTAATTTTAGTTTTTAAATTTGTGTGTGATTTGCGCCCACCGCAATTTTATGCTACATTCGCCGGTAGTGCATATAGATTTAATTCAATTTTATAATCAGTATTACTTATATACATACTCATAAATACAAGCAATGACATAATAACTAATGTATATATGCAGGTGGTGCATGTGGGTACGGAAACCTGTTTAACAGCGGCTATGGCTTGGACACAGCAGCCCTAAGCACGACGCTGTTCAAAGACGGTTATGGATGCGGCCAATGTTTCCAGATAATGTGTGTGCAGACGCAATATTGTTACTATGGAAACCCATCTACGGTGGTCACAGCCACCAACCTTTGCCCTCCTAATTGGTACCAAGACTCCAACAATGGTGGTTGGTGCAACCCTCCTAGAACCCATTTTGATATGGCTAAACCGGCTTTCATGAAACTCGCTAACTGGAAGGCCGGTATCATCCCTGTTGCATACCGCAGGTATGTCTTATTTTAAAAATGTTTGTAAAGTTCGGTTAACTGACTTTTCATATTCAAATATTTAGCCAAAAAACTATATTGATATATGTAGAGTCCCATGCAAAAGGAGTGGAGGTATGAGGTTTCAGTTCCAAGGCAATGCTTATTGGCTTCTCATCTTCGTCATGAATGTGGGCGGCGCCGGAGACATAAAGAGCATGGACGTCAAAGGTAGCCGGACGAATTGGATATGCATGATCCACAACTGGGGGGCCTCTTACCAAGCCTTTTCCTCTCTCTATGGTCAGTCTCTCTCTTTCCGGGTCACTTCTTACACCACCGGTCAAAAATTCTACGCTTGGAACGTCGCTCCGTCTAACTGGAACGCCGGTATGACTTACCAGAGTTACACCAATTTCCGCTGAAGTTACGGTTTTTCTCTTTTATGAGTTCTCCAGTGTTTGTTTGTTTTTTGTTGCTTTGGGACTTTAAAAGTTTCGGTGGCCTTTTTGTTGTGGGATTATATAATATAGTGGCCTGGCTTTGTGTTATACATCTACATTAATGTATAATGTATGTATGTAAATGTGATATAACTCTTCATAATCAAATTATTGATGATGAAGTCAACACTACTTCTTTTTTATTTGGACAACATCAACTCTACTTCTTGATCAAGAGACTTCGTTAACATATTTTGTGTGCTTGTGAATTTTTTTTAACAAGAAATCACATTTTCTAAGAAGAAAAGTACCACGGATAATTTATAAGCAGCTACTACAAACAATGATCAATGAGATCTTGATCCATTTCAATTGTAAAAACGTTTCCATACTCTGATACGAGATCAAAACCCTACTTATTGGTGAGTCTCTCTCTCATGATCTTCACACCCATATACCTGTATGCAAATATTCAAGCCATCGAAAAATCATTAGCCATTAGTGAAAAATGTAAAAGGCAAATCTCTAAAATAGCACATTTCTAACTTTATATCACAAAAATAGCATTCCAAAACTAAAATGTCCAAAATAGCTCTTTTCTAAGTTTATCCTTTGAAAATTTTAATTTTTTTATTTTTCAAAATTTGAAATCTTATCCCCAAAACCTCATTTCTCAACTCTAAACCATAAATCCTAAACCCTAAACCCTAAACCCTAAACTCTAAAC
Organism: Brassica oleracea var. oleracea; assembly: GCF_000695525.1. Taxonomy (NCBI): domain Eukaryota; kingdom Viridiplantae; phylum Streptophyta; class Magnoliopsida; order Brassicales; family Brassicaceae; genus Brassica; species Brassica oleracea. The sequence continues at coordinate 20,367,183 of NC_027755.1, forward strand.
CCTAAACCCTAAACTCTAAATCCTAAACCCCACCCTTTAACTCTAAACCCTAAGTTTGTGACTTTTGATAAAACATTAAATGCTATTTTTGTGACTTTTGACCTTGAATGCTAGTTTGGGAACAAAAACTTGATTTAGTGCTATTTTTGTTTTTTTCTCAAATGTAAACCTGGTCAATATAGCATATAGAAGATAGAGGCAAATATATGTTTCACCTGCCAAGCATCATAACGGTGGCTTGAGGGTTTGTACCGGGACAATAACCAACGGTGGACATGTCAATGACTCTAAGTCGGTCGATACCAATAACTTTATAATCCCCATCGACCACTCTACCAACAACACATCCTCCATGGTAATGCCAAATTGTTGTAACCGTATGTTGGCAAAATTCCTCAGCGGATGGAGGCAACGAGGCTCCAGGACCGCTGCGAGGTGGCCTCAGATTGACTGGAGTACTCGCCGTAAGGTTAAGCAAATATTCAAAAGACATATCTGCATACTTAAACCATGCAAACGCCTTAGATTGCACAACTCTCTCTATAGTTTGGATCCCTCGAACGCATCTTTTTAGGTCGTCCGGGTGTTGGAAATAGTTGAAAGTCACAACTGGGTTATCATTCGGGTTTCGGGTCCGGAGCTCCAAATGACCCGTGGATAATGGGCCCATTACTTTCTCTAAAATGAATCCGCCTTGAAAAGGTTGGGCTGATGATAACTTCATTGAATTTGACTCCAATAACGTTGCCTTTGGAGAAAACATTGCATAGTAGTCTCTAGCGGAGGAACCACTACCACTACTACCACCACCGCCAAAATTCTCTCCACCGGCAGCTTCAACGTATGTTCCTTCGCCAGTAATTCCAACTACCTCGATGAGTGAGACCTTAACGGGGACCGGAGAAGGGATGAACACGGCGTTCATAGGGTTGTCGTACATCCCTTGACCCACGTGAGGCTGGTCCATCACCACCGTGATATTTTGGGCCTGTAGTTGAGCTGATGGCCCGACGCCGCTTAGCATAAGGAGCTGTGGGCTCCCTAGGGTTCCGGCGGATACTATGATCTCATTAGATGAGCCTTCCTTTAGGTAAGCTCGGTGGGCCTGACCGGTCCGGTCTCGGTACACAACTCCGTTGGCTATTGGCTTGGTGGTACCTTAAACGCGTATAACTGATAATTAGCTAATCATACATTTCAATATACAGTCATATATTAATATTTAAACTACCATAAAATGTAAAGTAAAAAGTATGTTACTAGTACCACATTAAGTACCTCGAGTCCGAAACAATATCCGGTGGACAGTAGCATGCAAAAGGACTGTGATACTCTTGGGATCGGCGTACTCCAGCAAATCGGCGGCGGTGTGTCTATCGCCGTTATGATCAAAAATAGTACCTCCAAATTTAGTGCCGTTGATGTGATCATAAGTGAAACCATTATTAGGAACGATTCCGACTTCCAATAAGCCATCTCTCACGGCGGTTTGCCACCGCCCCATCGGCGGCTGAAACGCCACTTTGGCTTCTACCCAACGGTACGACTCGTTCGCTAGCCCTCCGTCCCAGCCCATGTTTCTAACAACATTTCAATTCGTGCTAATTAATTATTATAAACGTCGACGTACCAAACGAAACAACCAACAACAACAATAAATATTTTGGCACAAAAAAATAAAAATTAAAACATATATATCTTGGTATTTTTGTACTATGCACAAACCCAAGCAGATTTTAAAGATAGTTATGTATTATATAACTTTTGCTAAGAATATATATACATGTCTTCAGAGGATCAATATATTATTATATACATTTATCGTAATGATCACACAAGAGTAATAATAGTTTATAATTCTGTATGGATATATACATACAACATATTACATATATATCCATGCCAATAACTAATATGTATAGATAACCGTGCATGACAAAGTTAATAAGTTCTGTTAAGAATGTTGGAACACACATAAATAATGAAATTCATCGTACTCAAAATGTATATGTAGATAAAAGTGCATGGAATAGACTATACATGTGCACTGCCACTAACCTAACATATTTGGTACCGGCACGTGTGTAGAAGCCGGCGTTGAGTGCGCTTCCGCCGCCGAGAACTCTAGCACGTGCGTTAATGACGCCATCCTCCGATATGAAACGCTGAGACGGTGAGGCTTCGGACAAATCAGAAAGAGCGGCTCCGAAAGCCGAGAGCCTCGTGATATTTGGGTTATTGTATGGCGCGCCACCGCGTTCCAGTAGCAAAACGCTAAAATTTTGAGATAGCGTTGCGGCTAGAGGGCATCCGGCGGTCCCGCCACCGATGATGATATAGTCGTAGTACGACGTCGTTGGACTCCCTGTCGCGTCGCGCATGAAGGAGTAGTTTGGAGCTGCGATAAATTAGGTAAAACTGTATAAATCCACACTAACGCACATATATATAAACTATATGCGAATGTAGAATACTAGAATGTAAATGCATATTAATTAATTACCTTTGTCAGAATAACAAATTGGAGAATGCAGGAACAAAGAAAGAGCAGCAAAGAATCTCCATAACCATACTCTATCCATCATGAAGTTAGAACAAATATTTAGAGTAGAACTCTCACTTTGTATATATCAAGTGCCAATGGTTGAAAGAAATGTTCGACCCTTTCTTTATATATATAACTAGCTAGAGGCAATGTGAGAGTCCATATAATTCTGAGGAATGCAACATCAAGATTCTATGTCTACTTTCATGGACACGTGTCAACCTGAGGAGCATATAAAAGTTTAGAAAGATTTTGAATTAGTAATAATTTAAAGAAAATGCAAATTATATGGAGTAACACGAGAAAATAAACTAAATGGACCGATAAAACTTATAGGGAATGCATTAAATAAATTGCTACGCTTAACTGTCTATCTTGGACATGAATAAAGAAATCTGGAAAGATAAATTTGTAATAATTATATAGATATAGTATGTTTTAATGACAAACCTCCATTAGTAGACAGTAGATTACAGTTAAAATGCACCAACTCTTTTTTAGTGTGATCATAATAAGCCTAATATGTTAGGTGGAAACAAAACAATGAACATAGTTCAGATTGAATGAAACGAAAATTAGCATTACTGCTCATCACTTTTAGGAAGAAAATATTTACAATTACTAATGGAACTAGGTTAAGATCCGCGCCTTGCGCGGGATCAACATTATATATATAAATTATTTTATGTATTAAATATTTTTACATATTATAAAATAATAAATATATATTAAATAATTAAAAGTCAGTAACTATTAAAAATATAATTAAATTGGTGCAAACATATAAATCAATTGTATTAATCTAAATTTTTTTTTTATTTGATAGGATATGTTATTAAATTTAAAT
>NC_027755.1:20370663-20384018 GCF_000695525.1 Brassica oleracea var. oleracea
TAATTAATTAAATTAGACTTTTTACTTATATAATTTTTGTAATCGTTTGTATTTTGTCATAACAAAAATTTTAAACCATGGATCATAAAATTTGAATGTGAGACTTTTAACAGTTTTAGTAATTTATAGCCGTTTGTAAAAATTCAAAATATAACATATACATAAAAATCTATATTTTTATTATATGGTTATTGTGGTTATTTAATTTATTTAATAGCTTAAAATTAAACAAATATGATAGAAGATACACTATTTTTTATCAAATCTTTATTATTCAAAATCATTAATTGCCATATATACTTTAGCCACATTAGGAAATTCCGTAAATTTTATTTAAGGAAATAATAAAGTACATTAATGATGAATTTATTGTTAGTTTAATAAAAAGCTTATTATATAATTAGATGGACCAACATATTTCTCTAATGATTCTAAGAATCATTCTAGTGATGACACGTGGCTACAAAAAGAAGTTGTAATGCTTCTCAAATAATATATAGGGGATACGCCAATGATCAGTTTTAGGTGGTATTTAGTGATTATTTTAAATATGATTGTACTTGCAATAGTTTAAATGTGATAAACTCACTTGATTTATTACTTCCTCAATTAACACAGCAGAAGTACAACCACAAGAAAAAATGTTCACTAAGTCTTAATGGTTAGTCGCGTCCAGCAAAATATGATATGGTACATTTGAGGCGTTTTAATTCTTTCTACGACCATTAGTCGATGAGTGCCTAAGTTTTCAATAAAAATAAAATCGCTGAGTAAATTCATTCATTAATTATAATTAACTGTATTTTCTTTTTGATAGTTAAAATTACCTATCAACATTTATTATGCTTTTCGTTATAAAAATTTGGCTAGACAAGAACATAATACGATATGAAAAGGAAAGGAAGAGGACAACAAATGGCCGAAGATATTGGTTGCTATTCATTAATAATGGTCGGCTAGCAGTTACTTCAAATGAAAATATATGATGATAGTTTACCAGGGGGAAAAACCGAGTGGCCGCCTAGATTAATAATAATGTACATGTATCCTCGCAATCCTTATTATTGGTATCGTTAATGGCCGGCCCTCACAATATGAAAGCCACAAGCTGACAAGCCTAATGTATATATAAATATATATATATATGAGCAAAATTGTTACCTCTATTTCACTTCCTACAAGCCATGATCACCACTACATTACATAGACTGACCGACGTTACTTGACAGTTATTTTTATGGCTGCTGAAATAGCTAGAGGATATTTACGAAGGACGCAAGTCCAAACTTATTTTTGGTATCGTTGTTGCCTTCCTACCCGACTTCTAATCTTTTTTTTTTTTGATAACCGTGGAAATCCGACGATCGAGGTTAACCGACTAATCCTACGAGGCCCACGACACTTCACGTATTCTCGCCATTTGTAGCCAGCAGGGATTGAACTAGAATATTCGACTTCTCTGCATAAGCATAATGCATGTTAATGAAATACAAAATCACAAAGTGTGGCTTGTTTGATTCAAGCACTCCTTACCCTTGTCTCTTTGGCACGAAAGTGAAAATGGTTCTACATAAACTAGATTATCTCCGGTAAATCTTCTTTCATTTATATGATATTTACTTTTTAGCAAAAAAAAATTGTTGGAGCTTATAATTGGTTGGTTAGCAGTTTCTGTTATGAAGTTACTTTTGAGTAAAGATGTATCGTGTATAATGCCATTATTTTTTGAACAAAAAACAGTTGATTTTTGTTTATGACAGATCATACAGTTTTTTTAAACCAATTGATTTTAATTATCCTTTTATCATATAAACGGTTAAAGTAAATACAATGCTTAGAAAATCAATGTAGAGAATTGATATTCAACTAATACGTCATATAGCACATGATAAAGTCTTGCATTAATTAAACAAACTAAGGGGGTGTATTGAACTAATGATTTTAGAATGTTTGGTGGATTCAACAATAACTGGGATTTAAAGTGAATTTAAGAGATAACTATTTGATTTTGTTTGGATTTTTTAAAAAGTCGGTACTTTGGTAAGATTTTTTTATTTAAATTTCAGAGTGGTTTAGGTGATTTATATTCTTCTGAATGTATGTAGAGGTGTTAGAGCTTATGAATCAATGGAAACTTTCAATTCTACATACACTATATAAACCACGCCTCTTACACATAATACAAAAGTCAAAAACAAAGAGAAAGGAAAAATAAAATCATCAACTAAAAAATTAGAAACATACAAAAAATTCTAGAAATTTGTTCTTCAGGGAAAATGAAAGTGAATTTTTCCACTAACTCTGGTATGAATACAAAAGTTACTCTCACCAACGAAACAAGCATATACAATACAGACTTCTTCTACAGATTTATATACTTCAAAATGATAAATTTCAGAAGCAAATGAGAACTGCGGGATCCTCTTATCGGATATAAAGACGAGATGTCCACGACCATTAACCTTTGAATCCCCAAACTGTCTTCTAAGAAGAACTGGAATATTTCCGTAACTTCAAAAAATCTCATCAAAAAACACATGATAGAGGTGGTATTTCACTATGCCTATTTTTAAGTAAAAAAGGGTGCAAAGTCATCCGAAATCATGTTTTTAACAAATTAATTCTTGAAAAAGATAATTTGTTTTGAATAACAGTGAATTTGATTTAAGTTTTATAAGTAGTTTATTCAATAACAGAAGATTTCAAATGATTTTACATAAATTATATATTCAATAACAGGAGATTTGATTAAATATTTGGAAATCACTAGTTGAATAACATGAGATTTTAAAGAAAACCCAAAATATTCTAAAACTCGTAGTTCAATACACTGTTTGCCAATGTTATACGTCATAGGGTGTATGTGTTGAAACAAAACTGATTTAATATATCAAATTATGGGCCAAACTATGTGCAGGGTCACGATTCAACTACAAAAATAAACGGGCTAAAGCCCATTGTATATTTTCGGTATCCCTTTTTTGTCAATACAAGTGCTGACAAAAAAACATACTCCTATGATTTAACTTGTTATACCCCCAAAAGTTAAGAGTTATTCTTGGGTTCACTAGGTTCACCAACCAATAGGATTTCATTATTTCAAATTCGATATTTAAAAAAGAAAAAACAAAATATTGTCAAGTTATATTATGTTTAAAAAAAAAAAATAGTAGTTATAGAAAAAAGAATTTTAAAAAACATATTTTTAACGTCGTCAGCAAAATAATGTTTATCTACGAACCTGAAATTACTTGAAAACCAGAATTAAACCAGAATTAAACCCTAAGCCATTGGATAAATCCTAAACTCTAAATAAAAAACGCTAAACACTAAAACCCTAAACCCTAAGCCCTAAATCCTAAACCCTAAACGCTTGAGTGTTTTAGTGTTTAGTGATTTGGATTCAGAGTTTAAGATTTATCCTAGAGTTTAGGGTTTACCCAAGGGTTTAGGGTTTAGGATTTATGGTTTATGGATTAGGATTTAGGGTTTAATGTTTTGCTGACGACGTTAAAAATATTTTTTTTTGTAATTACCACTATTTTTTATTTTTATTTTTTTACCTTTTAATTTTAAAAACATAATATAATTTGACAATATTTTGTTTCCTTTTTTAAAAGATATCGAATATGAAATAGCACAATCCTATTGGTTGGTGAACCTAGAGGTTCACCCTAGGGGTGAACCCAATAATAAGTCAAAAGTTAATACTCCATTTGTTCCTAGATATAAGATGTTTAGAAAAAAACATACATATTAATTGAAAATTATTTTTTTGTCTAGAAAGTATCATTAAAACTACAAAATAATTGTATTTAACCAATTACAAAATAAATTATTAAATATGATTGGTTACATAGTTTTTAATAAAGTAAAAGTTACCTAGAAAGTTAAAAACATCTTATATATTGGAACATCAATTTTTTTTGGAATATGTTGTACTACATAACTGAACTAGAGGAGTATGAGATATTCAAAAACTTAAATGCAACCATATGTCAAGTGAATGTTAGTTTAGCAAATGAATCTTAGTTTAGCAATTTTTTATTCATATTGAAAGACTGGTCTCAATATATCGTTTAAAATAAAAGTTCATACATAAATGAATTGCAGAAATGGTTTCCCAGCTAGAATCTGAATTTATAGAGTGAGAAGACAAGTGTTCCACGTTAAACAACCAAAAAAGAAGTCAATGATTGGGAAAATAAATAATAAAAAGAAAAAGAAATAGTGGAGTACAGTTTGCTTGTACAGCTAATAAAACATGAAATACAGATGGACTTCTCTTTGGTTGTCAAAAGCATAGACAAAGTCAACTAACTGTAATGATTATTTAAGCTACCTAAAATAATGCCATTAAGATGAATAAAACCAAAGTAAATTTAATTAGTAACTCGAGTCTCAGAAACTTAGGTCCCGTTTCATTCATACGGTCAGTAGATTTCCACCTGGCACTCTTTTGATTGGGTGTTTGGGTAATTATCGTCACGAACTATAAAAAGCTTGGTGTAGTGTAGGTCCCATCTTTTGCGCCGTTGGATAGGTTTCCTCTTTTCCTCTAGACGAATCCACTAGGTCTATTTAAACGGAATCTCTATATAGTTTGCTTACTGTTTCTACAGTTTTATTTACATTTTATCCCTAAAATAAACTAATTTTCTTGTCAAATCCTTATAAACCCTTCAATTGCTAGAATAAGCAATCTCCTATAAAACCAAACTTGATATAAACCAAGGGCTAAGTAACTAGACTGTAAATAAACATCTATTAGATGATTCTTGATTATTTTTTCTTCATGTATTTAACATTAACTTTCTTATTTTGTAGGGGGTTTAATAGAAAATCGTAAAGTACGAGGTGATAATTAGAATTAAACAAAACAAGTGGTCTGAATTGTAATTAAGAAGTTCTTGCTAACTAAGAAAACGTGAATCTGGTCCTCCCGGTAACCAGTTGACACGGCTTTTTGTTTCGAAAGAATCGAAAGAGAAGAGAGAGTAGAGGAGAAGACTGAGTCTCGTCTCGTCTCTTCGCTTCAACCTATAGCTGTTCTCTGCTCTTCGACAGATTCCTCTTTGCCCAAAAACGGTAAAAAAAAATCTCACAAAGTCTCAAATCTTTTTTTCATGAATTTCTCATAGAAACCACAATAAAAATCTCATCTTTTTAGTTGAATTGATCTGGGTTTATCACACCCTTCACGTAAAACGAGTTGCTGAACTCTTTGATCTAAAAAGTTAAAAACTTTAACAGATCGGAGGATAATGCAGTTTGACTCATAGCAACGAAGAGAAGCAGAAAGTTTTGATCTTTGGACATGGGTATGTTCCTATCCGACAAGGAGAACACAACCTCACCTCTACTCCAATTCCGCAACTGCTACAAAGTCGCAAGCCTCACAGAGACCATTCTAAACCCACTAAACGTTTCTAATTTAAGAGACCGTTACTTCCTCGGGGAACAGCTAGGCTGGGGCCAGTTCGGCGTGATCAGAGTCTGTTCCGACAAGTTAACAGGAGAGAGGCTCGCCTGCAAGTCAATCTCTAAAGACAGGCTCGTAACGCAAGACGACATGAAGAGCATCAAGCTCGAGATCGCCATCATGACTAAGCTATCTGGACACCCTCACGTCGTGGATCTCAAAGCGGTTTACGAGGAGGAGGACTATGTGCATCTTGTGATGGAGCTGTGCGCGGGAGGTGAGCTGTTTCATAAGCTGGAGAAGTATGGGAGATACTCTGAGGTCCGTGCAAGGGTGTTGTTCAAGCATTTGATGCAAGTGGTGAAGTTTTGTCATGATAATGGTATTGTCCATAGGGATTTGAAGCCAGAGAACATTCTCATGGCTACTGTGTCTTCTTCCTCTCCTATCAAACTTGCTGATTTTGGTTTGGCAACCTATATCAAGCCCGGTAATATATACTCCCTCTGTTCCGCAATGTTAGATTTTTTTAGACTTTTTCGCACAGTTAAGAAGTGATTAGTGTATATAAATATCTTGATTTATATGTAAGAAACAACTTTCTACTCCCTCTGTTTCGTTAAGTTAGATGTTTTAGAAAAAAAAATTGTTTCACAAAGATATATTTTTTGTATTTTCTACGAAAAAAATTGTTATATTTAAAAAAATTAATTGACTTTATTGAATTACTATTGATTAAAAATTATTGAAAATTGAAAATTACTGAAAACGATATATTTATTATAATGATTTATCTTTGTGAAACGGAGGGAGTATAATTTCAGACCAATAGTTTTAATCAACTTCTTGAATTTACCAATATTTTTTTTGAACTTATTAATTAAAGCATTGAAAACTTAAAAAAAAAAAATATCTCTGTGAAACAATTTTTTTTTTTGAAACATTAATCTTTGTGGAACGGGGAGAGTAGATAACTAAAACTAGAAACGTTCATGGACGTTGTTGTGTGTTCTAAGATGTGTGTTTTTGTGTTATGAAACAGGTGAGAAGTTAAGTGGGACGGTTGGTAGTCCGTTTTATATAGCACCGGAGGTGTTGTCAGGGGGGTATAACGAAGCAGCTGATGTATGGAGTGCAGGGGTTATTTTGTACATACTTCTCAGTGGAATGCCTCCCTTTTGGGGAAAGACTAAGTCAAAGATTTTTGATGCTGTCAGGGCTGCAGATTTGAGGTTTTCCGGTGAACCGTGGGACCGTATAACTTCACACGCCAAGGATTTGATCAGAGGGATGCTTTGCGTTGATCCTTCCCAAAGGTTGTCAGCTGATGATGTTCTAGGTATGTTGTGGAATGATAATATATTGGAAATTTCTTTTTTTTTATTTTTTATTTAATGAATTGATGATTTTGTGTTGCAGCTCACTCTTGGATGGAGGAGGTATCTGGATCAGGTCAAGAACAGTATGATGAAGATGGGGTTGGGTGTGAAGGGTTGGAGAATGGTGGATGCTCTTTCTCTACAGGATATGTTTCTAGGGAGCAAGACTATAGCTTTAACATGGGGCAGTTAGAGCCATTGGCTGATAATGATTGTAGATCATCATTCTCCTCTTTCTTACCTGCGGATAACAATATACAGACAGCTTCTGGCTTTGGTGGGTTTTCTTTTGATGGGGAACAACCTGAATCAACCTCTGTTGGCTTCTCAGTAACTGGACTTACATCTATGCCAAGCTTTAGCTTCTTTAGTCCAAGCTCAGCGATAACAGAGAACAACAACATTGGTGAAACAGATGGGAAAGTCAGAGGTACCTCCTCCTTCACTCTTCCTTGATTTAGAATGTTTGGGGGCTTATGATTGCTATTTATAGTTAGTTAGCATGAAAATCTATCATGTGAAAGAGCTGATCTTATCCCATTTTTATAGACACAAGCCCAAAGAGGTTACTGCCTTCAACGGATGCTTCTTCACAACTTGAGAGGGGCGAGGAAGGAGGTGAGAATCAGACAGAAGCAGGAGGAAAGGCAGAGACGAGAAGGGAAAGAGGAAACTGGGCAAGAATGTCAGGTCTACACAGCAAAAGAAACAGGACCATAGGACTTGGTGAGCTAGACCAGTTGGTGGTGGATGTTGCAGTCACTGAGTCGATCATTCGGTGGGCGTCTTGCACGCATATTCCCACTGCTCCATCCCTCAGATTGTCTCTCGTCTGCTGACAAGGAACCAATGGAAGAAGACGAAGAAGCAGACTCTTATGAGTATAATTATTGTATGTAAAGGACATCTGATTTTGGTCATGTATTGTTTTTGTAGTAACATCTTTCTATGGAAAAGTGATCTCAACTGTAAAAACAACCGGAGATGTCTCAGCAATAGAGTGTGGTTTTGATTTTTTAAGAAAAGTTGTAGCCGTGTTATAATAAGCTCGAAATGGTTTAGAAAAAAAGATAGATGCGTCTGCCGGGAGTCGAACCCGGGTCTATTGCTTGGAAGGCAATTATCCTAACCGTTGGACTACAGACGCTTGTTGAGCATTTGACATATTAATTATCTTTCGTTTATAATATATTTACGTGTGCCAAAATGATGTAACTTGGCTGATATATCAAACAAGATAAAGAACCAAATAAAACCAAAATAACGACAGCATTTGTATTTACTGTTAATGATAGCATTTGTATTTACTGTTAATGTATCAAATTGAATTATCAAACGATGTTTCATCCATTTTACAAAGTTTATCAGAAACTCTACCTGCTACAAACACCAAAATGTATAAAGATTTAAAAGATAAAATAAATATAAAATGAGAAACGAACCAAGAACTAATGGTTTAAACTCGATTTCTCGTTGTTTGATTATTAGACCAAAGGCCTACTCTCTTCGTCGCCTTCCTTCTCAGACTTCACCAGCTCCAACTTCCGGGTTTTTTGACCCGAATTCGAAAGTTTCGGATTCCGGTTTGGATTGGGATCCGGAACCATCTTCAGAATAATGCCCATAGAGATGAGTAACAATCCCGTACCGTGCTGCTCCGTTAAAGGCTTTGTGAATATCAAGTAAGATAGAAGCAACGTTACCGCTTTTCTCGCCGTCGTTATCTGTTCCCATACGCACAAAAACAAAATTAAAAAGTATAACTATTACATGCAAATAAAAATTAAAGTAATACGTTACATTAAATTTTACAAGACTCTTTTTGATCAAACTAATTTATAAGATTCAAGATCGATAAAAAAACATAGAAACGGACAAACACGTTCATATTAGAAAACAAGATTAAAGTAGAATTACCATAGCGGTTGTTGCTGCGCCAAAGAGCGCAATGAGGGATAGAACCGAGACTTGTCCCACAAATGTAGCCATGGCTTCGAACACCAACACTCCATACACATACGGATGCTACCAAAAAGACAATTAAGACCGCTTAGTTAACTAGTTATATTAGTCAATAGTTACTGTATAAGGACACATACAATTCATGTGGTAAACACACTACATTTTCTATCTTGACATTTAAGTTAGGTGGTAAGAAAATATTTGAATATTAAAGGTGGTTCGTCCACTATTAATCTACAAAATTAGCTGTGGATTTTTTTGTGTATTAAGGTCTATAAACACTACATTTCATAATGTATAATGTACAATTTCATATTATATATCGCTTACTTGAGCACATGAAGTCCAAGCTCGGAAAAGCTCTCCGGTAAGAATCATTGGTGCAATCAAAAACGGTAAACCAACTACTGTTGAACAGAACAACATCTCCATCTACCATCACAAAGAGCACAAAATACCGTTAAAAGTTATTCGACAAAAAAAGTATGTAAAGAGGAGAAGTGCAATTGTTTTACTTGTGTTGTGTCAGGATTCAATGTGAAGATGGCTTCTTGCAAGTTACCAAGAAAGGCATCCATAACGAGTGCGCCTGAGATCATCATAACCCCAATGATGCTGAAGTTAGGGGAGGTATGGGCATCGGCTAATGTGAATAAGATTAAACCGATCACAAGTAGCATAGCAGATATGTACTCATGGACCGGGTATCTTCTTCTTAACCCCGGTATAAATGCACCCATTACCATAACCGGCAAAACCTGGAGAAAGATGAAGTAATCAATGGCTAGAGATATTGAGAGATGCATTAAGAAATTGTGAGTTTTTCTTTCTTTTTATCATATCTTGTATGCATTGAAACAAATTGAATATGATTTCAGACCATTAATTACTAACAATCTAATAATATTAGGACCACAAATAAAGCCTAGCTATGCCCTGCATTCAACAAATTTGATCCTAGAGATTACTCCACATACTCCAAAGACTCTCGGGAGTGTACCAAAATTTGATCAAAAATAAAATGTTACACTAATATATTTTTTTTTTTGCTAAAGTATAAATATCATTTCAGAAATGAACTAAGGTTTACAAGATATGATTAACACACTGAAATACCTCTTTTACCAACAAAAAAAAAAAACTGCGAGACCTCTAAATTTGATTCCCCAGCAAAAAAAAAGTTAAAAACTAATATTTACCTTAGTGGATTTGAACATGATTTGAGCAGGCTAATTGAGATAAGCCAATGAGCCTTTGGTGAGACCATGAGATCCCATAAGAACAGCAGAGAGCTTCACGTAAGTCTTCCATGGATTCACCATTTGCTTTGTGTTGAAGCCATTTAGGTAAATCATTACAATGTACACTAGTCCTTGCACAAACGTGAAATACCATCCATAACTGCAACGTGCACACATTATAATTTAATTATTATAGTTTTTTTATTTTATTTATATAATATTGGACATTTTAAAATACCTGAATTTGAGCCGGTTGTACACATATTCCTGCAAATGTGAGAATTAATAAAATAGAGTTTATTAAAAATTCCGAAGTTTAGTCAGATAAGGATTAAGTTTATTTTTTGAAACTTATATATAAGGATTAAGTGTATGGCTGCTAATTATCATTCGGGTTACAACGTTGATGTTTAGGTATTAAGCAAATACAGAATCTCAAGTGAAAAAGGAAAAAAATGACACAAAATCTGGAGAAATTAGTATAATATATGGTACTAATGGAATGAATATCGGAATTAAAATGAAAAATTGCATGCCAGATTTTTTTGCCTTTGTTTCCGGCTAGAAATTCTGTGCTAATGAAATATTTTTAGAATAACACCGAAATCTTCTCTAATCGTTGGAATTTCTCGAGATTATATCATGAAAAAAAAAATCCAGAAAAAATCATTAACAAGGATTCAAACCTCACAGACGCCATTAACAAGGTAACCGAAGAAGAATCCAGAGGAACATATAAGAAATTGTTGCCATCTTGGTTTATCAGAAAGACTTATTCCAAACAGTGACCTCATTTGTTCTTCGCTGTTCTTCATGATCTTAACTGAGAGAGAGAGAAAACTAATTAAAACAAATACGAAAGTTACAGAAATCAAATTGAAAATTTGATTTATTTACTATAAAGATTAGGGATTTGTCGAAAAAGTGGACGAAGAGTCAGTGATATTGACAAGTAGATGAAGAAAGGTATATAAATCAAATGAAGAGAGAACAAAAATAAATTTTCTTTTGGAACTTTTTCTTCTTTTGCATGCGCTCTCTAACTTAACGCTCACGAACTTTGTGACTTTTTAAAAGTCTATTCCTCTCTTAAATTGCTCTCATTAAATACCACTATTGGGAACAGAGATTAAAGGTCTAATTGTCCCCTTCTTTTGTTCTTGTTTAACTATTGTACTAGGTGGCCCGTGCGGACATAAACATATTCAAATTATTAACTAAGTAGTATATAGTTTTATAAATAACGAATTTTATATCATAATACCACCGCCATTGGGAGAAAGCATCAGGTACAAAAAAATGTTGGTACTCAATATTTTACATGGACGAGATGGAACAAAGTAACTTCAGTATCAAGAGATATTTATTGTGTATACGTATAATTGCAACGTTCCAAAATAATTTGTATGTTTAAGAAGATATTTTATTTTCAAAATCTGGAATAAATAGTGTATAGTTTCAGAGGTAACATATTTTATATTATCACTACATTCCCATTGAAACCCTCTTTTACCATTTCAGAATGTAATTAAGAACATAAAAAATTCAAAATATGGAATAAAAAGTTCAAAATATGTAATAAATATGGAATAAATAATGTAAGAAATGGGTTGAGCAGAGAGAAGATACGAATTGCAGTCTGTGATTTTCGAATCAGACTCTGTCAGCTTATCAAAACTATTAACTCGGCGATTAAATATCCAACTCTCTATGGAGTGACTGCGGATATTGTATCGCATATGCGGATATTTTATCGCATATGCGGATATTAATATTGTGATTAGTTTAATTTTACATGGTTAGTTAATTTTTACATACAATGACATGTATATGCATAATATATATTATATGTATAATAATCACATAGTTATGATTCATTATTTGTGGTTGAAAACTATAAATCTTCTTAACATTATTTAATTCAAGATATAATGCAATCTACTTTGCTGTTAGTTTTTATTTTTTATTGTAAAATATACAAATTACATTCATTAATTTTTAAACTCTAAACTCTTGGTAAACCTTAACCCCCTAAGTATACTCTAACCCTTTGGCTTTACCGGATAAATCATAAACAATAAACTCAAAACTTTTGGATATACCGTAAACACTAATCTCTCTCTCTCTCTCCCTCTCTCTCCCTCTCTCCTCTCTCTCCCTCTCTCCCACTCTCTCTCCCCTCTCCTCCTCCCTCCTCCCTCCCTCCCTCTCCCTCCCTCTCTCTCCCTCCCTCTCTCTCTCACCTATTAATAGTGAGAAAAATGTCTTTATTATTGATTTACAACATTACAATATCGCGAATTCCACAAAAGTAAAACAAAAAAAATTAATTAATAGAAAATCTAACAAAAGCCACATCTTAACCAATAGAAGAGTATACTATTGATAACACGTTTCAAAACTTAAACAATGTAAATGAGCTTCCGTTCAAACGCATGATTGATTCAATCTCCGCCAAAGATAAACTCTTAATTTGATCTTCTGATAAACTCAATCCTGAAAGAACATGTAAAAATTAATTTGATCTACTGACGTTTTCTTTTGATAAAAACATGATAAGCTAAGAAGTAGAATATTCTTTAATAAATTCTCAATAAATCTTATACTTATAAGGTAATATTATTTTTGGAATATCTTGTTAATAAAGCTAAATGAGAACATCTCGTGAATAGATTGCACCAGAATTTTGGTTGACAAGTCTCACTATAAATATTAAGTTTTAAATGCATGATTTTAGGAGAGAAAATATCTTGTCAATTAATTTCGTTTCTCTGACATCTAAAATATTTAGTGAGTATTTAATGAATTAAACAGAGAAATGATCTCAAAAAGATGTTATTTGAATCGAGAAAACACAAAAGATAAGTAAAATGCTAGACTTTACTAAAATATTTAGCTTTCACAATAAGCTATGTAATAGAATGTTCTCAAATTAATTTTAAAAATGTATCTACCTATAAGTTAGGATTATTTATGGAATATATTGTTACTAAAATTACATTTTAAATATAAAAAAAGAGAATATCTCGGGAGTAGTTTACACTAATGATTTAATTAACAAATCTTGTCCTTAAAGTTTAAATATTAAAGCATGAGATTAGGAAATAAGATATTATTTCAGTAGAGAAAATACCATCCTACTATAGATATTTTAAAAATATAATTGATTATCCAATTTTGATGTACAGTAGAGAAAATACCATTCTAAGTGCACATCTTTTGCAGGATCGGAATGGTGAACTCTTAGAGGTCTGAAATATGACCACTTCTCTCAAATCATCTCTGAAAAAATATAAAACAAAATCACAATCAGCAAACCAAAAAACAAATATGTGTATATATAAGCTTATA
>NC_027755.1:20384797-20386894 GCF_000695525.1 Brassica oleracea var. oleracea
TTATATAAAATTTCGTTCATTATATTTTATAGTTTATAAATATTAAAAGTAATAAATAAAACATTATTAATCTTTCTATAATTTCGAGAATCAGTTTCCATAAATTGTTATTCTGTAGATTATATGGCAAGTGATGTTAAATGATTTTAGACTTACCTTAAATTTTAGATCAAAATTAAATAAATAAAAATTAAAAATCATCGACCAATCAAATTATAACAATTTTCTTGAAACTTCACCTATGAACGACACGTCACCAGAAATCACTAAAGTGACTTCTCTTTTAATATATAGGGGGATTTATCATAACATTTATGATTTGTATGTTTATTCAAAAAAATATTACTATCTTATTTCATTTACTCCTTCCGTTTCATAAAGATAGACTTTTTAGTTTTTGCACACATATTAAAAAATAAATTAAACTATCATAATAAATATATCGTTTTCTGTAATTTTCAATAACTTTTAACCAATATTAACTGAATAAAATCAATTAATTTTGGGGTTCTTAAAGTTTACAATTTTTTCATAGAAAACACAAACAATACATCTTTTTGAAACAATTTTTTTCTTCTAAAAAATCTATCATTAAGGAACGGATGAAGTAATTTTTAAAATAATCACACTATACAACCATTTTCTATCATTAATTCATACCATATTCCACCTTAATCATGATGATCATAATCACTTGCTCAAAAACCTCGTTTAGTGAAGTCAGTATATTGGGACTTGA
Organism: Brassica oleracea var. oleracea; assembly: GCF_000695525.1. Lineage (NCBI taxonomy): Eukaryota > Viridiplantae > Streptophyta > Magnoliopsida > Brassicales > Brassicaceae > Brassica > Brassica oleracea. The sequence goes on from NC_027755.1 coordinate 20,385,537, forward strand.
GCGATCTCGCGAGCTAATGATGAGCTGGTAAATCATTTAAATAAAGTTTCACTTAGCCACGTGTTTAGACGCTTTGAAGATCTGCACTGAAACTTCATGCCACATCAGACTAAAAGTTTATTCTTTCTCGACGTCAGACTCAAGAGTTCCATGTTTCTCCAAAACCGATGTAATAGGAAAAATTATTTTATGAATAAAGAATACCGTGAAGTTCCCTTACATTTATTAATCGCGAACTTGACATGCAGGGCATTTCGGGAGTTGCAATCCCACTGAAGACATTTTCTTTTTGATTTTTTTTTATTATAAATTAAGGTAGGTCCACACTACGCGCGGAATATACCGTAAATGTAATATATCAATATATATATTTTATAAATTATAATTGTTTGAGATTATAGGTCTGTGTTTTAAATAGATACTTGTGTTTTTTTAGTTCTTTATATTTAGATCATTTTGCCATATTTTTATGCTTTTTATAAGGATGAAATCACAATTCATATGATTAATATATAAATCAATGGTCTATGAATAATGGGGTTATGGGTCTTGTTATAGTATTTCTTATGAATGGTGTAAACTATTTTTTTTTATTTCCTAATAACGAAACGATTTTCATAACACACGGATTATATATCTAAAGTTGTTAAACTTATAAAATTTATCCATAATTGATGTTTTTGTCTTTTTCATTGGTTTCAAGAAAGAGTTTAACTATCATTTGTAATTTTAAAATAATTATACTTTTAGCTTAATATTTTCGTTAGAATACAGTAGTTTAGTATGTTTTAAGTTTTATTTTGTATTTTTGATTTTGGTATCTTATAAGAGATTGTAACACATTTTTTTTAAACTAACACATTTAAGTTTCACCAATTATTTATTTAAAGATAAAGTTTAATTTGATGGCTAGATAATTCAAAATAAGTCTCATGTGCAAATAAACAAAACATGGAACAATGTACAAAGAAACTTAGAGAATGATGTGAGAATATTTACGAGGAGACCTCTAGTAAATCTTCTTGTGTTTTGGACCTGATATTTCCGCCTAAAATTTTAAGAAAATTTTATTTTTCCACTGAAATATTATTTGTTTCAAATAAAATAAAAGAATAAATTTAAAATTTTACATAATAATAATTTTCAAAACTAAAACTGAAAATCTAAAAATCTAAAAATAAAACATGAATCCTAGTTCTTTTGAAAAAAAGAAAAAAAAAAACTCTGGTTCTCTCAACTTATTTTCTCTCACCCGTCACACAAACTCATTTCAGATCTTTCAGCTTCTTGCCTCTCATCTTCCAACTTTCTCCTTGTCTTCTTAACCATTTTCACCTGAAAAATTAAAAACTTGAAAA
>NC_027755.1:20386994-20396395 GCF_000695525.1 Brassica oleracea var. oleracea
CGTCGGAATAACGATATTCCGACGAAATTCCGACGATTTTTTCCCTCCGAATCCTTGATGTTTTCTTGTAGTGATATCGGGTCTATTAGATGCCAAATGCTGCGAGGCATGATGTTATGAATTTTTATTGAAGCCAAAGATTAAAAGATGCAGAATGTGTGGGTTAAGCCGATATATACTATACATGCTACAACAGCCAGTGGATCACGCAAATGTTATATTGTTAATCGTTTTGATACCATCGGGGATCACCTGCTGGATTTGAGAATTGAATTCAAAACTATTAAAACGTGTATATATTAGCTGATAAATTTGACTATCAAGGTATTGATAAAAACTAGTAATTTAGTTTTCTCAGAGCTGAATGCCAAGACAATAAACACTAAATTATTTGATTATTGTCGTTTTTCCAAGACTGAATGACGATACATTCTTGGAATCGCTGGTCAAACAGAACTACTTCGCTTTTATTGGTTTTAACTTTTAACTTGTTATTAAAATCTCGAAGTCTGGTCCAAATATGAAATATCTAATTGGTAGTAATGTTATTTCTACATTTGTTTTGCGGATATGAAACACGTTACTCTTTTCCATATTAAGTAGATTAGCTGCGAGTAACACGTGGGATTCCCGTGGGAACTATTTCCTCGTACTATGTTAGTAATTGCGCATAAAATGTGCCAATTAATTTTCTACCCTTTATTTTTTTAAAAAATTTACCCTTTATTTTATCACTCGAAATACTTCAAGATATGTGGATTTCATATAATGTGAATTGTGAAATAAGCTTATTTACTTGTGTGTTTATAGAGTAAACATTACTTGTGTGTTTATAGAGTAAACACCAGTTAAAATTCATGATAATCCATATTACCTCGTCATAGGGCATGTAAGTTTCGCAATACAAGCGTATAGGGCATGTAACTTTTTGCAATGTATTCTGATTTCTAATTAACTATAGGAACTCATTCAAAACTTGTATGCTTACTAATAGTAGATTGTAGTAATTAATAGAAGATAGTGACAATGATGAATGTTTATAGTATTACACAAATGTTGAAATAAATATGTAAACAATAGCCATACCCATACGTAAAACTTACAGACAAGAAGACATGTAGGCCACTGAGGCCAATACAAAATAAAGACTTTCATACTGTCTCGTGAGTGTCACATGCGCGTGGCCACTTCACTCATCATTTATTTCTCTCTTAGGATTTGTCTTTAAAGCAATATTGACGTTAACATTTCTAATAGTCAATTATATGTATATCCCGTGTATTAATATTTTACCAAACTTACTACAATTAAACATGTTTTTTAATCATGGATAACAGCGGTGATTTTCTCACGAACTTCCTCTCGTTATGCACTTCAAGCCGCCATTCACTCAATTTGGAGAGAAAGAAACGAAAAAAGACATGGTGCAATAGCCACTCCAACAAGGGAACTTGGAAAACTCTTGGATCGTCACGTAAGGTTCACCGATGCTGCTCTATTCAACAATTGGGAGATCAAAACTATGCTGGAAGCTTATCCCGGTGGTTTGTCACTTGATGATTTTCCTTTGAGTTTTTTATAAACAATATTGAAAATACGTGTGCCAACTTAAAAAAAAATAAAAAAAAATGATGCACTTGATGTAAAAAAACTATTTTCTTTTGAATAAATTTAACATATATTCAAAAAAAAAATATCACTTTATAAAATATCTAAAGGTATTATTAAGAGATCAAACGATATACGTTTTGTTGCGGTTACAAATAGTTCAATGAACGTTTAAAAAAATTCTAAGTAGTTTTCAGAGTCCATGATGAGTTCGCAACATACTCAATTCTAAATTTATATTTTTATGGCGTCTGACATTGTAAATTTTAAATTCAGCACAACACAAATTGAAGTAAAAAGTAAACACTATTCCCTTCGTTTCGATTTAATTGTCGTTGTAGAAAAAAATTATCGTTTCAAAATAAGTGTCGTTTTAGAGTTTCAATGCAAAATTTATTAATTTACATTAGTTGAAATATGATTATGTGTATAGATAATTGTGTTTTTATTTTGGAAATATACAAAATCATATGTTTTCATAATATGTGTACATAAACGTAGAATGAAAATTAAAATAAAATGGAGAGAGTAATAAACATGTTAATACAGTTGTGACTTGTGAATATGTTTTCCATCTTTCCATGTTGCATCTCTTATGATCTATCAGAAGAGATGGTACAATAACATATGAAAGCCATGTGAAAGAGAATACAGTAAGCTCTGTTTGCATGTGTGGAAAAAAACAAAGTTGGCTTCAACTAATTTAGCCCAACTACCTCAAAAACACTAAGGAAGTCTTTCCTCTTAGATAAGATCAGAACCTCAAGAAAGCATACCCAAAAAGTTTTTGTTCAATCTACCATCTGATAACATATCCATAACCATCTTCATAGTGGAAACATCTGCAGCAAACCCATACCTCTTCATTTCTTCGATGAGTTCAACCGACGTGGCTACACCACTACCTCCTAGATGAGCTCGGATTATTGTGTTGTATGTACAACCATTTGGCACAATCCCATTCTCCTCTCCCATCTTTTTAAACAACATATCCGCTTCAGACAGTGAGCCTTTCTTACACAGTCCTGCAATCATTATGGTATACGTTTTGACATCAGGACTCACTCCTTTGAGAGGGAGGCTAGAGAATAGATCCCAAGCATCATCGACTCTCCTTGCATTGCACATCCCGTGAATGATGATATTATATATACCAATATCAAGTTCCATCTCACTCTTCTGCAGATCCTCAAATATTTCCAACGCCTTCTCTAGTTTACCATTCTCACATAACCCATCTACCAAAATGTTACAAGTCACAGTATCAGGATCAACACCTCGAGAAACCATCTCCTGGAGAAGTTCTTGTGCAACCTCAATTTTTCCAGATAGACAAAACCCTTGCACCAGAGTGTTATAACTGACCACTTCTCTTAGAGACATTTTCCGGAAGAGTTTAAGACCATCATCGACACGCTTAGCCTTACAATATCCATTTATAATGATATTATAAGTCACACTATCAGGACTGCATCCTTTGCTAACCATCAGATCCAACATCTGGTTGGCATCATCTAGACGCTTCTCCATGCACAAACCATATATCAAAGAATTATATGTAATAGTATCAGGATCTATACCTCTTGCGCCCATCTCATTGTACAATTCTTTAGCCTCAACATGCTTTCCCTCTTTCACAAAAATATCAATCAATGAACTGAATGTGATAACGTTGGGAGTGATTCCCCTACTGATCATATCTCTTAACAACTGTGCAGCCTCATCCCATCTACCGGCGTTACAGAAGTTGCTTATGAGAGTGTTGTAGGTGATGACATTTGCTTTGATCCCTTTCGTTTCCATTTCATTGAAGAGATTAAGCGCATCTTCAACGCTCCCATCTTTGCAAAGACTATCGATAATCATATTGTATGTAACTGCCTCAGGCTTGACCTTCCTATCTTCCATCTTCCTGAGCAGATCCAAGGCCAAGGAAGTGTTCCCTGACTTACATATCCTGTTCAAAATCGGACCGTAGGTAAACTGATCAGGCTGGCATCCATTTCCCACCATCCGATCAACTAACGCTATAGCTTCAGACACTTTACCATTCAGACAAAGTCCATTGACAAGAGTGTTGAGTGTCACCAGGTTTGGTTCCACCATCCTATCAACTAACGCCACAGCTTCAGAAACTCTCCCTTCGAGACATAACCCGTTTACCAAAGTCGAGAACGTGACTGTGCTAGGCTCATACCCAAGCTTCAACATCTTGGCCATAGCGGAAAACGCAAAACCGAGCTTCCGGCGACGGCAGAAGCAGTTGATCATTATGTTAAGAGTGTAGTTGTTATGCACAGTGCCACCCTGCAACTCCATCTGCTTGCAGAGGGACAACACGAGATCGTACTGTCTTGTCTTGGCAAGAGCACTAAACAATCTACTGAAATGTATGATAGTGGGAAGAGGACGAGACACGATCATTGACTGGAAAAGCTCAACAGCATCTTCTTTCTTGATATCAACAACCCCACTTCTCAACCTCTCTTTGTAAGAGACTTTCTTCCCTTTACTGAGAGTGGAAGAGGCTCGTTCGGACAAGAACAGAGTTCCTGTCTGGAGAAGACGTGTCTGAACAAATCTCTTCATGATCCAATTAAAGGAATTTGAAAGCTCTCGGCTAACAATCTCTGCACATTACACCAGTTTCACACACACACACAAAAAAAAAGATTTAAGCTTTTTAATGAATTCGAGAAACTTTTTTTGACAAAGAACAAAAACCATAAGCGATTATTGTGTGTACCTTGAGATAAAAAAAAAATCAAGTCTTTATGTCTCTGCAAAAAAGTATAGACCTTTCAAATTGGTTTCTGCTTCTATTTCCATGTAGAATTGAAAACTTGTGGCCAAATCAAAACCCAAAGATGTAATAGAAACCTAAAGTCTTCGGATTGATGCACCGACAATGTTTTCTTGATAGAATACACCGGTTCGAAAAGAAAAGAAAAAAACCGATTGTTTGTAACCTTCTGTTGCACTCGGAGTCTATTACTGGCTGAGATTCCATTTCTGCTTTAGTTTAGAATCAGTATTATACCAAAACAAAAATGACCTTTCATTCCTTTCAGTATACATATCCAAGCAAGTGGTTCAATAGTAAAAGATTCATATGACTTAAAAAATCAGAACTAGTAAATAAACACGAGATAATCTATGCATGAAGACTATATTTCATTTTTTTCCCTCTCAATTATTGTTACAAGAATTATAACCACAACAAAAGCCAAACCACTTTCGACAACCCCTAGTGCGACAGTGCTAGAGGATAACAATAGTGTGCTGATGAGTGTTGTTGACAAAAGATTAGCGAAAATAATCCTTTCATATTTAAACACTAATTCATCTATCATATACTATTATAATATATGGCCTGATGGCAGCGTACAAAATCCATCCAAAGGGCCCTCTTAACTCAGAACTTATTCATCTCCTTTACTTATTTGGTCACCACAGAGGTATGAATGTAAATATTAGCACAAGTAAATCTTACTTGTTTCGGCCACGTGTGAAGAACACTTACTCGGTCACTTGTTATCAGGGTTCAGCTCAAGTGATTTATTAATATGTCTTCGGTCTTTCATGTTGCATCTCTTATCCCTTATATATTAATTGAAAAATATTACAACATTGTTTTGTAGTCACGTGTCACCATGGAAATGAAATTCAGAATTTTTAGAAAAATTGGTTGGTCCATCTTAACTTATAATATATTTTTTATTAAACTAACTATTAAATTAATAAATAGTGTACAAAAGAATATTCTCGCACTTTCCTTAAATAAAAGCTACGGAATTGCCTAATATGATTAACGTATATATGAGAATCAATGATTATGAATAATAAATATTTGATAATAATTTTTGTATCTTATCTCTTTTTTGTTTAATTTTATATCATTAAAAATATTAAAAAACCACATTAATCATATAATAAAAAAATATTTTTTTCTTATATGTTATATTTTAAATTTTTAAATCGACTATAAATTACTAAAAACGTTAAATGTGTCACAGTAAAATTTTGTGATCAATGGTTTAATTTTTTTTTGGTAATAACAAGATACAAATGACCATAAATCGTATGAATATGAAGTCTCATTTACTAAACATTCATATTATATATTAATATAGTTTAAAATTAAACTATATAACATAGAAAAATACTTAAATATGATAATTTATAAATTTGTATTGAAAAATTATTGAAACTTTAATATTTTAATTTTAAAATTTGCATTTAAAAAAGCGCACATTAGAAATTTTGTGTTATCATATGAGTATGAATTCTCAATAGTAAATATTTATATTAAAATATAATATATCTATGTCTATGTCATTGAAATTTAGTTATATACCATATAAAATAAATAAAATGATTGTTTTGATTAATTTACCAAAAAAATATTGTAAATAAACAAAATGTATTGTTTAATTTATGTCTTTACTCTAATTTAATTATATGCATAATGCATAAATGAATACAAATATATAATAATAGATAAATTAGTTTTAAATATAACATTCATCCCGCGCAATTCTTAAACTAGTAGGTTATTATCAGAAGACATAGTAACTAACATATCAGCTTGAATTCAAAGAAGAAAACATATGATAAAAGAAAGCCAACTGAAAGAGAAGACAACAGGCTTTGTCTACATGTGTGGAAAAAAAGCAAAGTTGGCTTCAAAAAAACCAAAGTTGGCTTAAAAAAAACCAAAGACCACTTTCTGTTATAGGTTAACACTCAAGAAAGCATACTCAAGAAGCTTTTGTTCAATCTACTATCAGATAACATATCAATAACCATCTTCATGGTGGAAGCATCTGCATTGAACCCACACCTCTTCATTTCTTCTATGAGTTCAACTGAAGTGGCTGCACCACTACCTCCTAGATGAGCTCGGATCAGTGTGTTGTATGTACACTCATTTGGCGCAATCCCATCTTCTTTCATTTTTCTGAACAACATGTACGCTTCAGACAGTGAGCCTTTCTTACATAGTCCTCCAAACATTATAGTATAAGTTCTGACATCAGGCTTCACTCCTTTGAGATGGAGGTTACTGAATAGATCCCAAGCATCGTCCACCTTATTTGCTTTGCACATCCCGTGAATGATGATACTATATATACCAATATCAAGTTCCATCTTATTCTTCTGCATATTTACAAGTATGTCCAATGCTTCTTGTAGTTCTCCATTGTCACACAACCCATCCTCTCAGAGAAGTCACAACACTGGGTGCCACACCCATAGAGACCATCTCTTGGAAGAGTTCTTTGGCGACATTAAGTTTACCTGACTGACAAAACCCTTGGATGAGAGTGCTATAGGTGACTGTATTAGCAACCAAACCTCTCAAAGAAATCTCACGGAAAAGTTTCATTCCATCATCAACCCGTTTAGCCTTACAATATCCGTTTATAAAAGTACCATAAGTCACGATACTCGGTTCGCATCCCTTGCTACCCATCAGATCCATCATCTGGTTGGCTTCATCTAAGCGGTTTTCAATGCACAACCTATCTATCAAAGAGTTATATGTAATGGTGTCAGGATCTATGCCTCTTGCGACCATCTCACTGTACAATTCTTTAGCCTCCTTAACTTTTCCCTCTTTCACCAAACAATCGATCAAAGCACTGAAAGTGATGACGTCCGGGGTGATTTCCCTTGTGATCATATCCCTCAACAACTGCGCGCCATCATCCCATCTTCCGGCTTTACAGAAGCTGCCTATGAGAGGGTTGTAGGTGAAGACATTTGCTTTGATCCCTTTGGTTTCCATTTCATTGAAAAGGCTGAGCGCATCATCATACTTCCCTTCTTTGCAGAGACTATCAACGACCATACTGTAGTGGACTACATTAAGCTTCACCTTTGCTTCCATGTGTTTTAGCAAGTCCAAAGCCAAACTTATTGTTCCCCGCCGACTTACAAATACTGTTCAGAACCGGTCCATAGGTACATACGTCAGGTTGACAACCATGTTCCACCACACGATCGATCAATGCTACGGCTTCAGACACTTTACTATTCAGACAAAGTCCATTGATAAGTGTGCTGAGTGTTATGAGGTTTGGTCTAACTTTCGTTTCAACCATTCTATCAACTAATGCCACAGCTTCTGAAACTCCACCTTCGAGACATAACCCGTTTACCAGAGTTGAAAACGTGACTGTGTCTGGCTCATACCCAAGTTTCAACATCTTTCCCATCACAGAAAAAGCAAAACCGAGTTTCCGGCGACGGCAGAAGCAGTTGACTACAATGCTTAGGCTGTAGATGTTATGTGCGATCCCGTGCAACTCCATCTGCTTGCAGAGGGACAACACGAGATCGTCCTGTCTTGTCTTGGCGACGGCACCAAACAGTCTACCGAAATCTACGATGCTAGGAAGAGGACGAGACTGAACCATGGATTGAAACAGATCAACAGCATCGTCTTTCTTGATATCGACAACCCCAATTCTCAACCTCTCTCTGTAAGATACTTTCTTCCCTATACCGAGAGTGGAAAAGGCTCGTTCGGACAAGAACAGAGTACCTGTTTGGAGAAGACGTGTCTGAACATATCTCTTCATGATCCCAATTGAAGAATCCGAAAGCTCTGAGCTAACAATGTCTGCACATTACAGCAAACAACAACAACAAAGACCATAAGCGATTATTGTGGGTACCTTGAGAGAGAAAAAAAATCAAGTCTTTGTCCAAAAAGTAGAGACCTTTTCAAATCCAATCAGTGAGTAGTTCCTGCTTCTATTCCATGAAGAATCGAGCTTTTCAGACGAAATCGCCGATACATCATTGAGGGAAAGTGTGAATGGCACCAAAGCTCGCGGGAAAATCAAATCCCAGAGATGCAATAGAAACCCTGAAAATTCTTCAGATTGGTGATGAATGATAATATAATACAGACGACAATGCTTTTTAACTTCTGAAACCGGTATGATTGTATAATCCATCGGTTCAGTTAAACCGGTTGTCTTTTAACCTTCTGTCCCAGTCAGAGTCTATCGCTCTCTTTTCTTTTTTCTTTTTTCTTTTGGTGGGAAGATCTACTAATTTTTTTATTAATCCAATTATTAATCTCAGAGCTGAATCCATTTCTGCTTACTAGTATATATACCTTCATTCGTTCAGTACGCATTATCCAAGTAGTTGAACAATATTTCGATACATTTATAATGCTCTTCTTTTGAATTAAAAAAAAAAAGAAAAGAAATTTCATAGTATAGTTTTTTTACTTTATTTTCATAAAAAATAGTTTTTAAATAGAAAAATGACCAAAATAAATTTTATTAAAGATAAAAATACATTATATTCTAGGATTAAGCCTGTTCGGGAACGCGCTAGGCGTTAGTCGGACGGTCGGGTTGGGCCTAGCGCCTAAAGAGAAAATCGGGGATTAATCGGAAATTATGCGGAGCGGAATTTTTAAATTGTTTACTATGTTATAAAACATGTTAATCTTTAGTTGTGTATAACATTAATACATTTTCATGTTTAAGATTGTATAAAACACACAAATAGAATATATAAACTTAATATAGTATAATTTTCATCAAAATTATGAATATAAATGATATTTATAAAATTTTAGATCAAATAAATAAATAAAAATATTATTAAAAAAAAAGAAAAAAAAAGATTAGGCGGCCGTCACTACAAGAAAACAGCGGTATTCTGACGGACATTCCGACGGAAAATGAAATCCTCGGAATATCCCGAGGAATTTCCGAGGAAACACAAAATTTGGTTTCCTCGGAATTTCCTCGGAATATACCGAC
>NC_027755.1:20398874-20401644 GCF_000695525.1 Brassica oleracea var. oleracea
TTTCCTCGGAATTTCCTCAGAATATTCCGAGGAAATTCCGAGGAAATTCCGAGGAAACCCTTATCTTCCTCGGAATTCCGTCGAAATATTCCGAGGGAATTCCGAGGAACTAGTGTTTGGGGTTTCAAAATCTCGAACGTTTCTTTATAAACGGATCGATCGATGGATATATGTCCAAAAACGCATCGATCGATCACTAAGATGGACCAAAGCGTAACAATGTGATCGATCGATTAGATTATCCCATCGATCGATCGAACAAAATCTCAAGCGTTCCTCGGAATGTCCTCGGAAAATCTCGTACATTTTTTTATAAACGGATTGATCGATGTATATATATCCAAAAACGCATCTATCGATCAATAAGATGGACCAAAGCGTAACAATGTGATCGATCGATTAGATTATCCCATCGATCGATCGAACAAAATCTCAAGCGTTTTGTAGTGCGTCTAGGCGGCTAGACGATCATTTAGGCGGTCTAGGCGGAGAAAATCAGATATCTGATTTTTTAAACCGATTTGGCATAAATCGGGGCGGAAGAGTGACGCGTAGCGCCCAGGCGGCTGCCTAGACAACTAGGCGGCCGATTTTTAGAACATGGGATTAACTAATCTAAACTTAATATTTAGATTTAAGAGGTGAATATTTTGATTATATGGTTTCAGATTTCAAAAAATAATAAAATATTCAAAATTTCAAAATAATATAGACTATTTTTGGTTATCTTTCTCTTTGAAAGTTATTTTTGTGACAAAAACTAAAAAAAAAAGTTATTTGAGAGAATTGCCGTAAAAAAACTCTAGGGGATTGTAGAATTTTGATTCAAATAAGAACTATTGAATAAACATGATAATCTGTGCAGGAAAAACTATAGCTCATTTTTTCTCAATTACTGTTACGAGAATAATCACAACAAAAGCCAAGCCACTTTCGACGACAGCTAGTGAGAACGTGCTAGAGAGAATAACACTAGCTGTGCTGAGTGTAGACAAAATATCAGCGAAATAATCCTTTCTTATTTAAACATTAATCTCTCACACTGCTTACTTATTTATCTATATATATGTGGCTGTTGGCACCAATACAAGATCCTACCAAATGGCCCTCTTACCTCAAAAATTCTTCTTCTCCTTTGATTAATTTGCCACCACAGAGCGAGTGAATATAAATACCTCTGGTTTGGCCACGTGTGAAACCCTTTTTCTTCTCTTGCTACTCACTATACTACTACTCCTCCTACTCATATATAGTTGTTAATATATACTCAATGGCTACTAACGGCTTAGCTAGCCGGAAAAAAGATCCAGTATACCGAGGCATCCGGTGCCGGAGCGGGAAATGGGTGTGCGAGATCCGCGAGCCGAAGAAGACCACTCGAATCTGGCTCGGAACTTACCCCACGGCAGAGATGGCAGCTGCTGCCTACGACGTGGCTGCTATAGCTCTCAAAGGCCGAGAAGCCCTCTTGAACTTCCCAGGATCCGTCGGGTCATACCCGGTTCCCTTGTCAACATCCGCAGCGGATATTCGAAGCGCTGCGGCCGCGGCCGCCTCCATGAAAGGGTGTGAGGAGGAGGAAGAGGAAAATGCAAAAAAAAAGAGTAGTAGTTTCTCAAAGTCAAGATCAAGTGATTTCCACGTACATGATGACATGATGGCGTCTTCTTCGTCACGGTGTGTGACAGATTTTATGGACGAAGAAGAACTGTTGAATATGCCTAATTTTCTGGCTGATATGGCGGAAGGGATGATGGTTGCGCCACCGTCATGGATAGGTTCTCGTCCGTCGGATGACTCTCCGGAGAATTTCAATGATGAGGACTTGTGGGGCAACTGATAACTGATAGGTTATTTTGTGTTATATCCACGTACGTATTCGTAATCATCGGTCTTGTTCTTCTTGTTGTGTGTGCGTGTTAAATATGTCACACTTATGTGATATATAGTATAGATCATAAAATTTTAAATTATATGTATGACCAATTTTGTTTTTTTAATATGTTTAATAAAAGGTGTTCTTGTCGGTCATATTGTACATGTTCTTAGTTACCGACATTAGTTTTTTTTTTTTTTTTTTTTTTTTTTTAAACTGTTTTTTTTTTTGTAGGTTCTGCAAGATTAGGTTTCAAGGTGCAAACTTCTCATATTAAAAGGTGTTATATATATTGTGGAATTAGGGTTTGGCTTGTTGCGGATTTTCCATCAGTTAGTTAGGGCTTAATTAGCCTTATGGTAGTGCTCTTTTTCTACAGCGTTTGTATTACACGATTACTATATATGTATCAAGAATAATTTAATTATATTTATGTTGATGTTTTCTTTTTATAATTTGAGGATATCAAAACACAAAGGCTTAACTAATTTTTTTGGGGGCTGGTTTATTGTTGATAGGCAAATCAGGTTACTTTACGTAAGAGCTAAATACATGGGTGAAGAGTTGATGTTGAACCTTGGATGATTAGGGGTGCGCATGAAAACTTTAACTATTCATAGATCTCGATCCGCGCAACCGTTCGGATTTTTGTTTTCATTTATTTTTATATAAATATTTTGTTTTCAATTCTAAATTGGTATATATTATAATATATATATATATATATATATATATGTGTCTATCAATTTTTAAAACATAATAAGTTTACGGTATATTTTTTTCATTGAATAGATTGTTTCAAACTTTCACATGTATTTGTATCTTCTTCTATATATATACTTTTGGTTTTATTATTAAAATCGTAACTATATATATAAAGATTAGTAAAATATT
>NC_027755.1:20401687-20417301 GCF_000695525.1 Brassica oleracea var. oleracea
AAAAATTAAACTTTTCGCTTCATAGATTTATATTATCGAGTAAATAATTAAACATTATAGTTTATTTTAATTTTTAAAATAAACTATATAGTTTAAAATATGTTTTCATTGGTTTAAGGTAGTAAAGATTAATCAATGTTAGATAATATGATTTCTGTTATTTAAAAAAAGTCTTCATAATTTTAAAATTTAACATCGACAAATATTTAAATAATTAACATATGGAGTTATAGTATTACAACATTAAATTATATCTATTTAATTTATACTGTGTATAAATCTAATGGATCATCTATTGTTTAAATCTAATTATAATTTCTGATAGACCCAAAATTTAAATGATAAGATTAGAGATTAAATGTAACATGACTTTTTAGAAATATGTCTATTAGGTCCATTTTTTAAAAAAAAAATCACACATGAATAAAGGTTGTGACTTCTGTTTTAATATATAAGATAGCTTGCTAGAACTTAGGACTTCTACATACATAACTTGTTAATACTATTTTAGCGTGCACCACAACTGCTTTATTAGTTTTTTTTTCTGGTTAGAAATTCACACGGATGAATAAATTTAAATGATAATTTCGAATCTAGAACGTTTATTACCTTTCCGAATCAGCGTACAACTCGACCACACCTATGTGGTTTACATGCTTCTTATTAAACCACAAAATTCCTTTTACATTTGTATTTCTCTGCAGGTGAAGCGTAAAAACGGGTGTTAACTAGGTCCCTTCCCAAATTGACACTCTTGTATATCACTTAGAGATCCTGACCTGCTGAGTAACATGATATTTTTTGGATTTTATCGTCTCTTCTTAAATCTAGATGAGATGCATAATCATTGTTTTCTACCTACACAACATCTTTATTTCACTGTTTTAGATACGTTTGGAAATACATCTAGCGATCTAAATTCCACTTAATTCGTCTTCTAGTGACATGTTTTTTCATATCATCATATGTAATATCAATTGACTGATTGGTGCTTGTTTCCACAATGATATATGTATATATGTATTATATATATTGTCTAGTGTTACTTTTTGAAAAGTTTTTGTGTCCCGAGTTTCCTTTTCTGGATATGTTTTTGTTGTAAAGGTTGTGCCATATATGTATGGACATGATAATGTTTTCTTTCTTGGTCACTTTTGTCGTTTTCTTTCTTGGTCATTTTTGTCGTTTTCTTTCATGGTTTCCTCTTGTGAAAAGCTTTCACCAGCTTTTTCACCTCTTTAGGTTGTGATACTCTCTTGCTAAATAAATTTTTTTTTTTTTGATATTTGAGCTAAAATTAATATTTTTTCAAACAAAATAATAGCTATATCCGTAACAACATACTTCATAGGTTTAGAAATCCGTACTATTTTAACATATTTCATACAAAATAAGAAAATTCTTTAAAACATGTATCACACTTTATAACATTCAACTCATGTAATTATGTTCTATGTTATTAGAATTAAGATTAAAATGTGTATTTTTGGTCAAATTACGTTTAAAAGTTAGAAACAGTATTTTATTATATATTGTAAAATATAAATACAACAACACATAAATTCTAATACAGGGGATTTTCTAAATTCAATTGCAACTTGCAAGCATCTATACAATCTACATACTAAATTTTAAATCTGATAGTCAACACGAATTACTACTAACTGCACTAAAATGATAATTAATAATTTAACGCCAAAATGTTGGTCCGAAATAGTTTTTTAACTTTTAACACAGACGCAAAATTACCAATATACTATAATCTTGCCTGAAACGGACAAAGAGATATTAATTAGAGAGGTGACCATGTGGTTTTTCTTTAATCATATCCGTCACTAAGTTCTATATAGCTTTAGCTTTACACAACTTTTTAATATTGTATCTTAAAATCACATAATTGTTATAAGATTAACTTATGATTCTCCGCTCTTTTACCAACTCAAGCACTATGATCATCTACTCATCAAACAATATGATCATCCACTCATTTACCAAATCAAGCACCATCTTTGATATTTTATGTATTATTGCTCACTATAAATACCATCACTCATCTCACTCTTTTGTACACCATTACATCTTCTTCTTCTTTCTTATAATAAATTCTATCCCTTATATTAGTGTTATTTGCTTCCTACGGGTATTAAATTCTACTCTTATTTAAATTTCTCGATACTATAAATTATAAGTTATTTCATAACAGATTCAGATTCCGATATGTGATAAAGTAAACTTGGCAAAACGAAATTTATAAGAAAATGGGATTTCGCCGTGTAATAAATTATACACATAGTTGTTAAATAAAAAATATATTATACACATATGATGATTGATAGTATATATTATATGTCAACAAAAGCTTTTGACTGGTGTTTAAAATGCTCTGTGGACCTCTTTCGTTTTTGTTGGGTCACCGATCTGCGTCATTTAAGCTGGAAAGTTTTCTTGTGTGTTTAAATGCGCTTATATTATACGTTAATTAAAATGGTAAAATTGTTGATCAAATCCACATTTCAAAATCTGTTAAGGCACGTATTGGTGAACACAAAAATCTTATAAGTTCAAATATTTAGAGTTAACATGTCTTTTTAATAAATGTATACAGCTAGATATTTTTAGAGGTGCGATCTACAATATTTTTAAAACAATGTATTTTGATTTATAAAAATACACATACTTTTATTTTTGATTTAGGGTCATCATATCAATGTTTAAAGCTTTTATGATTTGGTGGTTTTAGACTTTTTTTTTATTTTTTATTTTATTTTTTGATAACGGTGGTTTTAGTACATCTTTGGTCAGCGTAATGCAATATGTTAATATACTATGTTCATTTAATAAATTCCAGTTGAAAAAGAAGTTTT
The DNA here is from genome assembly GCF_000695525.1 of Brassica oleracea var. oleracea. Lineage (NCBI taxonomy): Eukaryota > Viridiplantae > Streptophyta > Magnoliopsida > Brassicales > Brassicaceae > Brassica > Brassica oleracea. The sequence continues at coordinate 20,404,552 of NC_027755.1, forward strand.
GAAAGTGAGATGATACATTTGAATATCAAATAAAAAACCAATAAAATATCGTTTAAGCGGTGTATATGTAAAAATACCAGTAATATATAATACAAATTGTTTTTTAATGAGATGCTTAATTAAATATCCTGCCTTTTTCTCATCAGTGTCTTCTCCACTACGTGCGCAGTATAAATTAGCTCCCACAGTTTTTCGTAGATTCCTTTTTCATCGAGAAGCAAAAAGAAAACACAAAAACAAAACCTTTTTTAATCTTTCTCTCAAGAAGTGACTCAGACTCAGGAAAAAAGGGTTTTTGCTTTCCGGGTTTAACGAAGTAATCTTCCATATCTCTTTTGATTCGAAGCTTTTTTCAAAACCCAAAATGGGACCTCGTTGCTCTAAGCTATCTCTCTGTTGGTGGCAAACACATCACAAATCATCTCTCAACGACGCTTCTGATCTAGGTTTAAGTATTAAAGTCTTTTAACTTTACCGCATTTTCATTCTCTCTCTTTCTGCTAACAAAAGTCGAGTTCTTTTTTTAATTCCGACAGATAACGGAAATGACGATTCGGCGTCGTTTAGTGAGTTCAGCTTCGACCAACTACGAACCGCTACTTCAGGATTCTCAACGGACAGCATCGTGTCCGAACACGGCGTCAAAGCTCCAAATGTCGTGTATAAAGGCAGGCTCGAAGATGAGCGATGGATCGCTGTTAAACGCTTCAACAGATCCGCTTGGCCTGACACTCGTCAATTCCTTGTACAAAGTTGCTTCCTTTTGCTAACATTAGTAACTCTGCAGTTGCTTAACTGTTTCCATTTTGATTGGGTCTTTTAGGAGGAAGCAAAAGCTGTGGGGCAGTTGAGGAGCGAGAGGTTAGCGAACTTGATTGGTTTCTGCTGTGAAGGAGATGAGAGACTGCTCGTTGCTGAGTTTATGCCTTTTGAAACTAACTGTATGTTACAGATGTGAATGTAAAGGACATTGGTCCCGTACCTGTCGTACTCCCCCACATTTGTGCAAGTTATATCAAGAATCCATAAAAGAAAAGGCTAAAGAGGTGAACCTCACGGAAAACGTTGAAGGGACCTCATACCTTGAATCCTCTGATTTCGCAAATGAGCTAGACTAGAATACTCTTGAAGAGTACGGAAATGTTTCTAATAAGACTACTGAATAGTCCTCATTTGTAATGTATAATAATTATGTTTTTAAAGAATAATTTTGTTTTAACAAAAATATATGTATAATTATTATGTGTTTTCTTTATATAATCAATGAATAAATTTCACGTTTCACTTTTATTTAATGTTTATGATAATTTCAGAAATGGATCAAAATACTAATGGAGCAAAAAGATAATCATGAGATTTCTATTAATTACATCCATAATAAAAGGATATGGAATAGAAATGAACAAAATGATCTTGATGATGCTTTCTCATATATCGTGTCAAGTGAGGTAAATGAAGATACCGATGATCCAGAACCGAAATCCATATATGAATGTCAAAAGAGACATGATTGGAATAAATGGAAAGAAGCAATACAAATCGAACTTGATTCGCTTAACAAACGAAAAGTGTTTGGATCTATTGTACTCACACCTGAAGATGTGAGACCAGTTGGGTACAGATGGATTTTCGTTCGAAAACGAAATGAGAAAAATGAGATTACAAGGTATAAAGCTCGCCTTGTAGCCCAAGGATTTTCTCAAAGACCTGGTATTGATTATGAGGAAACATATTCTCCTGTAATGGATGCGATCACATTTAGATTCCTGATGAGTCTAGCCGCTGATAAAAATCTTGAGATGCGTCTCATGGATGTTGTTACAGCTTATCTATATGGATCATTAGATACTGATATCTACATGAAAGTTCCTGATGGATTTAAAATGCCAGAAGCATTAAGTTCCAAACCTAAAGAGTTATGTGCAATAAAATTGCAAAGATCATTATATGGGTTAAAACAATCTGGACGTATGTGGTACAATCGTCTCAGTGAACATTTAACAAAAGAAGGATATGTGAATGATCCTATATGCCCATGTGTTTTCATCAAGAAAACAACATCCGGATTTGTGATAATCGCGGTATATGTTGATGATCTAAATATTATTGGAACTCAAAAAGAAATACAAAAGGCATCAGACTATCTCAAAGGAGAATTTGAGATGAAAGATCTTGGACAGACACAGTATTGTCTTGGCCTACAAATAGAACATTCACAAAATGGTATATTTGTGCATCAATCCACATACACTAAAAGAGTGTTGAAACGATTTAACATGGATAAATCAACTCCTCTTAGCACCCCGATGGTCGTTAGGTCACTTAATATTGAAAGTGATCCATTTCGACCACCTGAGGAAAAAGAAGAGATACTTGGTCCGGAAGTACCATATCTAAGTGCAATTGGAGCGTTGATGTACCTTGCAAATTGTACACGGCCTGATATATCATTCACTGTTAATCTTCTAGCAAGATTTAGCTCATCTCCAACACGAAGACATTGGAATGTAATTAAACATGTCTTTCGTTACCTACAAGGGACTATTGATTTCGGCTTATTTTACCCTAAAGATTCAAATGGTCAAATGGTTGGTTTTGCAGATGCAGGATATCTTTCAGATCCACACAAAGCCCGATCGCAAACAGGATATGTTTTTACAATCGGAGGCACTGCCATATCTTGGCGTTCTAAAAAAAAAACGCTTGTGGCTACCTCTTCAAATCATGCTGAGATCATCGCACTCCATGACGCAAGTAAAGAATGTGTATGGCTAAGATCAATAAGCCAACACATTTGTTCAAGTAGTGGGATTGACAAAAGTACGGGGCCAACTATTTTATATGAAGACAATGCAGCATGTGTTGCTCAAACGAAGGCAGGATATATCAAAAGTGATAGAACAAAACATATACATCCAAAGTTCTTCTCATACACTCAAGAGCTCGAGAAGAAGAAAGAGATTGAAGTAAGATATGTCCGATCATGCGACAATGCAGCCGATCTCTTCACAAAAGCACTTTCTACTTCGGTATTCAGAAAACATGTCCATAACATTGGAATGCGTCATCAGAAGGATCTATGACTGCTCAATCGAGGGGGAGCTTACGTAGTTGTACTCTTTTTACCTAACTATGGTTTTTCCCATTGGGTTTTCCTAGAAAGGTTTTTAACGAGGCAACAAAGACGTTAAGGGAGAGCGGAGAGTGACACCGGTCCCCAAAGGGGAGTGTTACGAAACTAATACAAAATGGATGATCAAAGGGGAGTGTTATAAGATAAACTTTGAAATGATCATCCACTCCTTTACCAACTCAAGCACTATGATCATCTACTCATCAAGCACTATGATCATCTACTCATCAAGCACTATGATCATCTACTCATCAAGCACTATGATCATCTACTCATCAAGCACTATGATCATCTACTCATCAAGCACTATGATCATCTACTCATCAAGCACTATGATCATCTACTCATCAAGCACTATGATCATCTACTCATCAAGCACTATGATCATCTACTCATCAAGCACTATGATCATCTACTCATCAAGCACTATGATCATCTACTCATCAAGCACTATGATCACCCACTCATTTACCAAATCAAGCACCATCTTTGATATTTTATGTATTGTTGCTCACTATAAATACCATCACTCATCTCACTCTTTTGTACACCATTACATCTTCTTCTTCTTCCTTATAATAAACTATCTCCGTTATATTAGTGTTATTTGCTTCCTACGGATATTAAATTCTACTCTTATTTAAATTTCTCGATACTATAAATTATAAGTTATTTCATAACAATAATGAATTATTTTGACAGTTTTAAAGGGGTTCTGTCTTTTGTAAATGGTAAAGGTATGGGTCCCAAAAAAAAAACCCTCTTGTGTTAAAGAATAATTTATAAAAAGAATATTCTCATTTTTGTAGTTTAAGAAAATAAACTTAAGAATTACTTACTAAAGTTATCTTGGCTGACATTTTACCTCTATGTATTCGGATTTTACTACTAATGGACATCTTTTAAATTGATATTGTCGTTGAAGACGGTGTTAACTGGTAAAAACATTAAACATATTTTAAAGTGTACACTTTTATAACTGTTATTATATTGCTCTTGTTTTGGGATAAAGCTGCCGCCAACTGAGAAAAAAGTATTTTCAGAACTGTTAAATTTGTTAGTGGGGTACAATGGTACATGATGAATATGTAATTACGTTTTCACATTGTTAGATATTTTTATTTAAAAGATGTAATTGCAGATCCTATATCAATAAGACATGAAAGTAATCAGTTTTGTTATGCAACACAAATAAAAAATATGTACCAAAAAAATCAGAGAGAAAGAAGAACCGGACCGGTTTGTTTCCAATGTTAAAGAGCGCGGGAACTTACGGCTAAGAAGACGCAAGAGAAAAAAAGAAGAAGAGAAGTGTGTTTTGTTACTTCTTTACGGGGATTTGATCAATAATACAACAGGTATGATTCTTCCAATGTAATAATATACGCTCGAGTAGGCAGTGATAGTGTTTCGTGTAAGCTTATATTTTGATTCAATTTTTAATTACCTGAAGTAAGCCGATCGGTACACTTACTCAAAACCCGATAAAATTCGGTTTTGTTCGGTTCAGTTGTAAACCGAAATTTGAAATCACCTATGTTATGTTTTGTGGTTCTGTTTTCGTTACTCGTCCACCTCCTCAACTCGTTGCGCCGTTCTCCGCCAATTCATCGTTCTCTCTAAGCCGTTGTTACTTGTACAGACTCTCTGTTTGGGTTTAACGCGTTGACACGAAGGGAGCTAGTGATGAAGAAGATGATGAGCAGTCGTTATCGTCTGTGGCTTCGTCAGATGAGGTCAGAATCTCTTTAGAATATTGATACACTTTATAAAGTTTGAATTAATCTGTTTGTGGGAATCAGGAAGAAGAAGAAACCAAAGAGCAAGAGTTGACACTGGAGGAGATATATAGATTGCGTGCTGATGGGTCTCGTCCTGCAGTTCCCTTGAAGCCATCGTTTTCGAAGAAAACTGGTCATGCAGACAAGAACATAACGTTTTCTAAAGTGAAGAAACCGGCTCGTGGAAACAAAAAACAAGTACTTATTGATTTTTTATTTATTTTCCTTTTAGTTTTGTTTGGTTGTTTGTTGATTCCTTGTTTGTTTCTTTTGTGATGTAAAAAAGACCTATGGAGTTAAGTTCTAAAAGACCCGCGAGTCGATATAGAGAAGTAGTTCATGTTCCTAAGAAGGTATTGAGAAAAAATAATTAAAATCTCTATTTCTCTTATCTCTTCTTCTCGAGTGTTTTGACCTAGAGTTTCTTTGTTTGAATCATTCAGGTGGTTCGTGATCCTCGTTTTGACTCATTGGCTGGAAACGTTGACCCTGAAGGGTATCTATCTATAAACCTTTCTTTTTGTTGAGTCTAGTTCTAGTTCTAGTTCGCTCATTGTTCTTGTTTGTTGTGAACATTAAGTTTTATTTGTCTTTTGTAGGTTTAGGAAGCGATCACAGATACCTCAGAGCAATAAATGAGAGAGAGAGAGAGAGAGTTAGAGAGAGTATTGCTTTCAGGTTCATGCCGAGAATTGAGATGGAGATGAGCTAGCTATAGGGAGAGCAAAAACGTTTTTAATTGCTAGAGTAGAAGTTTTATCTCCACCTCCGCTACAAAATAGGACCAAACATTTTAATTAGAGTATACTATTTACATGATCTGTACAACATAGTGAGAATTTTAAGGTAATCAGATCAAATCCAACTATTAGAGACATAATAAAAAGTCACTAAGATCATCATATCACGTGTGACTAGGAGCCTTGGTCGAATCCCATGAGTGCGAAGCTGGTTTTGTGTCAGAAGGCACGACAAAGTGTATTAGTCGCAGTCAAGTTAGAAGAGTGTTGCTGTTCTATGGGGTTGTTTGTTGGACTATAGACTCTGATTCTCTTTGGTTCTGAGATCCTCACATTGGAGATGGCAACCACAAGCACATCCACCACACCGCTCTCATCTTCTTCCACCTCCTCTGCGTTGGAGAATGAATCAGATGTTGTCTTATTCTCTATGTCAGTTCTGTTTAGGTCAGTTTTCTCCATCAGACTGCGAATCTGGAGACACGGAGGAGGTCCTGCTTGACCCTTGTGCTTCGACTTGATACACATCGTCTTGAGTGTCCTGTCTGTGTAAAAGAGTATCCATGGATGCCCTGAAACCATACAAGTGAAGATATAGTAAGCATTATACAACGACATATACAAGTCTTAAAGAGATTAAAAGGCTTTACTTAGCACTTCATCCGCTGTGATTCTGGCAGACTCGTCCCTCGTTAGCATTCTTGCCAATAGATCACGAGCCGGTTTGGACACGGACTCCCACACACCCGAGTTGAAATCAAGCTTCACTTTCTTTATCGCTTCGAAAATGGCGTCCAGAGAGTCTCCCTTGAAAGGAAGTACACCAGACAAGAGGACCCCCGCACTCCAAACGTCGACTTTCTCTGAATAACTTTCAGAAATAACTTCAGGTGCCACATAAGCAGGACTCCCCAACAATCCAGACAACGTTTGACCTTTAGCAATCCTCATCGCAAGCCCAAAATCAGCAAGCTGAATCTTCCCAGCACCTGTGAGAAGAATATTCTCAGGTTTTACATCTCTATGCACAACTCCCATCTCGTGGCAATAGCTAATAACGAGCATAAGGTCCTTGAATATATTAGCTGCTCGCTGCTCAGAACACTTCCCTTCCTTAACCATCTGATCAACCAAACGTCCCCCGGAACACAGCTCCATCACAAGATGGAAACAATCCGACTCCTCATAAACAGCGTGCAATGCGACAACCAGAGGATGACCAGACAAATGCTGCATAATCTCAACCTCCCTGTGAACAGTCTCCTCCCCCTTTTTCAGAGTCTTACAAGCGAAATCCATCCCGTTGTTCCTCGAACTACAGATCCGAATTTTACCTTTACCAATACTAGGACCAAAGACATAGTCATCATCTATCTTATTCTTCCTACCAGTCTGCGTGGAAACATCTATGCAACCTATCTTCCTCTTCAAACCTCTCCCTGACGAAACCAACGACGATGCACCACAGGGAGCCGTCTCTTGAAGGAACCAACAGAGTCATTCTCCTTGCACCGCTTCTTAAGCCTAGCGTAACCTTCTAAAGAGAAGTGTGACCTCAAGTTGGTTGTTCGTGACGCACCTGCACATGATGACTCCTCTGAACACTCAGTTTCACTACCTTTCCGCTTCTTCCTCATCAAAAGTGGCAACTTTACCGGAAAATGCTAGTTCGAAATTGCAAAGCTCTACACTCAATCGCTTGATTGAACTACCGAGAGAGGATAACGAACCTCGGGAAATTACCAAAAAGCGTCCTCTCTGACGATCAGAAAGACAAAGACCCAATGGAGCGAATTGAAGAATTTGTACAGAATCAAATGCCGATAAATCAAAAGAGCAGGGAAGATCAAAACCCTAGCAATCTCGACGAATTGGAGCAAAAAAAAGCTTAAGCCTGAATCAAGCAGCAGATCTTCGTCTAAGAAGAAGGATATAACGAGACTGTGTGATGTGTATATATAATCTATAAACCGGTGCAATGTCGGTCCTGAGAAAACCGGTTTATGATTGAACCTTCTCGCCTTGAAGAGAGTCTTTCTTGACGAAAGGCCCTACAAATACAAAACCCCAATAATATCTTTGCCGCGTTTTTTTAGGGGCTTGATTAAAACTAGATCTTAGATTTAACTTGTGTTCAATATAAATTTGTAAACCATTGATTTTATAAAATGTCTATTTATATTTTTATGTTTTATAAAATATATTTAGAGTATAATATATTATATTATAATATAGATGTTTGACAATAATTTTTTATCCGTACGTAATATTATGGCTCCAAATGGTGACCAAGGGAATGAGTGTGAATAGCTAATTCTCTAACATTCCTTATAATTTTCACCATTTACAAGAAATATTTGTTACTTATGATTCCTTAACATTCCTTAAGATTTAATGAATAAAAGACTACAATTATTCCTTGACAAAATATAAGAAGAATAGATTTTCTTTTTATTTTATTCTTTTTTTCCTATTCCTTTTATTCTTTTTATGGTTACCAGTTAGAGCCTATATTTATACTTTTATAACTTGATGCAATTTGATGTAATTGTAATATTCATATATTAACCTATTGATTTTTTGTTTATTTATTTAAAAATGATTTAATTTTTTACAGTAGGTTTTTATGAATTATTATTAATTTTATGATATTTGGTTTTCTAGAAAATTGTATTGTAGCAGATTAATATATACTACATATTACAGTTTGTGTTTTTATTTTCAGCAAAAAAAAAATAACAATTCATTGTAATTAATTTAATTTTTTGATTTTAAGTGAAGTGGCAGATTTGTAGATAAGAAAGAAATGTAATGGCTATCCAAGTTTCCAAACGACAGAATCTGTAAATGAGAAAGAAATACAGTAATTAAATATATAAATAAAAAAAATATTTAATCTACTATCCTTGTTTCCAAACAATTTGCATTTAGTCTACTATATAAGTTTCCAAACAATTCCAAAAAGTAGTTCAGTTTTAATAATATAGATTCCTTTTATTCTTTTTATGGTTATCAGTTAGAGCATATATTTATACTTTTATAACTTGATGCAATTTGATGTAATTGTAATATTCATATATTAACCTATTGATTTTTTGTTTATTTATTTAAAAATGATTTAATTTTTTACAGTTGGTTTTTATGAATTATTATTAATTTTATGATATTTGGTTTTCTAGAAAATTGTATTGTAGCAGATTAATATGTACTACATATTACAGTTTGTGTTTTTATTTTTCAGCAAAAAAAAAATAACAATTCATTGTAATTAATTTAATTTTTTGATTTTAAGTGAAGTGACAGATTTGTAGATAAGAAAGAAATGTAATGGCTATCTAAGTTTCCAAACGACAGAATCTATAAATGAGAAAGAAATACAATAATTAAATATATAAATAAAAAAAATATTTAATCTACTATCATTGTTTCCAAACAATTTTCATATAGTCTACTATATAAGTTTTCAAACAATTCCAAAAAATAGTTCAGTTTTAATAATATAGATATGTCTCTCACACACATTTATTGTATGTTTATAAAATAACCCCGTAATATATTCGTTATTCGTAAATAAACCCCGCTTACTTCGTGATCTTGTTGTTGACAGTTGACTAATCACATGAAAGTATTAAACTAATCACATATGAAAGTATTAAATGATTTTTACATTCAAAATATTTAATTTCCTTAATCATCATCATCGTCGTCGTCTTCCTCATCTCTCTCGTCCTTTCTCGAAACCCTAATTCCCAATTTCGTTTCCTGAGATCGAATCCTTACCCTCTTATGACGTAAACGCTACCTCAATTTCATCGAATTAGGTTAATTTTGCGTAGAATCATGTCAACTGTGACTACGGAGAATTCATCATCATCACGCCGTCTTTCCTCCGACGCCATCGATCAATCACCGTTGCTTTTGAGCGGCGATGAGAACGAAGGAAGCAGCAATAACGGAGGAGGTTCCGGGAACAACGGACGGAGATCCTCCGTGAGGAGACAAGGGCTGAGGGGAGCGGCGAGGTTTCTAAGCCGTGCGAGCAGCGGAGGACGCGCGATGCGGGAGCCGTCTGTGATTGTGAGGGAGGCTGCGGCGGAGCAGTTGGAGGAGAGGCAGAGCGATTGGGCCTACTCGAAGCCCATCGTGGTGCTTGACATCGTGTGGAACTTGGCGTTTGTCTCTGTGGCTGCGGCTGTGCTGGTGATGAGCAGGAATGAGCATCCGATCATGCCGCTTAGAGTTTGGTTATTAGGGTATGCGTTGCAGTGCGTGTTGCATATGGTTTGTGTGTGCGTTGAGTATAGGAGGAGGAACAGGATCAGGAGTAATAGGAGGACTCCTTCGTCTTCTTCATCTTCGTCCTCTATGGAGGAAGATGCTTTGGGTTCAAGGAGGAACTCAGATGAGCATCTGGAGAGCGAAAGCAGCAGGTATGCGCCTTTCAAATGATCAGGCCTTTGTGGTTTTTATTAGCTGGTGAAGAGAAGACTTGAAGTGATACTTATTACTTTAGAAGAAAAAGTTTTGGTTTGGGTGATCAAATGGCTTTGGTTACTTATATGATCTTCCCCTTACTGTTGTGGTTCCTAGCTAAAGGTATTGTGGCGCCTTTTAGACAAAGCGTCTCTCTTTAACGTTCCTTGATGCATGTTGCAATCTAGTTTAGATTAAATGCAACTTGTGGAGGTCACTACATATTAGATAGTTACAACTTATAATAGATTTACTCCTTTCTTACAGAGTGAGCATGTCCGTGTATCCTCTTCTACTACACATCCAAAAAGGGTGTCGGATTGTTTTCTTTATCTCACTTTCTATTTCCAAAAGCAGTGTTGCAAAGCATCTGGAATCTGCCAACACAATGTTCTCATTTATTTGGTGGATCATTGGGTTCTACTGGGTGTCTGCTGGTGGCCAAGAGTTGGCGCAAGAATCCCCACGGATTTACTGGTTTCTTCTTTCTCCCATCTCCTATATTTTAATTAGCGTATTTGGCCTTTAGTGTCTGAATGCCTTGCTTATTATTTTCAGGTTGTCTATCGTCTTTCTTGGTTTCGATGTGTTCTTCGTTGTCTTCTGTGTTGCGTTGGCCTGCGTTATTGGTATTGCTGTCTGCTGTTGCCTGCCATGCATCATCGCAGTTTTATACGCTGTTGCAGATCAGGTACTTTCTCATAACCAATCCATCTTATATCCTTAGTCGTGCTATTTGTTTTAACACGACAAAATGAAAAACAGGAAGGGGCGTCAAAAGAAGACATTGAGCAGCTCACCAAATTCAAGTTTCGAAAAGTTGGCGGTGTCAACAAACACGCCGGTGATGAAGCCCAAGCAAATACCGTGGGAATAATGACAGAGTGTGGTACAGATTCACCCCTTGAACATACCATTCTGCAGGAGGATGCAGTAAGTGTAGACTACAACAACACACAGTTCACTCCCATCATCTTATATAATTACATAATCATGCTTCCTGATTCTTATTGTTCTGCATTGCAGGAATGTTGCATCTGTCTCTCTGCATATGAAGACGGAACGGAACTAAGAGAACTTCCTTGTGGCCATCATTTCCACTGCTTATGCGTAGACAAATGGCTATACGTAAACGCCACTTGCCCACTCTGCAAATACAACATCCTCAAGAGCAGCAACTTGGATCGTGAGGAAGTCTAGAAGATAAATATTTGCTTATTCATGACCCCATACAACATTTGATCAGGAAACTTGGGGTCCAAAGGTAAAAAAAAAAACGACTGGTGTTTTTTAGATATAATGCATTGTTTATGATTTGCTATCTCTACAAATTATTATACTTTTGTTTGTTTTTATATTGATTTTTTGGTTTGTTCATGTGTATCTCTATCTTCTGTCACTTACAACTCTTTTGTATTACCTCTATGTATCGTGGATCTTTCATCATCTGGAGATTGGTCGTTGAAGATTTTGATCGTTGAGTAGGGTCAAGTCCAGTTTGGTCGATGCGTAAGAACCTTTGCTGATTAATTTTATATGACAAATTACCATCACAACTAGTTCAACTTGAATTTTTCTTTGGATGAAATGGTTCAACCTGAAGTGAGACTGATCCAACAAATAACCTAAATTTAACCGGAGTTTTAATCAAGCCAAGTTAGATTGGATTTAATTGTATCGAATTGGTTTGCGTGAACGTTACACTCGACTTAACCAATTCCGGTATGATTTAAACCGATCAAAACTGAACTGTTTTGGTCGACACGTTGTGGGTTTTCTTTCGTCCGTCACTAGAGCTCGTGCCGTGGCTCTTTCGAGGATTTACAGACAGCGAGTTCAGGTTTGAGCTAGGAAAAGGATCGATTCAGCAGTTGAGATGGTGCTGACGATACGGAGTGTTGCTAAATCCTTGAGATCTGTTCATCCTCGTTTCATGGAGACAGTTACTCTGACATCTGCTTTATTCAACAGCCGACAGGACTTCTTGTCTCGCTGCGAAAGAGACTTCTCTTGTCTCAGAAGCGACAGAAACCTCTCTTACAAAGAGAGATTGACAAGTGGCATTGCTGGTATTAAAAAAGATGACGCAGTTCATCTCTTTCATTCCATGCTTCGGTCTCGTCCCCTCCCTACCGTCATTGACTTCAATAAACTGTTCAGCGCCGTCGCCAAGACAAAACAGCACAGCCCTCGTGTTATCCCTCTCCAAGCAGATGGAATTCAATGGTGTTGCCTTTGAGCTCTACACTCTCAACATAACCAAGAACTGCTTCTGCCGCCTCCGGAAACTCGGTTTAGCCTCGATGATGCTTGGGATCTATTCTCTAGCCTCCTCCCTCTCAAAGGAGTGAAGCCTGATGTTAAAACGTACAATATAATGATTGGAGGACTATGTAAGAAAGGCTCACTGTCTGAAGCAGATATGTTGTTTAAAAAGATGGGAGAGGAGGATGGGACTGCGCCAAGTGAGTGTAGTGGTGTAGCCACTTCAGTTGAACTCATAGAAGAAATGAAGAGGTGTGGGTTTGCTGCAGATGCTTCCACCATGAAGATGGTCATTGATATGTTATCTGATGGTAGATTGAACAAAAGCTTTTTGGATATGCTTTTTTTTTTTTTTTTT
>NC_027755.1:20417985-20458199 GCF_000695525.1 Brassica oleracea var. oleracea
TTTTTTTTTTTTTTTTTATCATAAAAGTTAAAAACTACAACCGAAGTTATAGAGTGTTGGAAAAGCGATTACAACAGAAAAAGTTCATATAATAAACGAGAGAAACAATCGGAAGCCAATCCTGATCGGCTAATGATAAGCAATCGAAATGTCTAACCGTGTCCACCGCGTCGTCCACGACCTCAATTTCCCCGTCCACCGCTAGTGGATTGCCCATGCATCTCCTTTGCTTTTGTAGAAGGTTTAACTGGTCTCTCCCAAAAGATTCTTTTCCCTGAAGGTGTCATAAGATCCAACGGTCCCGTCAACTTATCTTTATCTACGAGAAAGTCCTGATTAGTTTTTTATGATGCTAATTATTAGAAACTTAAGTTTTGTTGTTTAACATGTAAACAAGAGCGTCATGCCTTACGTTTTCATTATGTTTATCGTTTCTAAGTCATGCTGGTATAGTGTTTCAAAAAAAAAAAAAAGTCATGCTGGTATATTCAGACATGAAGACATCATCTCGATGTAGTGGTGTAGTCACTTCAGTCAGTGGCTCAACATGGGGGCAATGAACCCAACAAGATTAAAAAAAATAGTGTAACTTAAATATTTTCTGCCTCCGCCAATGACTTCAGTTGAACCACCCATAAAGATGGTTATTGTTATGTTACGGGATGGTAAAAAGCTTCTAGATATTTTATGATCATATATATGAAAATGATGAGAGAGAACTATCAAAAACCCATTAATCATGTACAGTATATTCGGGTTTGTTTTAGACCGGTTATTAAGTCCGGTTATGTCAATTTAGAGCATAACCTTTTTTTTTTTTAATCTAATAACTAGAGACTTGGAGGAGAGACGAAAGGTTTTGTTTTCCTCTTCTTCCTCTGCCTTAGCGTCTCGTGGAGGTACCTTTTTTAGTCTCGTTGTACTTTGTTGTTGCTAAAAAAGCTACAATCTTTTCTCAGACTTGGACTCGGTGCCTATCTTATCTTCAGTGTTGGAAATTTTGTTAGCCATTTAGATTGCTTCTGAGTTTTTTTTTTTTTTTTTTTTTTTTTGGCAGCATTGGATGATTTTACAGGATTCTCTTTGGTTTTATCGTGGATGCTGTCTTAGATTTGCTTATTGGGTGATGAAAATGTTGATGATTTTTCACATGCCCCCGCCAGGTGTTCGACGAATTGCCTCATTGGTTCCTTGGCTTTCTTTTTTATCTTCTTCTTAGTTCTGTCTTTTATTTCAGTCTTCTCAGTGTATCTGTGAATTTTTTATTTTTTTTTAATTGCTGTTTAATCTGAATTTCACAGATGATTTTATCTAATTTTGTAGGCTGTACTGAGCACATGCTGTTACAAAGAGGCTTTCTTTCTTGTTAGCTACGCACACTTCGAGTGACAATGGCAGCGGCATCAGTTTCAACTCGATTCCTTGTTCTTCTCCAAGACTTTTCAGCATTCAGGAAGATATCATCATGGCGTTCTGCTGCGACTAACTACCACCGTCAATTACGTCTCTTATGCCACGTTGCGAAAGGAGATGGTTCTCTTACTCTTGCAAGCCTTGAACTAGGGAACAACAGCCCAAGGAGATCGGGGAAGAGTAAGGCTACGAAGCTTGAAGGAAGCTTTGTTCCTGAAATGAGTCAAGGTAAGGTAAGAGCAGCAACGAACTATAAAGTCAAAGTAGTGAAGGAGAAGAAACCAGCTGAGATAGTGTCTCCTTTGTTTTCCGCAAAGTCATTCGAGGAGCTTGGCCTCCCTGATTCATTGCTAGACAGCTTGGAAAGAGAAGGCTTCTCTGTCCCAACAGATGTCCAATCCGCAGCTGTCCCTGCAATAATCAAAGGTCATGATGCAGTGATTCAGTCTTACACAGGATCCGGCAAAACCTTAGCGTACCTGCTTCCGATACTATCAGAGATCGGTCCACTCTCAGGAAAAGCTAAGAGCAGCGAGAAGAGAGCTGAGATTCAAGCGATGATCGTGGCTCCATCTAGAGAACTCGGTATGCAGATAGTAAGAGAGGTGGAGAAGCTCCTCGGACCTGATCACCGTAGAATGGTTCAGCAGTTGGTAGGTGGTGCGAACCGTATGAGGCAAGAGGAGGCGCTTAAGAAGAACAAACCTGCTATCGTTGTTGGCACTCCCGGGAGAATTGCGGAGATAAGCAAAAGCGGGAGGTTGCACACTCACGGTTGTAGATTCTTGGTGCTAGACGAAGTCGATGAGCTTTTGTCTTTTAACTTCCGTGAAGATATCCATCGGATTATTGAACATGTAGGAAGGAGAGCTGGTGCTGGTCCGAAAGGAGAAGTTGATGAACGTGCTAACCGCCAGACCATTCTAGTCTCTGCAACTGTGCCCTTCTCGGTGATTCGAGCAGCTAAGAGCTGGAGCCACGAGCCTGTTCTTGTCCAAGCCAACAAAATCACTCCTCTTGACACCGTTCAACCAACCGCACCGGCTATTAGCTTAACCCCCACAACTTCTGAGGCTAACGGCCAGATTCAGACCACTATCCAGAGCCTACCTCCAGCGCTTAAACACTTTTACTGCATCTCAAAACATCAACACAAAGTCGACGCCCTAAGGAGATGCGTCCACGCCCTTGATGCCCAGTCCGTTATAGCTTTCATGAACCACTCGAAACAGCTGAAAGACGTGGTCTACAAACTAGAAGCCCGTGGTATGAGCTGCGCTGAGCTGCATGGAGATCTTGGGAAGCTAGGGAGATCAACGGTTCTGAAGAAGTTCAAGAACGGGGAAGTTAGAGTACTTGTGACCAACGAGCTCTCGGCTAGGGGTCTTGACGTTGCGGAATGTGATCTAGTGGTGAATCTTGAACTTCCGACGGACGCGGTGCACTACGCACATAGAGCTGGGAGGACGGGGAGGCTGGGAAGGAAAGGGACTGTGGTTACAGTGTGTGAGGAATCGCAAGTGTTTATAGTGAAGAAGATGGAGAAGCAGCTTGGTTTGCCTTTCGAGTATTGTGAGTTTGTTGATGGAGAGCTTGTTGTCACTGAGGAAGATAAAGCTATTATAAGGTAAAAAAAGGAACCAAAGAAATTTAATTTTCTTTTGGTTTTCCTCTAGTTTTCAGATAACTCTTATAACCTAATCAAATTTTCAGAATGTTGTGTTTTTATATAATTTCATCTTATGTCATAAACTGATCTACAATAACATCTAAAACCATTGCTAAAGGTCACGTAAACACTAAACAACGGCTCATAGATTTCAGTAGACTGTTTAGTGCCGTCGCCAAGACAAAACAGTACGAACTCGTGTTGTCCCTCTGCAAGCAGATGGAGTTGCAAGGAATCGCACATAGCATCTACACCCTAAGCATAGTAATAAACTGCTTCTGCCGTCGCAGGAAGCTCGGTTTTGCTTTTTCTGTTTTGGCAAAGATGTTGAAACTTGGGTATGAGCCAGACACATTCACGTTTTCAACTCTGGTAAACGGGTTATGTCTCGAGGGTAGAGTTTCAGAAGCTGTGGCATTAGTTGATAGAATGGTTGAAACGAAAGTTAGACCAAACCTCATAACACTCAGCACACTTGTTAATGGACTTTGCTGAACAGTAAAGTGCCTGAAGCCGTAGCACTGATCGATCGGATTGTGGAACATGGTTGTCAACCTAACGCATGTACCTATGGACCGGTTCTGAACAGCATTTGTAAGTCGGGGAACACTGACTTGGCTTTGGACTTGCTAAAACACATGGAAGCAAAGGTGAAGCTTAATGTAGTCCACTACAGTATGGTCGTTGATAGTCTCTGCACTCAGCCTTTTCAATGAAATGGAGGCGAAAGGGATCGAAGCGAATGTCGTCACCTACAACTCTCTCATAAGCAGCTTCTGTAAAGCCGGAAGATGGGACGATGGAGCGCAGTTGTTGAAGGATATGATCACAAGGGGAATCGCCTCGGACGTTGTTATTTTCAATGCATTGATCGATTGTTTGGTGAAAGAGAGGAAACTTAAGGAGGCTGAAGAACTGTAAATGAGATGATCACAAGGGGCATAGATCCTGACACCATTACATATAACTCTTTGATAGATGGGTTGTGCATTGAAAACCGCTTAGATGAAGCCAACCAGATGATGGATGTGATGGTTAGCAAGGGGTGCGAACCGAGTATTGTGACTTATGGAGTTATGGTAGTCATTGTAAAGTTAAACGGGTTGATGATGGTATGAAACTTTTCCGGGAGATTTCTTTGAGAGGGTTGGTTGCTGATACAATCACCTATAGCATTCTCATCCAAGGGTTTTGTCAAGAGGGGAAACTTAATGTCGCCAAAGAACTCTTCCAAGAGATGGTTTCTGAAGGTGCTCGTCCTGATACTGTGACTTATGGTATTTTGTTGGATGGGTTGTGTGACAATGGAGAGCTAGAAGAGGCTTTAGAAATACTTGACAAAATGCACACGAGTAAGATGGATCCTGGTATCGGCGTCTATAATATCATCATTCACGGGATGTGCAATGCAAGGAAAGTCGATGATGCTTGGGATCTATTCTCTAGCCTTCTCCCTCTCAAAGGAGTGAAGGCTGATGTCAAAACGTATACCATAATGATTGCAGGACTGTGTAATAAAGGCTCACTGTCTGAAGCGGATAAGTTGTTTAAAAAGATGGGAGAGGATGGGATTGCACCAGATGGTTGTACATACAACACACTGATCCGAGCTCATCTCGGAGGTAGTGGTGTGGCCACTTCAGTTGAACTCATAGAAGAAATGAAGAGGTGTGGGTTTGCTGCAGATGGTTCCACCATGAAGATGGTTATTGATATGTTATCTGATGGTAGATTGAACAAAAGCTTCTGGAGTATGCTTTCTTGATCTGGTGGGCTCTATTTGATACAAATCATCGTTGGATTGTAATAAAATCTTGAACTATCCATAGAGTGTATCAATCAACAGAATCATCAACTAGCTATTTTATTCATAGAAGTAAACAGACCCGTTCGGTTACATGGAAACTAAAAGCAAACTATATATGATGTGTGTATGTAAACACTTTTCTTTTGTATATTGAGCGATTAGAGAGGAAGAGTAAAGTTCAACGCTTCTTCTGGTAACCCCATGGATTGTTGTTTGCCCAATTCCACTGGTCTCTGCACATCTCCTCCACTCCATACTTTGCCCTAAATAACAATTTAAACCAGATTATATCACTTAACAGCTGTTTAAAACCAAATGGTTTAATGGTGAAAAGAGTTGGAAACTTACTTCCAGCCAAGTTCTTTCTCAGCTTTCTCTGTTGAGGCATAAACTGCCGTTGCATCTCCTAGCCTTCTCGGACAAAGCTTGATCGGTATTTTCTGCAAATGTGTTACCATTTTTATAACACAAAAACATTCCAGAGATATTCTAATTTCACTCAGCTCTGTGTTTGTTACCTTGCCAGAAGCTTTCTCAAAAGCTGTAACCATCTCTAACACAGACGTTCCTCTTCCAGTCCCTAGATTGTAGGCAGTACAGCCTGATAATCACAACAAACATGTCTGAGAAAGTATCCATCAAAGAGTGAATCATCTCCTGAGATCATTACCTATCTTTGGATCATCAAACAGCTTCCTTAGCGCAGCGATATGTCCATCAGCCAAATCCATCACATGGATGTAGTCCCTCACCTGTTTTTCAAATCATATTCTTATAAAACCAAAACTGAATACGAGACCCTGAGATGAGACTAGTGTCTTTACCGCACTACCATCCTCGGTAGGATAGTCATGTCCGTAAACATTGAGCTCAGGCAGACGTCCAACAGCTACTTGCTGTATGTAAGGCATGAGGTTATTAGGGATACCCTTTGGATCCTCGCCAATTCTTCCACTCTCGTGTGCACCCACAGGGTTGAAGTACCTCAGCAGCACAATCCTCCACTCTGGCTCCGCCGCCTGGATGTCTCTAGCTATCTCCTCAAGAAAGAGCTGCCACAAAGAGAGAGACTTTCAAACAAACTCACAAAGTGTAAAGCTTTTTTGTTGATTTACCTTTGTGCGACCATAAGGGTTCATAGCTTTTAACTCAAAGTCCTCCATGCATGGAATCTTCTCAGGTTGTCCATACACAGTCGCAGACGATGAAAACACCATCTGTATGTATGCATGTTCAAGCAACACTCCAATGTAAAAACATGAAATTTTTAAGCATTTTATTAAAGGGTGTAGGATCTTATTCTAACCATTTTGCAGTTGTGCTTTGCCATGGTCTCGTAGAGATTGATGGTTCCAACCAAGTTATTGTCAAAGTAGCGGCGAGGGTTGCCAACGCTTTCACCCACAGCTTTGAGACCCGCGAAATGGATCACAGCATCAAACCTGTTTACCTCACAAGAAGATCAATGAAAGTTATTAACTTTAACAACTCTCCTGAACATAAAGAAGAATCTAACAAAGAACAATACCTCTGTTTGGAGAAGAGTTTCTCAATGTCCCCTTTGTTCCTTAGATCACCCTGTAATCAATCAACACCCTTCTAAGTAAACAAGTCTACACAAGTAAGAAGATACAAGTAAGAGAAGAAGTTTCTCAAGAAACCGAGAGCCAAGAAATCACAGAACAGAGCAATTCATACAGAGATACAATATTAACAGGTCAACGTTTCAATCACAAAGACTACACCTTTATGAGATTTTTCTACGAAACAACTACAATTCTAAAGATATTAGAGGAAGGAGACGTAAGAAGATATCACAAAGAGAAGACGTTCTTCAAGAAATCACAGAACAGAGCAATTCACACAGAGATACAATAACAGAGCAACGATTTTAATCACAAAGTCAACACCTTTATGAGATTATCTAGAAAGATGAGTAGTGTTACCTGAGTGAACTCGAGCTTCTTGGAGAGATCAGGACCAACGAGCTCCCTAACCCGATCAACGGCTTCGATAACAGAGTTATCAAGGTTATCGATGATCGAGACCTTAAACCCCTCTTTGAGAAGCTGGACGACGGTATGCGTCCCGATGAATCCAGCACCGCCGGTAACGAGAATGTTCTGCTCCACAGACGAACCCATAGTCGAGAATCGAAGTTTTATGGAAGAACCCACAAGGAAAGATCGATCCTTTTATACTAATCTTTTGGATAAGAGAGAGGGAGACAGAGAGATCACAGCGAAGATGATAAGAGAGAAGACACAAGAAAGTTGGGGTCTTTATTAAATGGTATTAAGTAGCTTTTTGTGGGATACAAGTAGATAAGAAGGAAGGAAGGCACGCAAAGCGAAGAAATAGGAAAGGAGTGAGTGTGGGCTCAAGAATGTCTTTGTTGGTTTCTATTTAAAGGCGGCAGAGAGTGATGATGATGATCATCCGTGTTGAAAGGTTGATGGCTCTGTTTCCTCAATTTTCAGTTACGTATATTCATCCTCAATCTTGTCTTTTTCCTCACGGGAGGATTAAATAAATAAATAACTTATTGGTGGAAATTAAAAAGATAAGTCTTTTTGTTGCAGTTTGTATTTTAATTCTATTTTTGTAAAAATGTGAAAACTACTGATAACCAGATTGGCGAAATTAAAAAGGTATGTTTCTTGCAGTATGTATTTTAATAATATTTTTGTAAATGTGAAACCTACTGAATACTGATAACCAAATTGGGGAAATTAAAAAGATAAGTCTTTTTGTTGCAGTTTGTATTTTAATTCTATTTTTGTAAAAATGTGAAAACTACTGATAACCAAATTGGCGAAATTAAAAAAGTATTTTTCTTGCAGTATGTATTTTAATTTATATTTTTGTAAAAATGTGAAACTTACTGAATACTGATAACCAAATTGGGGAAATTAAAAAGAGAAATTCTTTTTCTTGCGGCATGTATTGTAATTCTATTTTTGTAAAACGTGATACCTACTGATAACCAAATCTACGAGAATAATTGCAAAAAACAGAGGATATTTTTCCTACGCGTTATTGTGTTTCTTTTTGCGGTAAATCTCTCAAGTTCTGAAGTAATCTTACTGTCATTCACTGACCATAATATTTTTAACTAACTGATTCATAGTAATGATGTACACAGCACACTAAAAGTTTAGATAACGGCGTTGTCCAATCAAACAATGGTTGTTAAACTTGTCCATCCAATCAACGCTTTCATAATTCGATTTGGTGGTTACTTTTGACTGATTGCTTCAAACATCTCACATGTTTAGGCCCTGTTCTTTTGTAATGATCCATCTAGATGTCTTATCCAGATGCTCTATATGGGTGTTGTTCGTTTCTTCATTTCGTCCATGCATCCAGATGAATCATCTGAATGCAACTATGTTCGTTTGCTTTTCATTTTTTAAATTTTCATCTACATCCAAGTGGACTTGTTAATAAAATAATTAAAATATTTTTTTTTACGTTTCGGCAGAAAAATAGTATTTTTACGGGTTTGGCAGAAAATATTTTTGCGGTTTTTGAAGAAAAATGTATTTTTGGCGAAAAAGTGCATTTTTGTTGTTTTGGCAGAAAAATACGTTTTTATGGGTTTGGCGGAAAAATACGTTTTGCGGTTTGGACGGAAAAATTGTGTTTTGCGGTTTTGACGGGAAAAATGTTTTTGACGAGAATTTTTTTTTTTTCAGGATTTTGGCGGGAAAAGTTTTTTTCGCGATTTTGGCGGGAATTTTTTTTTTTTTTGCGATTTCGGCGGGAAACGTTTTTTTGCGATTTTGGCGGGAAAAGCATTTTCGCGATTTTAGCGGAAAAAGCATTTTTGCGGTTTCGACGAGAAAATACATTTTTCCGGTTTTGGGTGGGAAAATACATTTTTCTGATTTTGGCGGGAAAATGTGTTTTTTCCGATTTTGGCGGAAAAAATGTGTTTTACGGTTTTGGCGGGAAAATTCCGTTTTCCGGTTTTGGCGGGAAAATTGTGTTTTTGTGTTTTCCGGTTTTGGCGGGAAAATGAGTTTTTCCGGTTTTGGCGGAAAATTTTTGTTTTCCAGTTTTGGCGGGGAAATTCTGTTTTCCAGTTTTGGCGGGAAAATGCGTTTTCCGGTTTTGGCGGGAAAATGTGTTTTTACCGGTTTTGGCGAGAAAATGCTTTTTGCGGTTTTGGCCGGAAAATGTTTTTTGGAGTTTGGCGGGAAAATGTTTTTTGGGTTTTGGCGGGAAAATGCGTTTTTTTGTTTTGACGGGAAAATGCGATTTTTCGGTTTTGGTCGAAAAGTGCGGTTTTACTTGTTTGGGTGAAAAATGTGTTTTTATGGAAATGTGTGTTTTACGTTTTTTTCGGAAAAACGCATCTTGCGGTTTTTGGCGGAAAAGTGTGTTTTTCAGTTTTTGCGAGAAAATGCATTTTTTGGTTATAGCAGAAACATGTATATGCAAAAAAATAGAATTTAGGGTTTGAAAATAATATTTTGATTTTAAAAGATCATTTTTGTCTTTTTCATTTTGGACTGAACTAGATGCATCTGCATCCAGATGCACCATCAAGACTCACTTTCATTTGGGTGAGAATTTGAGATGAATTTTTAAAAATTCAGCTGGATGATCCATCTGGATTGTATCATTATAATGCACAAAACGAACATCGATTTGCATCTTCACCCAAATGATCCATCTGGGTGAGCAAACTAACATGGCCTAGGCCAGAAAGATCGGTACAGATGCTTGTGAAGAGCTACCTAAGTGAAGTAAGTGAGTTTCTTTGCATAACTGCTAATGGCTCTTACTACAGAAAGTTTATGTGCTTAGAAATCATATGTTATTCTTGTACACTTACTGTTTAAGTCTATTGGGTGATACCACTTTTGAAGGTTAAAACAAAACAGTGGAATCACTCATTCTACCTGACCCATCTTGAAACATGAAGCATGGTCTAAAGTGGCATCCCATGAAACTTCTGATTGGTGAATCAATGCAGTGACACCTTCTACCTGTTTCAACCAAACGGATCAATTAGCAAAGAATGTACTACAAAGATATGGTGAACTTTGGTTCAGTACCTCACAGCAAATACCAAAATAAGTAATTTTTCTTGATGCAGCATTTCAGAACATCCCCAACACAAAGCTTAGCCATCAGATTTCGTTTTTTCTCAACCTCCTCTTCGTTTTCTCTTGTCCTCATGGAGAATATAAGCTTCCTTGTGTTTCTATTAGCCATAACCACATTCACTTTGATTTTCTGCATTGAGTAAAGTGTTCCATAGGGGAGCAAAATAAGCATTTTCACATTGTTTTTGAGTTAATAAAAGTTTTGAATTTCTTTTTTGGGGTCAAACCTGACCAACAAAAGATGACAAGAACTTCTGCTTCTCTCTGTCACATACCATAAGAAGATAATCCAGCTTCATACTAGAAGATTCTTCTCCATTGACTATGTTACCAACTTCAGAATCTACTAAGCTTGAATCTGAAGTTGGAGCTTTACTCGTGACATCTTGAGCTCCAATTACGCCAAGGTTTTGTCGATACAGTGATGGATCAATGTCTTTCTCCTCAGAGGACGTCTCACCATCAAGCTGCGTTTCTTGATAAAACAACAAACATATCAACTACATGTCAGACTCCTTGTAAAAGGTCCTAGTCATTGTCTTAGTCATTGTCTCTATCTATTACCAGTTGGAAACTGATGTATTTTTAATCTCGGATAATTACACAGCTCCACTATCTCCAGCTTCTCCATAAGTTGTAGTTTTTTTCGAATGAGAATCATGGGTTCCATTAAAATCTCTAACTTTCGTTTAACTCGAGTGGTGGCTCGAGCTCTGAGACACTCACTCTCCCTCTTATGTAGAATTTACAGAGGAGAGAAATGGCTATGGCGAGTAGAGATTTCAAACAGATTTACCCATCATGTTCCGTCCCGTACCGCGGCGGGTTAGTCATAAAGCGGGTCACAGCGGGCCTGTCCCGCGCGGGCTGCGGTCCTCAAAATGTCGGCCCAAACCCGTACCGCATAACATATAGGCCTTCGCGGGCCGTCCCGCGGGATGCCTTCTTATCAAACCGCCTACTACAGTTTCCTTCATGAATGTTCAAGTGGAAAAGTTGTGTAAGAGAGTTGAAGAGAGCTCATTAAGCTTCACTAAAACCTTATCAAAATCAATGCCATAAAGCTCCGTTTGTGCTTGCGTTCTTGAATTAAAAGCCTTTTTTTTGTTATCAGCATAAGATTTTATTAAGTTTGAATTTGATTGAGTTGTTGTCTTTGTAATAACTTGGCTCAAGTGTTGTATGTCTTCATCGAGCCATCTCTCTTCGTAATTCTTTGGATTTCAAAAAATCGTGAATCACTTTGTCAAATTATACAAGTTACATGGTATACAACTAACTTTTCTCCTAAACAACATCATTGTAACCAAATTCAATTTAAGAAAAACATCATTTCACAGTACTGAAAACAAAACCAATCAACTTAAACAAGAAATCTCACATTGTAATAAATCAATTCATAGTTGTGTGTAATAAAAAGAGAAAACCAAATCATAACACCACCAGAGCTCGAATCGTCATCGCCGGAGCTGGAGTCATCATCGCCGGATCTCGAATCATCATCGCCGGAGCTCGAATCATCATCGCCGAAACTCCTTATGTTTTCTAGGGGAAAAGTCACAAGAATCGCTTTCTTCTCACTCTCTCTCTCTCGTTTTTTTCTGGTAAAATAAGAAATGAAAAAAAAATATGGGTCTATGTAATCCCGCATGACCCGTTTCGGCCCATCCCGCATTACCCGTTTCGGTCCATCCCGCAAAAGGCCCAGTCCCGCAAAATCTCGTCCCGCGAGGCCTACAAATTTACGGGCCTAGAAAACCTCGTCCCAATACCGTCCCGCGATAGTTTTTTACAGGTCAGGCCCGCGGTCCAAGTCCATGATTGCCATCACTAATGGCGAGCGTGGAATGAGCTTTATCAGTGATTTCAATAACGTCTTTCTGTTTCTTGGTTTAAGAGATGAACTACATGTCGTTTTACTTTTTTCTCGAACGTCAAACACTGAACTTCTTTCTCGCATAGGCGACACCAAGTCCCTTAAAGAAATAGAAACAAAGCGTGTGGAATTTGTTTAATTAATGAGCCTAAACTCGGCCCATAATGAGATGTTACAAAAGCGGGTAAAACTGTAATTTTAGTAAGGAGATAGACACGTGAATAAGGCGACAAAAGAGGGGGTTGGGTTGGTTTATTATACGTTCTAGTGTTCTACGACCCGCGGTTTTCATTCTGAAACCGTCTACACTCGTTGCTCGAATTTTATCTGTAGCCGATATTTTAGGTAGAGCTTCATTCAAGAAATGCTAATAGTTTCTGCTTTTCTGGATAACTTTTGGGGATATTTAATTATTATAAAGTGTGTGTGTTCACATGCTTTTAGGTAAATGTCAAAGGCTCTAATTCTGTTTCTAAAGATGTTTGAAAAACAAACAAAAAGTATTTTATTGTTTATATTTAGAGTGTTTGACCATATTATAAGAGAAAAAGACAAAAATAGCACTAAATCAAGTTTTTGTTCACAAACTAGCATTCAAGGTCAAAAGTCACAAAAATAGCACTTAATGTTTTATCAAAAGTCATAAATTTAGGGTTTAGAGTTAAATGGTGGGGTTTAAGATTTAGGATTTAGGGTTTAGGGTTTAGGGTTTATAGTTTAGGGTTTAGGTTTTGAGGATAAGATTTCAAATTTTGAAAAATAAAAAAATTAAAATTTTCAAAGGATAAACTTAGAAATGTGTTATTTTGGTCATTTTAGTTTTTGAGTGCTATTTTTGTGATATAAACTTAGAAATGTGCTATTTTGGAGATTTGTCCATATTATAATAGGGTGAACAAAAAAATAAGGTGAACAGAAAAAAGACCTTATAATATAACACAAATCGTCATATGAATCTCTGGTAACTAGCAGCTATAGCATTTCATTATTGTGTTTATAAATTATTCACTTCTATATAAATACACCCAATGTAATAATTTTATTTATAGAAATTTACTCACTAGACATCCACGAACTAATCAAAATTCCAAAAGGCCAACAAAAAGGGTTGCACCAGTCGAAAATCGTCTTTGGTTCTATATCATATCACCTTTGAAAAAAGGAAAATAAAACATAGTACTATCAAAATCCATCGAATCCATTAAAACTAGGTTCCACTAGTTAAGTAATTAATTTTTTTCACTGAAAACTAGCAGAAGTACAGACCTATACCGGGGGAGAACAACTTTTATGGAAAAACATTTAAAAAAAAAAAAAATCCTTTACATGTATCAAAACAAGGAAGCTATTGCCCATTGTTTTACTACCCCTCTATAAATTAACTTAATACTTTGCCATTCACTTCAGTTATATCAAGAAACTTGAAACTGCATAAGAAAACATTTCTTTCATTTTCGAAAAACATTCTCAAAGGTTCCTTTTCTAACATCTTGATTCTCGACGAAGCTTATTAACGGAAGTACAAGTTATTCCAATGGATGTCTTCATATCGGAAGAGTATGTCTACCGCCGGAGAATGGAGAAAAAAGCTGCCGCCGTTGCCGATAAAAATGTGAGGCTAGGCTTTTGTACAAGTAAAGTACAGGAAAAGAGAAAAAGCCATCCTCGGATATCTGAATCTCGGCCGGAAAAGGAGTTTCAGGTTACCGGCGGTGGTGTTTATGAGAGTTTTGTGTTCCAATGCTTCTCTCCATAATAACCAAAGCGTTCGCGTTTAGTGATTCAAACGCAGACGCAGTTGCATGTGCATGGGCGCTTACTAGTTGTAGCTCTTGTATTGTAGTAACTCTTGGTTTATTTGCTACTATAGTGAGTTTTTTTCCTAATTAACAATGTGTTGTTAATCATAAACTAATACTATTTGATAAACGTTAAATATAAATCATGAATCACATTAGTTATACATTGCAAATTACAACTAAGATCACACATTGTTATACAAATCTCAACAATTTCAGATCTGATACCATATTAACTTCGTAATTTAACATTTACACCAAAAAAAAAATATTAACTTCAGAATCAAAGATGATGAAGAACTAGATTCAAGCTCGAGCTAAGAGTGAGAGATGAAGAAGATGATGAAACGAAAGTTTGTTATTCTTCATAATTAACATGTACATGTGCGTTAAATATATATAGTTGTACGGTCAAGCAAAAGGAAATTTAATCCATACAAACCGGTTAGTAAAATTGTTATTATACTAATATTTACAACAACCAACTAACGTAAAATTTTCAAGGGTTGCATGATGTAAAGGAAAGAGAGCGGCCTTCTTAATTAGCCGTTTCATGTGCACATTGGTAAAGCATAAAGATTTTAGAAAAATGAAGTTTGTCATAACCTTTTTTTTGTGTGTTGATCCCAACGTTTATTGCATGAAGCTCTAAAATATCAGCCACTTTATAATAGCTTGAACCAAGGTGATTCAGTGCTTGAGTCACTTTCAAGACAATGTGTGTACAAGAAAAAAAAACAAGAACATAAAGGTCCAACATTAAAGTGAGCAATACGAGTAGACGACACATGACTGTCCTTATTAATACTCTCAGCCCAAGTCCAAAACGTGAGCAAGACGATTTAACATACGTGACTGTACTTGTTAATACTTAAAAGAGAACAGTTACAGTCGCAGTTTATACGTTAAATAGACTCCAACACATGCCATAACTATCAGTTTTTATGTTCTGTCATGCTTCATTGTCTGTTAATGCTGTACCTCTTTGTTTGAGAGTTGACTAATCTACAACATGGATTAGAAGAACAGGTTCTCTGTGTATGTAACAACTATTCGAAACATCTACTTTGTTTGACATATGTACCTCTTTATTTAGATGAAATACCACTTTCAAAACAATGTGTTGTGCAACTTTGTGTTTACAAGTTCAGCAAAAAAAAAAGAAAAGAACATAAACCATTAGCTAGCTAGCGATTGTGTTCCCAATTTGATTAATAGCCCAGCCCAGTAGTAAAACACACAAGGGCGTTCGTTATATACAAGCGATATAAAATAAAATAAATGATTTTAGGCCCAAGTCCAATATGAACGTGACAGCACGATTAAATGACACGTGAGACGTGACTGTACTTATTAATAATCGAAAAAGACAGCTTGACAAAGTCCGTGAAACTGAAAAAAATATATCTTTTTAGTTCCCTTGTTTTGCGATAATCCCAATTCTCTAAAAAAAAAAAAAAAACACTATTTGATTCGAAAGAGAAATGAGCTACGAGAAAGTTCCACCGGAATCGTATCCTCCACCAGGTTCGTAATTATGATTCAATTACGATTCGATTCTCTGATCTTTGATCGATTCTAAAATCTGATTTGAAAACAATCGGACCAATAGGATACCAATCTCACTATCCGCCTCCTGGTTATCCATCGGCGCCGCCGCCGCCGCCGGGATATCCTCCGCCGCATCACGAAGGATATCCTCCACCTCAGGCTCACGGGTATCCACCGTACCCGCCACCGCGTCCTTACGAAGGCTGTTATCAAGGCTACTTCGCCGGTAACTATCCTCCTCCGCCGCCGCCGCCGCAACACTGCAACCACTACCAGCACGATCATCACCATTACCAGGATTCAAACTCTGACGGCTCCTCTTTCCTCCGTGGCTGGTTCGTCTCTCTAGCTTCCCGCCATTATTATTTACTAGAATCACTTTCATTATTGTGTTTGTGAACTGATTCGATTCTTGCGTCTTTTTGTGGTCAATCTTTGTGTCGGTATCAAAGAATATGAATTGAGAATTTAAGCTTTTGGAGCTACTTTGTGTTGAATTGATCTGTGATACTTTAGGAGCCTACGTGTGTGTTTAAAGGTCACTCACTAAATTTAAATGTTTTGGGTTCACTGAACTTGTGTTTTGGGCCAAATGATCCTGATTAGAACCAGATTCCTTGACTTGATGTATGGATAAGTCATTATGTGAGTTGAATCTAGACATCTACTGTGAAAGTCACACCATAGTTTGACTTTCATTTTCCTTTAAACGGAATTTGTGTGCAGCAAATTCGTACGTATTGATCCTTATATTTTGTGCTCTGTTGATCTTCTAAGGAAGGTTCTTGGCATATGCGATAGAGTTTAGAGCTATTCATTATAGGAGCTTTTATATATATATATATAGCTTGTGACTCTAGCTAACCAGATTTTGTACATGATCTTTGCTTCCACTCAAGTGATTCTAGTGGATCTCTGCCTACCCAAACTATTTTTGTATAAATCTGTAAATAAGGTATATTCTTTTGAAATTCTAGTGTCCATGTCATCTCTACAACTTTTCTTATGCTCAACTTGAGTGAAAAACTTGTCTAGTAAAAGACTTATGATTGGCTTAAAGATTGTTCCTTCTGCTTTATTAATTCTCTTTCTTTTTTCTTTTTTTTTTTACCCACTGGGTTGCAAATTGCAGTCTTGCTGCTATGTGCTGTTGCTGTCTGTTGGAGGAATGCTTCTGAGAATGCCCTTCCTTCTCCCCGGATCATCTCTTGTTACTATCGTCATTTACAGTCACATTGTATGTTTAAATCAAATCCAATACATGCCATAACTTCTCTATGTCTTTATATACTGTGAATGTTTCTTTGTCTGTTAATCATGTACCTCTTTGTTTGAGAGTGGACTAAATCCACAACATGTATCAGAACTCAGAAGAATCCTATGTATGTTCTTTGTAATTTGTCTGAATTATTTGAAAATATATACTCAGCTTGATATTTGATAAAAACAAAAACTCTATATTAACACAGATCAAGAAAAGAACATGTTCAAGTTTCAAAACACAGCTTCTTGTCTGAAACAAAAGTACATTGGAGAAAGAGCTAACTAACGACATCAAGAAGCCTAAAACAATACCAACATGAGATATGGGAGAGACTAAAGGATCGTAACACATGGAGGTGCGTCTTTTCTAGTCCCAACCACAGTTCGGTAAAGGTAAAGTCTATCAACCTTCTCTCTCTCATCCTCCTCATTCCTCTCCATCCTCCCATTCTCATTCTCATTCTCATTAATAATCTCCACGTTAAGCCACGGCGCATTCCTCGCGAGCCTCTTGCATCCACCGAGCGTTACTTCACAAGACGACATCCAAAGGGATCGCATTGTTTCGTACTTGCCAACATCAGCAAGAAGCGCAGCGTTCCCAAACGGACTGTCTCTTATCTCCAGCTTCCTCAGCTTCTTGCATCCATTCAACACATACAGCATTCCTTTGTCCGTGTCCCCAGCAAAGGCTATGGACAGCATCTCAAGCTGTTCTGCGTACATGCCAATGTAGAGGAAGACTTTGTCTGTTAAAAGACCGGAGACAGAGAGTCTTCTCAAGCCTTTGCAGGATTGTACTATTGCACCAAAGCCTTCGTCTAGTGATTGAGATGTGATGTGGTCTGGTTTGTTTGGCTCTAGGATGCATAGCCTGAACCGGATGAAGTTTGGACAGTTTTTCGCCACGGTGATGAGAGCTTCGTTTGTCATCTGTTTGCAGAAGTAGAGAATGGAATGTAGTTTAGGACAACCAGCAGAGATTGCGACCAGTCCAACCTCAGTAACAGCAGTGTTGTTGTCTTCTTCATCGTGTGGATCAGAAGGAAACACTCTCAGCTCTTGTAACTCTTTACATGACGAAGCAACAACCTCAAGTCCTTTGTCTCCAATACTATCCAGTATCTGTAGGAACAAACCATGAGTTGTTGTGCTAACAAATCGCTAGGGCGGATTATTTGGAGTCTAGGCGAACCCTAAGCATTAACGGATTTATTTTATATATATTGTAGTTTTGGATTAATCGGCGGTAAATTATCAAAATTAAATAATATAAAACAAAAGAAATTTGACAAATTTGAGAATTAGTACTAACATTATCACTTAATTTAATATAATTAGATTAATTTAGTTATATTAAAACCGATTTAAATTGGTTTGAAATACTTTAAAACTAATTGAGATATATAAATCGGATTTTACGAAAATCATTTCGGACCCTTAAACCGAATTTTAGAACCTTGATGGAAAGAGAACAAACTGGTATCAAAATTACCCATAACAGTTGAAGTCTCTTGCAAAACTGAACAAACTCTATGAGATGGTTGCCTTGGATCTCAGCTGCATAGCTGAGATTCAAGGAGGTGAGGTTTTCGCAAATCGGGTAGAACGCCGTGAGACAAACAGAAGCAACCTCTGAGAAGCCAGACAAGCTTCTCAACAAAGTGCATTTCTTTATAGCAGCCATGAGGCTGGCAAAAGATTCAGGTTCCGCCTCATTCTCATAACACCCTACTCCCAAGTCAACCAGCTGCGGCGCACAGCTCATTAGCCTCGTCAATCCATCTAGCGGCACTGCACGGTTCACCTTCAAGCTCTTCAGATTCGTTGACCTTGCAACCAGTCTCTCTAACGCAGACAGATTAATTTCTCCCTTAAGACAAGCGAAGTTCAACGAGACAAGAGTTGTACAGCTGTCTGGAAAACAGTTTAGCCATTGACCTCTGTGATCATCTATCTCATTCTCTTGCAAGTCCAGCTCACGAAGATTCCTAATAATAACATCAAACCCATTAATATTACAAACCCAAAAAGATAAAGTTTAAAACTTTATACACTCTTTCCTTACCTGCAATTAGCAGCAATTGAAGCTAAGCCATCAGTAGTAAACCCATCACAGCTAACAAGCACCAGAGACTTGAAACTCACAAAGGAACGCGAAAGAAGCTCGAGGCTTTCGTCTGAGACAACCATCCTCTTCAACCTGAGCTCCTCGAGCCCCACACGTGCCTTGGATAGAGCGTCGATCCAAGGGTGGAGGAAGCCTCCCCACTCGTGAGGAACCAAGTTGAAGTCAGCGAAGTGAGGCTTCCCTTTGAGAGTCAAGGATCTGAGACAGGGGAACCTCCTGATTAGCCTCTCCGGGCTGATGGCGTAGCAGTTTCCGATGAAGACTTGGTGCCTGCTGTATCTCTCGATCTTGTGCCATGATTTGCTGACCAGAGAGATCGAGTTCCTGTCTCTGTGGGATGCTATGAAGTCGAAAATGTGCTCGATTACCTCCTCCGGGAAGTAATTCATCGGAAACTTGAGAGCTTTGTTCATTCACTAAATAAAGGAAGAGACTTTGGCTTTTAGAAACAGAGAGCTCTGTTCATTCACTAAAAAGGAAGAGACTTTGACTTTGAGAAACAGAGGAGGTAAGCTCCAGAACAGAGTGCTCTGTTCATTCACTGGAAAGGAAGAGACTTTGACTTTAAGAAACAGAGAGCTTATTGAAAGTCTCGAGCTTTGATGAAGAAAGATGAATGGGTCGACGAGAATACTCAAATCGATAGCAACAATGAAGGTTTTAGATTCAGATCTCTAGGGAAACAGAGGAGCTAGATCTGCGAGGAAAACGTTGAGAAGGAGAAGAAGAACTGAGAAACTCAATTATGAATCGAATCTAAGGATAAAACTCTGAACAGCTTCTTCGAGTCCAATGATGATGAGATGATCAAGAGAGAGAGAGAGAGAGAGAGAAGAGATCACGCAAGCAAAGCAAAGGAGCTCTCTTTCTCTCTGGAAATAAAAAGAGAGGAAAAGCTAAACAAGGCTGACCAAAAACTTAACCGAGGTTAGGTTTGAGGGTGGAGATTGGTTTGACGGGTAGCCACGAAAGGAATCTTGACCGTTGAAGAGTGGTATGATGTTGCATGTGTTTGACACCACTGGTTTTTATAGCACCTGTAGCGGGTTCTACCCATTAAAATTCTAAATATAAATATATATATGTATGTATGTATATATTATATATGTAGTTCTATGGTCCAATAAATAGCATAGAACTTTTATCCAAAAATTCTAAAAACAAATTTTTAGAATCTCTAGATATGAATTATACACTATTTAATAGAACCCACAACTATATATATATATATATATATTTATATTTAAAATCCAATGGATAGAACCGTCTCCGGTGCTTGTTAGTTTATCACAGGTGCTGTTAGTTTTTACGAGAGTCCTTTAGACAAAGAGAAAGGGTGATGAGGTGATGTATTAGTGTCAGGAGCTAATCGATATTTAAAAATACCCTTTCCTTTTTCGTATTATTACGATATTGCCACGTAAAGTTTCACGGCCAATAGGAGCGGAAAGATTCTTGTTACATACACGCGATAATCAATATTCTCGGCTAATTAATTAATTAGTGACAAATAAAAAGATTCAATGGTTTTGATTTGTTAGATAATCTTTCACGGTTGTTAGAAAGTGCAACGATTAGTAATATAAATAAAAGAGTTCAAACGTACAGTCGTACTGAGAATATGTTATTACCACGTTAAACGTATGTAAGCGATGATGTCAAAAAAAAAAAGCGTATAAATTAGATAATCAATCAAATAAAGTTCTTTATTAAAAAAAACAAATAAAAATTCGTTAATTGTATATTGTATTTGTATGGACGAAGACACCATTGATGGATTTACCGAATTAGAAGGTCATGAAATTTGTTTTGATCTATCTTTCCACGTGTATATATATATATATTTTTTTTACCAAAAAAATAAGTGTTTTCACTTTTTTGCTGGGAACTCAAACAATGTAAATATTCCTTTCCAGCGTGAATCGAATTCGGGTGGCGGAAGTTACAGCCGCAACCCTTTTACCACCAAAGCTGACTCGTTCTGGTTATATATTTTATTGTATGATACTATATTTTATAACCAAACAATTTTAAAAGCTAATCAAACTTTTTTCTCAAAAGATGGTTGTTATGGGTAGGGTTCTATCTCGATTACTTCGCAACTCTTTTTTGTAACAAATTCATAAATCATAATCTAATATTCGACCAATGAAAAAGATTTAGGTTGTAGTTTATTTTTGATCAAAAAAAAGGGTTGTAGT
This sequence comes from Brassica oleracea var. oleracea, assembly GCF_000695525.1. Taxonomy (NCBI): domain Eukaryota; kingdom Viridiplantae; phylum Streptophyta; class Magnoliopsida; order Brassicales; family Brassicaceae; genus Brassica; species Brassica oleracea. Next base: position 20,438,813 of record NC_027755.1, read on the forward strand.
TTTATTCTTTTAAAATCCAACTGATACTGGATTGATACTATTACTAGGTCTAATCTACGTTATGTTTCGATTTGGTATATATATTATTTAAAATATTAACTTACAAATACTTGTGTTGGTTTGTACATATATCTTCTAATCAACCAACAAATAATAAAGGAATCCAGAAGAAATGGACAAAATCTCAAGACAACAACCATTAAGAAACATATAAAAGGTACAAACAAATAAAGAAAGTGGCATAGACCTTCATAATCAAGCTCAATAATAGACCCACTTGCAAATTATTACATCTAGAGATAGGGGTAAAAATGAAGAGTACACAAACCAAATCATGATTACTGGTTGAATAAGAGTCATTTCTTTTTGCTTAACTAATGTTTAAAATGATGATAACTATGGGTTCCCTATTAATTATTGGTAAGTAATCAGGACCATCTACAATCACAAAATATCAACTAATTACCTTTCATAATCCGAAGAGAATTTCCTCATTGGCTGTTATATGTGGATGTAGAAACAAGCTTCATTCAAATCTTAGCTTGGTTTATTATTCATCTTTCACAAAATAAATAACGTATAAATCCCCTATTGTTAATAAGCTTGTCTTTATACGTAGTAGTTCATAACTAAACAGTTACTAACATACTATGGATTAATGTTCAATTATCACAAAAATGTTTATATTTACAGTTTTAAAATGAGACGAGTGATGATTTCACCTCTCTTGACCCATCATATGCTACAATGGCTGCCATGTGAAGGCCACCTATCTATCTTTATCTTGTCACTTTTAGTAATCATCTCCATTTTCACTATCGTCCCGAAATTTCACCAGCTATAGTGAGTGGTTTTAGTCTACTAAGATAATGCCTGAAATTATTGGATTTTACTGTGTAACCAACCTCCATATCACCTTAGTTAATGCGGGTTAAACATCTATTTATCTTAGTTAATGCGGGTAAATTATCGGGTAAATTCGGATGTGGATGCGACTCCTGATATATAAATACAAGATTTATTTATTATGAATAATATAAGACATCTATAAAGAAGCTACTATTTTAAGTAAAACTAGTATTTCCTCCCGTGCATAGCACGGATAGCACGGGTCAATGGACTATTTCTAAACTTTATTTGATCATGTTATTGTTTTCAATCAAAATAAATTATTATTTTTATCAAATATTATTGCACATAATATAAGAAGTGATTCAAGCAAAGCTATTGAAAAGATAAAATAATTAACTATAAATTTATTTTAAAAATGGATACATGTTTACAATATTTTTCAAAAATAATTAAAATATAATGTCAAAATATAAAATATATCTTAAAATACTATAGTTGATTCATACTTTATTTGTCTTTTTTTTTGGTTCAACACCTTTATTTGTCTATGATTCAGAATAACAAATACCTAATATAATTAACTATAAATTTTAAAATACTAGGGGGTGTCCGCGCGGAATATTGTTTTATTGTTGTTAAAAGTATGATTTTTTGGATAATGTAATTATGTGATCACTTTTATTTGTTAAGAACGTTATTTGTTGTTTTTATTGTGTTATGTAGTAGTAATAGTGATATGTCAATATATTTTGTCTTTGTTTTTTCAATAATGTGTTTTGTCTGTATAGTATTTGTTAGTAGTGAAGTGAGCCTCTAATGTAAAAATATATTGAATTTCAATAACTTTGCATTTATGCATTTGTTGATCATAAGATTAACGCTTTCAGCGCCAAAATTGTCTTTTATTTTTTCATATTTTTTGAACATTATAACTTTCAAGATGTTTTTGCCTTTTCCCATATTTTGACATTAAGCATTCAACATCTATGTATTTTGTTTACCTTTCTGGTATGCGGTGTTTCTCATCATCATCACCGAAAAAGACTCACCTCCTGCTCTTGTTCTTTATCGCCTTCATCACCTTGAGATTTCTGGTAGTTGTTGTAGACCGGATTTAGGAGTTCTCAGTTGTGCAGTTGTTTCTCGCGTCGTTTTAAGCTGCTCTATTCAATATTGGACGCTCTTCTTCTTCCTTAGATTTCAGATGATGTTAGGAACTGCATCTTTTTGGGTTGGGTCAGAGTTTAGTCGTCTTTGAAGTTGTTTTCCTCGTCGTTGGCTTACCATCGATACTCCCTTCTCGTCTTGGTTTTCAAGATATGGTTTTTGGTGATCTGACTTCTATAGCTCGAGGACGGTTCCATGATTTGATGATTTCGTTTTGTCTACCCTTCCATCTATGTTTCCTCATCTCGTTGCAGCTTTCATCGGTGCTTGTGTCTCTGTGACTCTCCGTTTCGTCATGTTTGCCACTCCAGGTTTGGATAGAGTTCTCCTCCGGCTCCGAGTATGCTCTGTAGATTTGGAAGATTGTTTCTGGTCTCAAGTTTGATTTGATGATTTCGTTTTGTCTACCCTTCCATCTATGTTTCCTCATCTCGTTGCAGCTTTCATCGGTGCTTGTGTCTCTGTGACTCTCCGTTTCGTCATGTTTGCCACTCCAGGTTTGGATAGAGTTCTCCTCCGGCTCCGAGTATGCTCTGTAGATTTGGAAGATTGTTTCTGGTCTCAAGTTTGGGCTCATGTTTCTCGGGGGTTGGCTTCCGTTCTCCCTCACTCATGTTGTTCTCTTCTTCCCTTGCTTCCCTTAGTATAAGTGTGTGGTATTAGTCTCTTGGAGCTTTGGTCCTTTCTATCCAGAGCTTTGTCGTTCTTCACCGGGATCGGCGTCTTGTTTGTGCTTGTTTAGTTTGTGAGGTGCTTCTTACCTCTTAGCTGGTGGTTGTGCTTATCGTTCGTTATGTATGTCTCTCCCTGCTTCGTGGTGATTTTGGCCTTCTGTTGATTATTCTTCCTCTAACCCGCTTTCTTAGTTCTTTGCATTGGTCCTTGATCACGCTCATTTGTGTTTGAGGGATTGTTTTATCTCAAGATTATCTTCTTACATTTTACTGACTTTTAATTGTTCTCGCCAAGACACTCTATGATAAAGTGGGCTAAGTTAGTTTTCGTTTTGCAATTTTTTGAACAATAAAATAGATTATCAAGCTTCAAATTATGATGGTTAGTGTGGGAAGGATTAGATAGTGTATAATTAGAAAATAGTGAACCAGATTGCAATAATCTAAAAGAAGAAGGATCTAAATGTAAAAAGACAAAAAAAAAGAGGACACATGTCAACAAACTCTCCTTTCACATGTCATAAGAAGAAAGAAAAGTCTACTTTATATATATAAATAAATGGTGCGTCGAATAAGTTTACCGTTTTTGTTGTTTAAAATTCTACAGTTTAAGATAATGATTTCATTAACACTTCATATTTAATTACTTAACGTATTTTCTTGAAAAGCGCACACCTAAGGAAAACTAACCTATTTTGTTGGATTTTAAAGATTAGAATTCATAATTTTAAATTATTTTTATTAAAAATATATTTTATTAATTAAATTATTAATGAAGCAATAAAATTATTTTTTATCTACACACATTTACATGTTTTAGATAGTCGTTAAAACTAATCAGCAAAAACCTGAAATTTCCAAAATTTACTACAGAAGATTCTTAATTAAATATTTTGAGTTAACACAGGATTTTGGCTAAGGCATTTCTACAACTCTATGGTCAAAAAACCATTAAAAGCATTAAGATTAAGAAAATTTTCACCTGAAATTATAAATGGCCAAACGTTTTGCATCGTACCTTTCTAATCCATTCGTTGATGTCTCTTCCAAATCAGCATCAGCTTTGATGCTTCTTCAAAATCAGCTTTGTTTTTTACTACATTTCTGCAGCAAATTAAAATAAATTTCAAAACTGAACAACATAAAAATATTTATGTTGTATTTTATACTCTGATTTTGCAGAATAAGTTCTATATGAACTCCAAAATTACTGTATCAGTATCAATTTCTTTCCTCCAAAATTTAAAATTCACCACCATATAAAAAAACCTTTTAAGTAAATCCAGACAATGAACGATAAATTTTTTGAACTGATACCAAAAAAAAGAAGAAGATACGAAGAAACCTATCAAGCTCAAATTGAAAACTTATTAGAGATAAATGATCACTTGTTTTGCTTCGTTGAGCAACTGAAGATTGTAAAAGAGATGTTTTAACGTTCAAAAAAAGAAGAAAATATGTTTTAACTTTTGATGAAGCTCGTAAATAAATTTGTTGATGATTGGATTTATTCTATAACTAAAAAACAGTTTATATGAAAGAGGTGGAGAACGTGGTTTCAGAGGAAGTGAGAAAGATGAATATTGTGTGTTTACGAATTAGAAACAATTTAGAGAAAACTGTATTAATGATGCATTTATTTTTTTCTAACTAATTTTGAAGCACAAGTCAGGTGGCAAAAATCTATTGGTCATATGACTTGTGTTTTAGTATATAAGGGATTTTCATACGATAAGAACTCATCTGGTTGAACAAAAACAACCAAATTACATAAAAAAAAACGATTTTCTTTCCGCCGTTTAGGGTTTAGGCGATAACCTAGGCGATTTCGAAGCTGTAACCCTTCCGACAAGCAACGACCGCCGAGAGGGAGACTACCACCCTCCTCTCATCACCGGTGTCCTGCAAAGAATGCATAGTATTTTGAACCTTCTTAAAAACCTTTTTGTAACAAGTTTGCGAGCCTCTCCACCGTTTTGGTGCGTTTCCGTGTTAAACAAGTCCCACACTTTGATCTGTGATTTACTGCCACAGAACAAACTCCTGATGAATTGACTTGTGAGAAACCGTGGTAAGGATGAGACTTCACGTCTGGTGAGGAGAAAGATCCAGGAAGAAGAAGAGGAAATCATAAGGGTTCAAGTCTTTGATAACTCAGATCTGATAGAAAAGTTCAAACTCACCTTGGTAGGAAGGATGTTTCACGAGGATGGTAGGAGCGTGGAAGCCTTATTGAAGCACATGCCTAAGCGTAGAATCTGGGATGTGGAAGGTAGAGTTCGAGGCACAAACCTTGGAAACAATAAATTCCAGTTTGATTTTGATTAGGAAGAGGACTTGCTTAAAGTTCTACAGCGCCGGCCCTGCCATTTTAACAAATGAAGCTTCTCTCTGGAAAGATGGATCCCGACGATCAAAGAAGATTTCCCAAACACTCTTTCTTTTTGGGCTGTGGTCTCGGGAATCCCAAGTCACTATAAAAAGGAAGAGACTTATCGAAGCATGGGAAAAGCTTTGGGGATCTTCGAGAAAACAGATGTGGAAGGAGGACGGGTGCACATCTGTGTCAATGGAGATTAACCTTTGAAGTTTGAATGCAAAGTAGGCTTTGATAACAGAGATGTTGTCAAGGTCAAAATTCAATACGAAGACCTATATCGGCATTGTTTTACTTGCAAGAGGATTTCCCATGAGGAAGGAACATGTCCAAAGCTCACTGATGGACATAAGGAAAGAACACGAGTGGCTAGAATTGAGCAAATGGAAGCAGAGGAGCGAGCCAATCGAGAAACCTTCTCGGCCCCCCCCAACGTACCAGATTGGACTCGCAATGCAGGGTCTCCCCAGAGATACAGAGGGGCAGAGAGACTTACCATTAGGACGATACCTCAAACATAGCATGGAGGAGAACCCCCAGTGAAGAAAATCGAGACCTAAGGAACAAACTAACAGAGAAACGTGTCACCCACTAAAAAAATGTTTGGAATAGACTTGACTCTGTTACTCCAACACAATATCAAAGAGCTAATGACAGATATCACCCTATCAACATAGTTCAGGAGTGGGTTCAAGAGATAAGACAAGAGATACAACCTCGTCCTCTGAGTGGAGAAGGAAAGACCTCAGCAACAACTTTGAAAGAAATGAAGAATTATCTCGTAAGAATCCTTCTCGCAGCCGAGTCTCATCGGACTCCCAGAGGAGCATCTCTGAGCACTTGAGACCACCGAGCTATAGAGGAAATTTCGAGGGTCGGAAAACAAGATCACCACCCAAATATCAAACTGAATGGAGACCAGTTTCAAATCCTAGGAATGGTGGGAATAGGATGGGTAACTCAAACTCAAAAGATCAAGAGGATCGTGACCGAACTAGTACAAGAAGGAGCTCAGATCAGGTATCAGGAAGAGACAGGGGAATATCAACTGAGGCACGTCTGCAAATACTTCAAAGGAATGCAGAAAAACAATTAGACCACCAACAAGATAAGAATCAAGGAGAAACCAGTGTTTTAGCAGAGCTGGCCAAGGTCAATGACCCTTTCTCCAATGATAACAGTAGTATCATGTTGGGTGGAAAATAGTTAGCGCAAGGAGAAACTCCAGAGGGAAACATTTTGAACGATATGGATAAAGAGATGACACCCATTAAAGAAACAGAAGGGGAGCAAGCCCTAGCTAACCTCATTGATGATTTGACCGAGGGAGAGATGGATGCGGCGATGCTGGAAAACGACGACCTACTGGATGAGGACTTCGAACTAGGGACAGAGGAAGCAGATGATGCTTTAGAAGAAGGACAAATTGAAGCTCTGTCCCATCTCTTACCAGACAAAGCATGACGACAGCAAACTCCAGTCCAGGCCCCTAGACCCACGAGAATAGAAGTGGAACAAAAGAACGAAAAGAAGGTCGTTAAGGGGAGGAAAGATGATAAGGAGATTCGAGGTGCCCTGGTGTATACAAACCAGACAAGAAAGAGAGGAGCGAGGAGTCCAGACATCAAAGGCACAGCAGCATCAAAGAAGCTAGCAACCCGGGGAAGGATGTCGCCGAAATCAAAGCAGATGAAGCCAGCTAGAGACATGGTGATGGCTCCACGACAGTCTAAAAAGGTCCATCGTAAAGAGGTGTATCCTTCTGCTTCTAGAAGCAGGAAACTAGTGGTTACCTCAGGTTCGGTGGTGTCCCAGAAACCACCCAGTTCTCTTATACGAATGCAATAGCATGGAACTGTCAGGGGGCTGGTGCGTACCTGACAAAGCAACACTTGCGAGAGTTGCACCGCTATTTTCGTCCTAGTTTTCTTTTTCTTTCTGAAACAAAAAACAATTTTTTTTTTGCAAGACTATAAGTTTGAATTTGGTTATGATAATTTGTTCACCGTACAGCCAGTGGGGCGAAGCGGTGGACTTGCTTTGTTTTATATGAATGTGCTGAAGTGAAGGTGGATTTTTCAAATGAAAGAATGATTGATGTTGAAGCAAAATCGAAGGAAACAAAGTGTTTATTACCTTTGTGTATGGGGATCCGGTAGTTGAATACCGCAAGGTTGTTTGGGAAAGACTCATGAGGATAAGCTTAAGACGGCAAGAAGCTTGGCTTATGGTGGGCGACTTCAATGAAATCACCAGCAACTCGAAAAAAAGAGGAGGTCGCAAAAGATCAGAAGCTTCCTTCCTTCCTTCCAAGAACATGATATCAACCTGTGGGATGATTGAATTTCCACACAAAGGAAATTTCTTTTCATGGTCAGGCAGAAGAAGATCAGGGAGAGTATAATGTCGCTTAGACCGAGCACTTGGCAACGAAGACTGGCACCAAGTGTTTTCCCACACTGACGCGGAGTATCTACTTAGATGGGGATCTGACCACAGACCTGTCCTAATACAAATCAAATCAAAAGAGTCGACCGGTCGTAGAGGCTTCAAGTTTGATCGGAGATGGCTAGGGAAGGAGGGCTTTGCGGAAACGGTGAAACATGGCTGGGGTCAAGATGATCCAAGTGAGCCGATAAATATTTTTGAGAGGATAGGCCGGTGTAGAAAAGCTATCTCTAAATGGAAAAGAAGAAACCCATCAAATAACTTGAAGCTAATCGAAAAACTCAAAATGGAACTGGACAGAGCACAAGGTAATGATAATATGACCAGTGAGGAGGAGTTAGAGCTAAAATGGAAACTATGTGAAGCATACAGAGAGGAAGAACTCTTCTGGAGACAGAAAAGTAGAGCTATTTGGCTAAGGGAAGGAGATAGGAACACGAAATTCTTCCATGCGAAAAAAAAACAGCGCCGAGCCCGGAACCGTATCACCAAACTGATGGACTCGCTGGGGAATTGGGTGGAGACAGAAGAGGGCATAGAAGGATTGGCCAACAGCTACTTTGATTCTCTCTTCACGGCTTCAGAACCGAGTAACCGAGACGAAGCTTTCCGGTACATTACCGCTTCGCTTACACAGGAGATGAATGCCACTTTGATGAGAGAGCCGAATGAGGCCGAGATCAAAGAAGCCGTATTCGCTATAAACCCAGAAAAGGCGCTGGGACCTGATGGGATGACCAGTTTATTCTATCAACGTTTCTGGAAAATAGTGGGAAAGGATATTGTGGACACGGTCCAAGCCTTTTTTGCTTCTGGAGAGCTTGACGATCGCATAAACCAGACCAATATATGTTTAATACCAAAGACGGAGCGTCCGAAGAACATGTCGGAGTTCAGAAAAATAAGCTTATGCAACATAAGCTATAAGATCATCTCAAAAGCCCTCTCATCGCGTCTGAAAAAAGGGCTTCCAAAGCTAGTTTCAGAAGCACAATCGGCCTTTGTGGCTCGTAGACTTATTACAGATAATATCTTAGTGGCACATGAAATGTTCCATGCCCTGCGAACGAATCCGAGCTGCAAAGAAAAATTTGTAGCGGTTAAAACGGATATGAGTAAGGCGTACGATCAGGTAGAGTGGAGCTTCCTCGAAACCTTAATGGAAAAGATGGGATTTGATGACAGATGGATCCAGTTGATCATGCGATGTATATCATCAGTCTCTTACAAAGTTCTCATAAACGGAGAAGCAAAAGGCAACATTATACCCTCGCGTGGCCTGCGTCAAGGAGACCCGTTATCTCCCTTCCTCTTCATACTTTGTACAGAAGTTCTGATATCGCAAATACAGCTTGCTGAAAGGGAGAAGAAGATCTCGGGTATTAAAATTGCAAGAGAGAGTCCGCCGATCTCACATTTACTCTTCGCGGACGACAGCCTCTTCTTTTGTAGAGCTGAACAAAGCGCATGTAGTGAACTAATGAGAATCATGGACGTCTACAGAAAAGCCTCAGGAAAAAAAATGAATAAGTCAAAATCCTCAGTTATGTTCGGTTCTAAGGTTGTAGCGTCCGTAAAAAATGACCTGAAAAGGTCGCTTGATATCAACCAAGATGGAGGAATGGGCATGTACCTCGGCTTACCAGAGAAGATTTGTGGATCCAAGAAGCAAGTCTTCAGTTTCGTACAGGAAAGATTAAATGATCGTACCAATTCATGGTCATCGAAATTATTATCCAAGGGGGGAAACGAAGTTCAAATCAAGTCTGTGGCTCAGGCTGTCCCTACCTATGTAACGCCTGCTATCTCCTTCCAAACGGAATCACTAGAAATCTTACTAGTGCAGTCTCTCGGTTCTGGTGGACTACAAAGAGTGAAAGCAGAGGATTGCATTGGGTGGTTTGGGACAAGATTTGTATTCCATTGGATAGGGGAGGACTGGGATTTCGAGACTTTCAAGACTTCAACCTTGCGCTTTTAGCCAAACAGCTGTGGAGACTACTCAAATATCCAAATTCTCTCCTGGCTCGGGTGATGAAAGGAAGGTACTATAGACATACAAACCCAATGAATATAGATAAATCCTCAAACCCATCGTACGGATGGAGAAGTATCCTAGCAGGAAAACAAGTCCTATTACAAGGATTAAGAAAGAGGATCAGAAACGGTATGAAACTAAGGTCTGGGAAGAACCATGGCTTCCTACGTATCCCGCAAGACCACCTTTCTGCTGCGACAATTCCAGAGATGATCACCTACGGGTTCACCATCTTATAGATACGGAAACTAACACATGGAACTCAGAGATGCTGAGTACTTTTGTTGCAGCCGCAGATATACCTCGGGTTAAATCTATACGGGTGAGCCGCACAGGAAGAAGGGACTGCTACAGGACGGACCTTACAAAGTCTGGTACATACACGGTAAAGTCTGGTTATACAGTAGCTCACGATCTACGGACACAAACTCTCCACCCACTGATGTCTGAACCCAGCACTACCGATCTTAAAAAAGCAACAAGGAAGATCAAAGCGCTGAGAAAACTGAAGCACTTCATTTGGCAAGCTATCTCTGGATACGTCGCTACGGCGCAAAATCTAAGAGATCGCCATTGTGCTCAAGAAAGTACATGTGTTCGCTGCGGTGCGGATTCCGAAACTATTAACCATACTCTATTTGAATGCCCACCTGCTTTGCAGTGTTGGGCTCTGTCGCAAATCCCTACAGCTCCAGGGTTATTCCTGCGGCAATCTCTTTTTGAAAACATGGATTATCTACTAGGGAAAGCAAAGGGACATGGCGTAAATGCGGAAACGATGAAAGTCTTTCCATGGATAATGTGGTATATAAGGAAGGCGCGCAACGAGAAGCTGTTTAATAACAAGGACATTACACCGCTGGACACGATCCAAATCGCCATGAGAGAAGCAGAGAGCTGGACGATTGCTCAACTCACGCCAATAATGGAAGATACGGTGATGAATGAGGCACTCGAGGATGTATCTACAATGATCCAAGCTCCGGAACCACCAAGATGGAGATGCCAGGTAGATGCCTCATGGATAAGTTCTCGAGAAGACACTGGTCTAGGTTTCGTGATACTAGATGCAAGAGCGACATCTCTGTTCGGGGCAAAGAGAGCACACACGACGGAATCTCCTCTACATGCAGAGGCTGAAGGGCTCATATGGGCAATGCTGGAATCGCTAAACAGAGGATACATGTCATTGCATTTTGAATCCGATTGTCAACAATTAGTGAACCTTATACAAAGAGATGACGAAGAGTGTCCGACATTGGCACCGGAACTGGACGAAATCAAAGCTATGTGTAGTAGTTTCGACATCTTCTCTATTGCGTATGTCTCATGGTCTCTTAATATCTGTGTGGATGGCTTGGCAAAAGGAGTCCGGTCACGCGATTTCAGGGTTCTTTATGTTCAAAGTTGCGCTCCATGGTGGCTAGCCCCTGTGGATGCAGCCTAAGTTTGATTTTATTTCGATGTCAAAAAAAAAAAAAAAAAAAAGAAACTCAACTAGTTGTTAAGAGAAAACATTTTTTTCTAGATGAAAAATATCCTGGATATCAAAACTTTAATTGTCAGAAAACCCATGTTTCAATTTTATTCATTCGAGAGAGTTTGGTGGTCTTAAAATGGTTCGGGGAGTTTTTTCAAAAATATCCGAAATATAAAACTACAGTTAAGTCTCTATCCTTGGTAAAAGTTTTTGTTTTTTTGTTCATCTAGAACTCTGATCCCATTCTTCTTTTTCCCAGCTTTTGGTTGGTTCATGAGATTCTTTTTCCTTTTATCCTATGAAGCCGAAGAAGGCCTGATTCAAAGGCCCAAAAAGCAGAGACTCATGATGACGCATGTCCCAATTATTCACACACATTCAAACACAGCAGCATTACACATATCACCATACCTACCACACATATCCATATCACTGATTTATGTACAAACGTATGTATGAATCTCCCAATATGAGATTATTCGGAAAGGAACCCTTTTACAGTTCTCATAGTCAATCCCAGGTGGTCCAGTTCCCTCTCTTTTTCTTGTGGAAAAACATAAGAGCGATGATGATATTCTCCTGACAAAAGATCTGTAACTCTTATAATTGAAATACGAATCTATGCAAGAGCATTTTAACCCCTCAGAGATATTCGCTGCAGCACACATAGATTTAGTTGAGAAGCCTTTAGCTTAAAAAGTCTAGAGAAGCAGTCACAAGAAACTCTCACAAGCTGAATAGAATCATATGAACGTAACAATCACAGAACAACTTTTATCATTGCTTAAAATAATGAGATGTGAAGAGTCTCTCGACTGCGAGTAAAGTCATACTTCTTAAGAGTGAGGAGCATTGCCAACAGAGTGATCTTGATCATCTCTAGTACTCTCATATTCTCTCAAACTAGTTTAGCGTTAACGCAATCCCCACCTCACGAGAACACGAACTAGTTTATCCAAACATGTAATATAAGCTTGCATCATTATCGATTTCAGGAATGTTCACTTCAATGCATATGATGTCACAGATCCTCGAGTCTATTCTCATTTCTCAAACAAGACTTTCAATGATCATTCATGGCCTCTAATATAGTAAATCCCTATTACTTATCTCACACATCTACCGATTCAATACTAGTTTTATCTAGTGTCAAGTCACAAGCAAACAAGCAACGATCTTTACACTCAAGACCAATAACATCATAGATATATATATATAGCACACTTCGGTTCAAGAGTTGGAAACACTAGATTAAGACCAATAACCACTGAACAAGAGACGAACTCTCTTTACTAAAATCTTAATATCTCAACACTAACCAACGTTTAAGCGTCACTATCGTCGCTGCTATCATCATCATCCTCGTTAGCTCCACCACGGTCATTGGAGATGTAGACTCCAGGCTGGATCGATCGTCTCCTAGTCCTCGACGGGAGGATATTATCCAAATCCACCTCCGCCAACGGATCGTCTGACAAATCGCTTTCATCATATTCATCGCCATCTTCGTCGTCTTCATCATCATCATCAGTATCGTCACTCTCCTCAACTTCGATCATTTTTCCTTTTCCTTTATCCTCTCTCGATATGCCTTTTCCTTTCCTATCAACCTCCCCATCATCATCATCCTCGTCTTCCTCTTGCTCTTCTTCTTCTCCATCTCCACCTTCTTTCTTCTCTTCATCTGCAAGATCGTCGGGTACGCCTATATTCTCGACACCGCTTCCGTTAACTTCTCCGTCTTTAGACTCGGAACCAGCAGAGCTCGACGACGGATTAAGCTTCTGAGCCTTGCTCGCCACATTGTCCTCGTCTTGGGAACAGGGATCCGATTTCCGCTTCACCGGAAACGATGACTCCTGCTGATTCTCAACGTCAGCCATGGATGAATCGTCTTCCTCACACTTCAGAGACTCGCGGCGGGTTCGATGAGTTAGGGCTTTGAGCAAACAGAAACAAACTGTAGCCCTAAAATTTTCGCGGTAATTTTCTATTTACTTTATTTATTGGGCTCGGCCCATTAGCCCATTTTCTCGTAACTGATTTTTTTGGAGATCGTGCGGGGAGATACTTAACCGGTCTAGCGCTACTGCCACTATCTAACCGGTTTGGTTTTACTCCCGTTAGTAATATAATTCGAACCGGTTTATCCATCATGATTGAAGAAGTAGAGAGATCCATCGGAGAAGAAGAAGAGAGAGATTTTGAGAAACAATGACGTCGAGGTACTGGGTGGTGTCTCTACCGGTGAAGGACTCTTCTTCCTCCTTGTGGAATCGTCTCCAAGAGCAGATCTCTAAGCATTCATTCGATACTCCAGTTTATCGGGTACGCGATCTAATTTCCAGCAGAGATCTTGTGATTTCGATCTAATTTTGATTTCAATTTTGGCAGTTCAACATACCTAATCTTCGTGTTGGAACCTTAGATTCTCTTCTCGCTCTCGGCGATGATCTGCTCAAGGTAACATTTCGCGTTTTCCTCTCCTGATTGGATCACGATGATGATGATGATCGATTGGGATGTGCAGTCGAACAGCTTTGTGGAAGGAGTTTCTCAGAAGATCAGGAGGCAGATCGAGGAGCTGGAGAGGATTTCTGGTGTTGAGAGCAATGCTCTTACTGTTGATGGAGTTCCTGTTGATTCTTACCTCACCAGGTATCTCATTTTCTTCTTTCTGATTGCTGTTATGATGTGATCAAGATCGGTAAAGAACGAAACTTTGTTTTGATTGGCGTCAAGGTTTGTGTGGGATGAAGCTAAGTACCCAACAATGTCGCCTTTGAAGGAGGTTGTTGAGAATATTCAGTCTCAGGTTGCCAAGATTGAGGATGATCTCAAGGTATTCATGCTTGACCTTTAGCTCGAATGGGTCTATTGGTATTACATGTTTGAACAATGCGAGTTTCTTTGTGGAGAGTAGTTTGTAGATCTTGTTTTATTTTACGATTAGAAATATCTTCTGGTGATTCAGTGAATTGGTAGTGTTAACGAGTCTGATTTCACGTGTATTCAGGTTCGTGTAGCTGAATATAACAATGTCCGCGGTCAACTCAATGCCATTAACCGAAAGCAAAGTGGAAGGTAAGCTTTTGTCTTCTTTCTCTTATCCATACTTTTCTCATCGATCTTAGTTTTAAAAAAAAAAAAAAAAAATATGTTTGTGGCAATGTGGCTGAGTTTGATCTTCCTCCTTTTTGTTACAGCTTAGCTGTTCGTGACCTCTCAAACTTGGTTAAGCCAGAAGATATTGTGGCCTCAGAACATCTCGTGACTCTCCTTGCTGTTGTTCCAAAATACTCTCAAAAAGATTGGCTAGCATGTTATGAGACATTAACCGAATACGTGGTAAGTTGTTGATTTGTTCAGTTTATGGATTAGACCAATGGTAACACTTTTATTTTCCGTCACAGTGAAAGTGATATTAATCACTTTATCCAAACTGTTTTCAGGTTCCTAGGTCCTCGAAGAAGTTGTTTGAGGATAATGAGTACGCTCTTTACACCGTGACTCTCTTTACTCGTGTTGCAGACAATTACAGGACAAGTGCCCGTGAGAAAGGGTTCCAAGTGAGTGTGCTATTCAAGTTCTTGATATGGCCTTTATAGCTTCCTTAGAAGTCGGAAATAACTACCTGCTAGTAGTAGTGATACAATCAGAAATAACTTACCTGTTGATTCTAAAAGCTTTGTTCAACGTACGTTGTACACCGTTTTCTTTTAGATCCGTGATTTTGAACATAGCGTTGAAGCACAAGAGACTCGTAAACAAGAGCTAGAAAAGTTGGTTCAGGATCAGGAAAGTTTGAGAACCTCTCTTTTGCAATGGTGCTACACCAGCTATGGAGAGGTACTACACATAGCTATGCTCTGGTAACATCATCTTAGAAATCAATATCCTGAATCTGTTTTAATCGTTTGGTCTATATCTGTAGGTTTTCAGCTCCTGGATGCATTTCTGTGCTGTGCGCATATTCGCTGAGAGCATTATGAGATATGGTCTACCTCCTGCGTTCTTGGTAAGTTATGACTCCAAGCTATGCTTTTTCAAGATATGGTCTACCTCCCTCAACCCTGTTAACTCCCTGACCAAACTACTTTCTCTTGTCAATGAGTTATTTTCCAGGCATGCGTCTTATCTCCGGCTGTGAAGAGTGAAAAGAAAGTACGCTCCATTCTTGAACGCTTGTGTGATTCTACCAACAGGTATGCTTTATCGCTCTAGACATAGGCTACATGTAAGAAGTAGAATGTTTGAGTCTGATTGTATGAAAAAACAATGCAGTTTATACTGGAAAAGCGAGGAGGATGGAGGAGCTGCCATGGCTGGTTTAGCCGGTGACTCGGAGACACATCCTTATGTCTCCTTCACGATCAACCTTGCTTGAAATTGATGAGAGATTGGTTTGATGCTTCTTCTCCATCTGTTATGTTTGTTTTGTGTTCTATATATTTCATTTTTTATTTTTCGTAATATATTTTGAAAATAAAAGAAGGAAATATTAAGGTGGCACTCAAGATACTGTAATTTTATTTTGGCCGGAGTCTTTTTAGATTCCGATGAGTTTCTGATACTTGTGGAGGAGAGAAGAGGTTATACAGTTGGTACCTTCTCAAATAATAATATTTTCTTATTTCACTGTAACGTTTTATGTATTTAAGCTACTTTTCATCAGTCAGAGCAATTCAAATTTGTTCGTTTTTACAAAAAAAACAAATCTGACCGACTCAATTTTTGTTCATACTTTTTTCTCTTCGTAAAGTTGAGCTATCCATCCGCAGAAGTCCCATGGTTTGGATGACACTAAAGTACTACTAACACATCTGACTTCTGTAGGTATATTCCTAATTATACTGTTAATTTCTTAAATAAATAAATACACATAAGTGTAACAGTATCAAAATAGTACATGTCGAAGTTCGCAAGGTTTAAGAACAAAAATAACAAGGAGAAGGAAAGTAAAAGCGAAACACAAAGATTACAACATCAATAAAGTACAGATAGAAAGCTATAGATCCCAACAATGACCAGAACCAAAGGAACATCAGGACGGAGCCGCATGGAGATGCCTGCAACCTTCCCATTAAACTGGCCTGAGCTAGGACCAGGGGCCTCTGTTTCTGGAGCAGGAGATGCAGCAGTATCGAATGTACGGTCTTTTGTCGGAGAAGGGAAAAATGAAGACATATCTGGTGCATTGCTATACGGTAAGACAGCAGGAGAAGCTAAGATTGTGGGTTCACTGCAAACCAGAGTCCATTGAACCGACACAACGATCAAGAGAAACACAGAAACTGAGAAGCTAGACGACAGAGCCATGGGTGTTTCTTTTTCTTTTCCTTCTGTTCTGCAGAGAAGAAAGATACTTCTTCCAAGTGATTATAAAGAACAAAACAGAGAAAAGACAGATTATTTTGTTCCCATGTGTGTATGTGCGTGTCTTACTAAGAAACAAAGAAGTGAATGAATGTCTTCACGGACTACGTTATGGGTCCTTGACTGTTTTCACATGCCTGTTTTGTTTCTACCTCTCAAGTCATGTGAGTGCATTTACCTCTTCTCACTTCCACCACCTAAGGGTAATAAGTAATGTGCTAATCATTCATAATATAAGATTCTTTTTACCTTTGGTTTAATAAGAATTACATAAAATATTCTTTTAGAAAGCTTGCGAATGAAATGAATCAAACAAAACAAAGATGGGCTATAAAGACAACAAAAATTAACGATTTAATCCCTTTTTTTCTTTCTCAAAAACAAACAATACAAGAGGCTCGTGACAGTAGCATGTAATCTGCAAAGCTTGTTGATCTTCTTCTGCAGACTCAAATGGCGTGTGAATGTCTTGACAATAATGATGCTACAACAGTCTAAGATGAGCGGTATCATTCAACCGCTTAACCTGCCACCCGGTTTTCCACGAATGTTGCAACACGGTCACGGAGGAATCCTCCACACAGATCTTATGCGTCATTACCGAGCTGCATCCGAGTACACCGGTCAGAAGACACTTGATAGGTAACGAATGTGTGAAAACTCCAATGCAGGTCGAGAGCTGAGAAGAGGAACTCTTGCTGTTTACATCACCAAGCTGTTGTTCATCGTTCTGATGATTAAACATCTCTTCACCACCCGTAGTGTTCATCACCTGAAACCTGCTCTTCCCAGACTTCTTCCTCGTCAAACTTGGACGATGAATAGACGTAGCTAGCGAGTGAGGATTACTACTCTGTGACAACCCTACTCGAGCATTGTTGTGATGTGTAGACCTAAGTCCGTTGAGAAACTGAACCATCCGAAACTCAACTTGTCTGAGTGACTCACCTGACGGAGGTGAGAAGTCAGGTTGGCTTCTCTCTATCAAACTCAGAGTCTCGGGCGTGTAGATCTCTGATCTGTGGAAGCCTTCCCATTCTCCTAGACTCATCTCAACGATAGCGTCTGAGGACTGTACATGCTCCTCCGGAAAATTCATCTCCTACATAGAAGCATCAAACGCAGCGTTTAATCAAGAATCAGTTACAAATCAACATTTCGTCTTCTTCAACGATCCTAAACACTCTATGAAGAGTATCAAAGGCAATGATTCATCTATAACACAGCCTTAAGATCTGAAGTGAGATTACCTGGCAAACGGAAACGGCCATGGATCTAGCTCGATCCAGAGGCGAAGCGAAGACGGAGGCGAACCGAACGCCTTCGGAGTTCAAGAACACGGCGAGAGCCCTCGCCTGGCGTTTCCCGTTGGGGGTGAGAGCTGCCACGTGGCACCTCCCTCCGATCAGATCGGGCCTTAGGTCGAGATCGCACTCTCCGTGGCTGATTAGATAAACCTCCGTGACGGCAGCGGCGCGATCGTGCTCCACCGCGGAGGAGGAGACACCGGAGAAGAGAGGAGGAGGTGGGGCGAGGAGGACGTTGTAAGGGTCCCAGACTTTGATCGAAGGTCCTATTCGAGGCGTGCCGAGGGAAGAGAGCTGAGGAGAGAGAGGGGAGGCGGACGCGTGGCAGGGAAGCATCTCGGGCTCTTGCTCGAGGACTTTCTTCACCAAAAGACTGTCCAGCTCGGTCCTTCTTCTGTTCAGTCCGTCGTTAGCATCTTCTTCTTCTTCGATTTCTGGTTCATCTTCTTCGTCGTCTTCTTCTTCATCGAGTAGCTGCGAAGACTGTGATGAACCCATCTCTTTGTTCAACGTGCTCGGAAAGTGAGAAAAGTTGCGGGGGCGAGGTTAAACCGGTAGAGTAATGCTGCTTCCAGCGAATAACATTTTCAGATCTTGATGAGCTGTAAACCTCCAGATTAATTAGAAGGTTTTGAATCTCACTGGTACGGCCCAAACGTAGCAATAAGTATTGGGCCTACCTGTCTAAAATATTCAAAATCTTGGCCCTCAAGTAACACATTTCTTTTCCATAATGATTAGGCATTATAACCATAGACTAACTCTAGGGTTTAAAATGAATTTGTGTCAGCACTAGTAAATATAGTCAATTGACCTTGTTGGTGTATTTTACCTACAATATTTTTAACAGTGACTTAATCATTCTTAACTTAAAGAATTTACGCTAGCTTTCAAAAGTCCAAAAATATATTTTAAATTAATATGATCTCAAATATAATTTATACTAATAAAATGGACCTTTTGAGCCTCCATAGGGCGTCCACGTCAGCGGAAAAAACTTATTCTAAAAGATGGCACGTGGCTTAACAAAAAATAAAAATACAAATACATATAAAGAAAAATAAATAATAAGTAAACATACAATATAAGAAATAGAAATGTTACATTAAACAATAATAAGTAAATATACAATATAAGAAAAATAAATAAAAAGTAAATATACAAAATAAGAAATAGAAATATTACATTAAACATCTATCAAAATTTATAATCTGATATAAAAGCAAGAAAATTAGAAAACGTAAATGTATAATTAAAAAATGAAAAAACTAAATTAAACAAAAGTAAATATACAATATAAGAAATAGAATATTACATTAAACATCTATCATAATTTATAATCTGATATAAAAGCAAGAAAATTAGAAAACGTAAATATATAATTAAAAAATGAAAAAAAACTAAATTAAACATCTATCTGAAAAATGTATCTATACTAAAAAAAATAGAGATCTATACTAATAAAATGGAGGCTTTGAGGTTCATAGGACGTCCACATCAACGGAAAATATTTCTTCTAAAAGATGACACAAGGCATTAACAAAAAATAAAAATTAATTATACATATAAAGAAAAATAAATAATATGTAAATATATAATATAAGAAATAGAAATGTTACATTAAACAATAATAAGTAAATATACAATATAAGAAAAATAAATAAAAAG
>NC_027755.1:20459323-20461208 GCF_000695525.1 Brassica oleracea var. oleracea
TTTAAACATCTATCTCAAAATGTAAAATATAGATATTACGCAAATAGAATGTATAAAAAAAGGAAATACACAATTTAAAAAATGAAAAAAGTACATTAGTATTTAAACATCTATCTTAAAATGTAAATCTATCTTAAAATATAAAATTATTAGTAAATAGAAAGTATAAGAAATAAAAATAGGAGGTCTATAGAAAGGTTATATACTATAATAAGTAAATATAATTTAATATTATGTTATATTATATAAAATTACATAATATTATATAATTTAATATTATGTAATATTTAATATTATTGTTAGTAATATTAATCATATAGAAATGTTATATACTATAATAAGTAAATATAAAATATAAGAAAAAATAAATAATAAGTAAATATAGTATATAAGAAATAAAATATTATATTAAATATATATCGTAATATTATGATTGATATAAAAGCAGGAAATTTATAGTAAATAACTATACAAAATAAGAGATGATAAACAGTAAGTAAATATACAATATAAAAAATAGAAAAACTAAATTAAACCTTTATCTGAATTAAACATTTATTAAGGAGTTAAAATACATCTATGCTATAAGGTTAAATAAACTAGACTTAGGGTTTAGAGTTATGGGGTGGAGTTTTGTGGATATAATTTCAAAGTTTGAAAAATAAAAAAGAAATATTAACATTTTCAAAATAAAATGGGTTATTTTGGTCATTTTCTTATTGATGACTATTTTGTGATAAAAACTTAAAAACGACTATTTGAAAGAGTTGTCCTACAAATTAAGAAAATTTAAATAATAAGTAAATAAATAATATAAAAAATGGAAAACTATATGAAACATCTATATGAAAAAGGTATAGTTTTCTTTTTTTTTCTAAAGAAATTACTATTCACACAAACATACAATTTAGAATTTTGTTCCTGTTCAGAATACAACGTCCAAATGAATAACTATATAGTTAACATTTAAAAATCAAAATAGCTCCGCGCGTAGCGCGGGTTAACTCCTAGTCTATACTAATAAAAGAGACCTTTTGAGGCTCCATAGAGCGTCCACATCAGTAAAAAAAATTCTCTCGAAAGATGACACGTGGCATTATTATTTAAAAATAGAAAATAAATAATAAGTAAATTTGCAAGATAAGAAAAAATATATAATAAGTAAATAAACAATATAAGAAATAGAAACATTGCATTAAACAATAATAAGTAAATATATTATATAAGGAAAAATAAATAATAAGTAAATATACAATATAATAAATAACAATATTACATTAAACTTCTATCATAATATAATCATTTGATATAAAAACAAAAAAAAATTAGAATAAGTAAATATTCAATTGAGAAATGAAAAACTAAATTAAACATCTATAAAATAATAACTAAATACAAAATATTATACTAAACATTATCGTATTAAACATTATCTTATATTAATAGAATAAATAAATATAAAAGACAAGAAAAATAAATAATAAGTAAATATAGTATATAAGAAATAAAAATATTACATTAAATATATATCATAATATTATCATTGATATAAATATAAAAAATAAGAAAAGATAAACATTAAGTAAATACACATATAAAAAAATGGAAAAACTAAATTAAACATATATCTGAAAAATGTAAAGTTAAATAAATAAAAGTAAATTTACATTATAAAAATATTACACTAAACATAAATTATAATATTAGAATAAGTAAATATAAAATATAAGAAAAATAAATTATAAGTAAATATACAATATAAAAATACAACCTTTTGAGGCTCCATAGTGCGTCCACATCAGCAAAAAAACTTCTCTCGAAAGATGACACGTGGCATTATTATTTAAAAATAGAAAATAAATAATAAGTAAATTTGCAATATAAG
>NC_027755.1:20461230-20461493 GCF_000695525.1 Brassica oleracea var. oleracea
AACAATATAAGAAATAGAAACATTGCATTAAACAATAATAAGTAAATATACAATATAAAGAAAAATAAATAATAAGTAAATATACAATATAATAAATTGAAAAATTACATTAAACATCTATCATAATATAATCATTTGATACAAAAAAAAAATTAGAATAAGTAAATATACAATTGAGAAATGAAAAACTAAATTAAACATCTATAAAATAATAACTAAATACAAAATATTATACTAAACATTATCGTATTAAACATTATCTT
>NC_027755.1:20462321-20463924 GCF_000695525.1 Brassica oleracea var. oleracea
AGGAAATTTATAATAAATAACTATACAAAATAAGAGAAGATAAACATTAAGTAAATATACAATATAAAAAAAAGAAAAACTAAATTAAACATTTATCTGAATTAAACATTTATTAAAGAGTTAAAATACATCTATGCTATAAGGTTAAATAAACTAGACTTAGGGTTTAGAGTTATGAGGTGGAGTTTTGTGGATATGATTTCAAAGTTTGAAAAATAAAAAAGAAATATTAAAATTTTCAAAATAAAATGGGTTATTTTGGTCATTTCCTTATTGATGACTATTTTGTGACAAAAACTTAAAAACGACTATTTGAAAGAGTTGCCCTACAAATTAAGAAAATTTAAATAATAAGTAAATATATAATATAAAAAATGAAAAACTATATGAAACATCTATTTGAAAAATGTATAGTTTTCTGTTTTTTTTCTAAAGAAATTACTATTCACACAAACATACAATTTAAAATTTTATTGTTGTTCAGAATACAACGTTCAAATGAATAACTATATAGTTAACATTTAAAAATCAAAATAGCTCCGCGCGTAGCGCGGATTAACTCCTAGTTGTAAATAACTCTTGTGTTCATCGGCTTGATATTTAAATGTTTAACCTTGGATTTATTATGGTATAATTGAGGATTTTTATGAACCGATTCGTAAATACCATAACCAAATAGACATATTTCCTTTTTACTTAGACAGTTTCCTTTTCTTTGTAAGCTTAAGATTTTCTTTTTCTAATCACTTTAAGATTTGTATACTTTCCATTTATCTATGACGATGTATTGTAATTCCATATATATATAAAGGGCTCCATAATTATGAGATATAGACAATCTCTTTCTCCCATTAATTTACAACACGTTATCAGCACGAAGCTCCCTAATTCCATGAGTTTTAAAATCGACCAGAAACCCTATTTTTCTTTTCTTTCTTGTTTTGAAACATTGATCATCATAAACCATAATTTTTCTTTCTCTCTCGGCGGTTACCCTCTCATCTGATAAAGCCATCCAATACGACCATTCAATCCGACGACCCGATAGAAGCTCAGTCGATCCGACGATCCGATAAGTACCCGACTAGATGACCTGTTTGCATCCTGACGTACCGACGACCAGGTGATCCCGATATCGCATCCGATAGACGATCCGACTGACGATCCCGACTGCTCTTCGCGACCCGACGATCCGATCCGGCACGTACCAGCTCGCGAAGTTCTTCTCGATTCTCGGTGGTCCGTTCAACCCGTTTGGAGGTTAAGGTAAACATCTAAACCCTAAAACCTTAAAACTCCAAATCGGATTCTAATAATCCGATAAACCCTAAATCATGTTCCTACATGATTAAAACCCCAAATCGGATTTTACAAGTTAAAATCCGATAAACCCTAACCCTATATCTATAAACCCTAAATAATATAAGTATCGGAATTAATTATACTATAATTATCAAAATCACATATTAAAACCCTAATCGAATATTTTTGAAATCAAAACTGTTTTCGGTTTTGATCATTGAGGTTTTAAATCTGATTGAATCTGATGCTATGTTGCTAGAATTGTTTGACCGTTAAGTTGCTAGATTTATTATTCTCATCC
>NC_027755.1:20464883-20466195 GCF_000695525.1 Brassica oleracea var. oleracea
TCATTGTCCTCACAAGATTGAAATCCGAATTGATTGTTTTTAAGAGTAAGGCCGCATGAAAATTATACCTAAATATTGAGTGATATATGGTTTGAGATGTCGAAAATCAACCTGGACTTTGTTGCCCTAAATCTCTTTGGAGATAATTATTTACGGTGGGCATTGGATACAAAGATTATCCTAAAGTCAAAAAGACTTGGCGAATGTATCATAGAAGGCAATAATGCAAATGAGAAAGATTGATACAAGGCAATATTAATTATTCACCACCATCTTATTGAGAGTCTCAAAGATCAGTATTTCACAATTGAGAATCCTCTAGACCTTTGGACAAAATTCAAATCGAGATATGATCACCAAAGAAATGTGTTATTACAAAAAGCTATGGAGGAATCTCAGAATCCATGACTACAAGTCCGTGGATGAGTCTATTGCTAGCTAATAAGAAACAATGAATTGAGACCTCCTGGATAAACCCCATTACCTGAAGCCAATAAGACCGCAAAGGAAAAGAAAGAATCCAAAGAATCTAACCACGTCCAGGATGATAGACCACACGGCCATGGCTGTGGAGGGTAGAAAGGACGTGGCCATGGCCACTATTATACATTTGGTCGTGGGAACCACTATGGCAAAGGCCATGGGTATCAACCTAATTTGAGCCATGGTCGAGGCAGAGACTGTGGTATATCCTTTAAACCACAAAGCTCGACCAAATCAGTGTGCCATAGATGTGGAATGGGGAACCATTGGGCGAAGATATGTAGGATTCCCAAACATCTTTATGACCTCTATCAAGAGAGTCTGAAAGGGAAGAATCATGAAGTCCACTTTGTATATAAAGATGGTAAAGATGATTTTTGATCATGAAAGAGATGATCCTACGGAATATGAAACTTCTGATTGCCTAAAACAATAATGTTGATTTCGACTTATGTGTTTGTTTTGCTTTTATACTTGCTTTTTTTTATCACTTTGAATTTATTTTATTGCTTTGTTTGCTCTGAACTTAATAAAAGGAATGAATGATTTTTCAAATATATAAGTTTATAAGAAATATAGTTGCGGGTATTGCCATTCTCATGATAGGTTACGGGCAGACTAAAGAGATCTAATGATTTATATTCACTCATAGAAGCCCATTGAGTTTAAAAGATATAAGAGTGGTTTCCATATTGAAACAATGGGCAAAGGAAATAAAAAGTTCCTTTTAGATATGTAAAATTCGCCCAAAACCATAGAAAAATGGTCGAGACTATACATGAATTCTCTACTGGTCTTTACTATGTCAAGATCAGGATGATAGAGGCTA
>NC_027755.1:20466242-20467367 GCF_000695525.1 Brassica oleracea var. oleracea
ATGCGAAATTGATATACAAATGGGCACACATTGAAAGAAAAAAAAGAGTTATCCCAAGAATCTCACGTGTGTAGCATGTACACAAGGGAAACTCATTGATAGGCCATCACCAGTCAATGAGACTAAGTAAATAATAAACTGGTAAATACATGTCTCAAGCATTTAAATGATTATGGTATGTCTATGAGAGTAAGTGTGGACAATTCCGTGATACATGTCCATACCAATAACGGTTTGGCCGAAATCTTTTATTAAACGCATACAACAGAGATTGCTAGACCATTACTTATGAGGTCAAAACTCTCAGTCACAGCTTGGACCACACGAAATTTACATGCATCTAAGTTAATACACATCATGCCATTTAGTGAGCATAAATATTCTCCATCAATTAGATAACGGGTCAAGAGCCAGACATATCCCATTATAAGACATTTGGATGTGCCGTCTATATACAAATTACTCCACCACAGAGAACTAAGATGGGACCTCAAAGGAGGATGAGAATTTATTTTGGATATGATTCTCCCACGATTATTAAGTACCTTGAGCCAAATATGGGTGATCAGTTTGAGGCCAGGTATACGGATTAGGGGAAGAAAGTAATAAGCTGGTAAAAGAGTAAAAGAGATTACACGGAATTAACCATCATTGTCTTGGCAAGATCCTCGGACTAAAGAATGTGAATTAGACGTCCAAAAGATAATACATTTACAAAAGCTAGCTAATCAATTGCCAGACTCATTTGCTGACCCGAAAGAGAGTGACTAAGTCATATATACCAGCTTATAATGCACTAATTCGAAATGAAGTCCAAGAAAGACATAATCAAGTTGCTACAGAGTCTAGACAACGTTATAAACGTGGTAGACCGATAGGTTCCAAAGATAAGAATCCTCGGAAACAAAAGAAAGGTGCAGAGAATGATAAAAACATCCGAGGTCGAGGAAACCATCCTAGACATGAAAACAAAGCCGGTCGGCTCTAAGGTACCAAACACTGAGGCTTGGGATGCCAAGCTTCAGGGTACTAATGGTCCTGATAATAATGAGTTTGTAATCGATTATATCATGTCTGGAACATAATGGAATACATAAGAATGTCGACACATAGATGATATATTTA
>NC_027755.1:20467448-20475743 GCF_000695525.1 Brassica oleracea var. oleracea
GGAAACATGGAGTTAGACTATTTAAAGAAGAGAGGCGTATTTGGTCATATAATATAGACGCCATATGATATAAACCAGTGGATATAAATGGGTATTTGTGAGTAAGAGAAATGAATATGAGAAATCGTGAGATAAAAAGCACGGCTTATTGCACAAGGATTCTCACAATAGACCAGGAATAGGTTATGAGGAAATATACTCCCCTGTGGTGGATACATATACTTTTAGATTCCTAATAAGTCTGGCTATATATATAAGAAATGAAATTAGATGGTCCACTGGATAAAAAGATAGAAGTACCAGAGGTTATTGAGCTCAAAGATAAAAAAAAGTTCTCGAGAACAACATTGCATAAAGAAATTCGAAAATATCAGTGTATGTTGATAATCTGAACCTCTCGATACATGTCCCAAACAGCTTAATATCTTAAGAAAGATTTGAGATGAAAAACCTAGGCAAAACGAAATTCTGTTTGGGTTTACAGTTTGAGTACATTAATAATGAAATCCTTGTGCATCAAATGGCATATACAGAAAATGTACTCAAGAGATTTGATAAAGAACAAATTCATGTGCATGGTCCAATGAGAGAGGATGAAGAAGTTCTTGGTCCCGAAATGCCATATCTCAGTGCCATAGGAGTTCTGATGTATCTGGCAAGCTACACTAGACCAGATACATGTTTTGCCGTGTATTTACTATCTAAACTTAGCTCATATCTGACCTAAAGGCACTGAGACGGGATTAGACATATATTTTGATTTATTTTATACTAATCAACCCAAAGAAGGGTTAATTGGTTTTGTTGATACAGATTATCTATCAGATCTCAGACAGGTTATGAAACAAACCATCGCAACAACATTAGCCAAGAAATTTGTGAGTATATTTGGCCGCAGGGCTGGAGGTCCATAACTCAATATGTTCGATCAGATTTTGGCCGATGGTAAAGAAAGACCAACTATCATGGGGCAAGCCGTAGGCGCGTGTAGTCAAGGTCCATTCGATCAGAGTATAGGATGATCGACGGCTAAGTAACATATTCTACCCAAGTTTTCTTCACCAACGAGTTCTAGAAGACGAGAGGGGTCCAAGTACTTCATGTTCATTCAAGTGACAGTTCAAAAGATCTATTCATTAAGTTACTTTCAACATCAACCTTTCACTGAGGTTCAAATCAGAAGGAGTAATACGTGTTCTACTCTTTTTCCTTATCCATGGTTTTGTCCCACTGGGTTTTTCTGGAAATGTTTTAATAAGGCAACATCCAAAGCGTATTACGAGCTCTTATGGTTATAACATTCAAGGGGGAGTGTTATGAACCGATTTGTGAATGTCATAACCAAATAGGCATATTCCTTTTTTACTTAGACAGTTTTCTTTTCTTTGTATGCTTAGGATTTCATTTTCCTAATCACTTTAGGATTTGTATACTTTCCATTTATCTATGACGGTCTATTGTAATTCCCTATATATATAAAGAGTTCCATAATTATGAGATATAGACAATTTCTTTCTCCCATTAATTTACAATAGATTTTAGATACTTAGAAAGATAGTGTTTCAAAAAAAAAAAAAATACTTAGAAAGATAACAAAAAAATCGATTATTTGAAGTATGCTCATAAGAAAAGGAATCAGCTACAGCAATGTGAAACAATTGTTGTTTTGTGGATGTTTTTTTCTTATAATAGAAAAAACTTTTATTACTTTTAAAATGAGTGGAGGGCAAAGGAAGATGAGAAGAAGGGACCATGGCCTCGTTGTTATAAAAGAAAGGGACCATTGCTTCCGACATCTTTTATCCAAGTTAATCTTGAAATATTGGATTCTCTTTTTTTGGTCGAAAATTGATTCAAGTTGTAGCTTCAAATCCAAAAGACAAAATACAAGATGAAATTGTAATACTCGGATATTCTTATTTGACTATTTCATATAACCATTTACATTAGCTATTTTCAACTTTACAATTGTCAACCGACTTACAATTTTTTGTTTGTTTGTAATAAGAACTAGATTAAGATCCGTGTCTTGCGTGGGATAAACATTATATATATAAATTATTTTATATATTATATGTGAAATAATAAATATATATTAAATAATTAAAAGTCAGTAACTATTACATATATAATTAAATTGGTGCGAACGTATAAATCAATTTTATTAATCCAAACATTTTTTTTTTAAATTTTGATAGAATATGTAATTAAATTTAAATGATATTAACATACATAGTATATTTTTAATATTAATGTCTATTTTATTTTTTTATTTTTTTTAAATGATGCTTTCTACTCATATGTTTTTTTATCATGTGTATTTTTAATGGCAAAAACTTTAAATTACTGATAACAAAACTTTTATTGTGGGATTAATAATTTTAGTAATTGATAAAAATTTATCAATGTTAGTTCAAAACTTTTATCAAAAAAAATTATTCAAAGTAAATTTTGAAACTAAAATATTTATTTATTCAATATGGTTTATAGTTTAATTTAGAATGATATATATACATATATATTTTAAATCTTAATGATTAATTAAATTAGACTTTTACTTATATAATTTTGTAATCATTTGTATTTTGTCATAACAAATTTTAAACCATGGATCGCAAAATTTGAATGTGAGACTTTTAACAGTTTTAGTAATTTATAGTCATTTTTTAAAATTCAAAATATAAAATATACAGAAAAATATAAATTTTTATAATATGGTTATTGTGTTTTTAAAAATATTATTTTAATATTTTTAAATTAAACAAATTTGATAGAAGATACTTTTTTTTATCAAATCTTTATTATTCAAAATCATTAATTGTCATATATACTCTACCCACATTAGGCAATTCCGTAATCTTTATTTAATGAAATAATAAATGATATTAATAATTAATTTATGGTTAGTTTAATAAAAAGCTTATTATATAATGAGATGGACCAACTTATTTCTCTAATAATTCTAAGAATCATCCTAGTGATAACATGTGGCTACAAAAAGAAGTTGTAATGTTTCACAAATAATATATAGGGGATAGGCGTTAGACATTGAAAATGTAAAGTAACAAACTTAACGGTCCGGTTTAGCCCTCTAAATTCTAATCATACCACTCCCTGTAACTGGAGTAAGTACACAGAAAAATAAAAAAAAAATGAGAGAGAGGTGGCAAAGATGAAGTGAAGGAGGTGAGAGACGGAAAGCAAAGCAAAGGGGATCGTCACGAGAATCAGTGGCAAGTCTTAGCTTTTAGTATTTGAGCTCTGAATTTTTCTCCTTTATCTTCTTTTTTTGATCAGCCATCTTCATAAGATCCTCGTGATTCCACTCGCCTTGTCTCTCCCTTTTCAGAGGTTTCATTTTGCTTCCAACTTCTCCCAAAGTTCGAAACTTTTCACTATGAACGGCGACGGAACTTGGCTTCACGACGCTGGTGAACAATCTCAGGCAGGCAATGATAATGATGAATCTGGCTCGTGGGTCAGAAACACAGAAGAAAACTGGTTCAATAACCCACAACCACTACACCACGGTTCTCAAACCATCCTCCATAACAACAACCAAAACGACTTCAGATTCAGTGGTGGGTTTCCCTCAAACCCCTCAGAGAATCTACTTCTCCTTCTTCAGCAATCTACTGATACATCTTCTCAATTGCAACACTTCACACTCGACCCTACTCCACAAGAACAACAACAACAATCTTTCTTAGCTACCAAAGCATGCATCACTTCTCTCCTCAACGTCCCCACCAGCAACAACAACAACCCTTTTGATGAACTCGGTTTCAGTTCTGGGTTTTTCGGACAAACACATGTAAACCAGACTCCAAACTCAATGAGTTTCGCTGGAATGAGTTCACCGCCGGAAAACACCGCCGGAGTAAGTAACAGATTCAGTCCTCTGGAGTTTACAGGAGTCGCTAATGGAGTTTTCGAGAACAGAGCCAAGGTTCTGAAACCACTAGACGTCTTAGCTTCGTCCACCTCGCAGCCGACACTGTTCCAGAAACGAGCTGCGATGCGTCAGAGCTCAAGCAGCAAAACGTGCAACTCGGAGTCCTCCTCAGAGATGAGGAGATCAAGCTACGAGCCTGACATCGATGACGCAAGTACTGGAATCATCGACATCATCTCTGATGAACATAACAAAGGCAAGAAGAAAGGCATGCCTGCTAAGAATCTAATGGCTGAGAGAAGAAGAAGGAAGAAGCTTAACGACAGGCTTTACATGCTTAGATCGGTCGTTCCCAAGATCAGCAAAGTAAGTTAAAGATTCTTTCTTTCTTCTCCTTTAAGATCTCATGCAGATTCTTGTTTCTTTTGTGGATGCAGATGGATAGAGCATCTATACTTGGTGATGCTATTGATTATCTTAAAGAGCTTTTACAGAGAATCAACGATCTTCATACCGAACTTGAGTCTACTGCTCCACCGAGTTCTTCAAGCTTGAATCCGTTAACACCGACCACGCAAACGCTAAGTTACCGTGTTAAGGAAGAGTTGTGCCCTTCTTCTTCCTTCCCAAGCCCTAGAGGCGAGCAAGCAAGAGTAAGAATAACAATAACCTGATTCTGTTGTTTGCTTTAAAGTAAGGCTTCTTGGTTTGTTATATATTTTGTTTTTTTTTTTTTAATAATGTAGATTGAGGTTAAGTTAAGGGAAGGGAAGGCAGTGAACATTCACATGTTCTGTGGACGACGACCTGGTCTTTTGCTTTCGACCATGAGAGCTTTGGATAATTTAGGGTTGGATGTTCAACAAGCTGTTGTTAGCTGCTTTAACGGGTTTGCTTTGGATGTTTTCCGCGCTGAGGTACTTTTATTACCAAGTTAGTACACTAAGCAGTCAAAAGAGTAGTTAATTTTAGAAATGGTTAGTAGTGGTATTAACATGTTTTGTTTTTTTTTTGTTTTTTTCACTAAATCAGCAATGCCAAGAAGGCCATGATGTGGTGCCTGAACAAATCAAAGCAGTGCTTTTAGACACTGTCGGTTACACCGGTTTGGTTTGATGAGTCCAGTTCTTTTGGGGGAACAGAAAGGAGTATCTGTGTGAAACAGAGCTAGACTTAAGCCGTCTTTAGTTCAGTCATTTTCTTATTACTTAGTTCCATCAAAAGTTTTAACCATGTATTCATAAGATAATTGTTTTATCTTTAGCTTTGAAACAAAACATGTGTTTTGCTTCTTTTCAACTTTTTATTTAGCTTTTTGAGAAATGTGTGTTTCCAATGCTTTGCTCTTGTACAAGAACACTAAAACACACACACATAGAAAACGAGTAAACAGCGTTGACTTGATAGAAAGCCATGAAGGAGAACTTTATAAAATGAGATGTGTAGTTTAACTCTAGCTCTCCATTGGTCTAAATCAAATACAAAACTAAACATTTCACCATTGATTTTCTCGTCAAAAAATAGTTGAAAACCAAAAAACTAAAAACGAAAAGGAATTATCCAGAACCTCCAAAATAGAATCAATTACAACAAAAACTGTCTAGCAAACACATTAAACTGTCCGAGAAGATAAAAAGCTCAAGAAAGAGACAAAAGCTTTGATAAAAGACCAATCACTGTATCGATCCAAAACCATCACCAAAAGTGTTCCCACTCTAATCAGAATCCTCATAAACTTCACCATCCGACAACTCATCAAACGTCCTCATGTCAAGCTGGTAACGAAGCATACCACCGATCCCACCAAACCCCCTGCAGAACTGCGACCCTTCTTGCGACTTATTAGTCACGAACTCAAGCGTGCATCCAAAACGTTTGTACTCGTTCGCAAACCACTCGAGGAGAGGCATCTTCTCCTGGACTTCAAGCTCAGCGTTAGTCTCCGCGTCGTGGAAGTTGCTCTGATCAGTCTCCTGATCTTTCCCAAAGTGCTTCACCACTATCTCCCCGCTCGTGCTGTTCTTCAGCTCGTACCTGTTGATATCAAGATTCTCCCACACGATCAAGGTCTCGATCGCACCCATCTCCAGAGCCTTGAGAGTGTCCTCCACACCGAACACGTACTTCCCCGTGTCCTGACTAATCTCCTCGAAGTACTTCCCAATCAGCTTCTTCTCCTGAATGAACTTCACGTTAGACAAAATCTCAGCAGAGAGCTCAATCGCTTGGTTGAATCCGTTTTCGCCTCCGTAGGAGACATCAACCACGTTCAAGATCTTAGCTTGAAGACGCGGATCGAACAGCTCAGACTGGCTAAGCTCGGTCTTGAAATCCGCAGAACCAGCAAGGATCAAACCCGCGACATTCGGCTGACTAGTAGCAGGGTTAATATAAAACTGCGTCGCTAGCTCTGCAGTCTTCCTCACGTAGTTATGTCTCTTCTCCATCCTTAGCCTAGCGAAACGAAGCGCGGACTGCCCTCCTCTCCCGTGCTTCTTCGGCAAATCGACAGTGAACTTATGAAGCACCTCTCTAGTGTTCCCACTCAAAGTCCCAAACAGAGTCCCGTTACCATCCATCACGATGAAACCAAACTTATCATCACTCTCTAACAGCTCGTTCAACGCACCAGTATGAAACTTGTTGTCACATAGGTACAAGGAGGCGTTAATGGGCCTGAAAGGTTCGAAGTCGAAGGTGACTTTCTTCTCCTTGCCGTCGTCGTTGACGATGGTTCCCGTGTAGAGGACGAGCCCGTTGGTGGGGACTTTGTTGTAAAGCTTCAGCCTTTGCTGAGCGGAGGTGATGGCGGAGAGGACGGACTGGCGGTTGACGCGGGACTTGATGTTGGAGGCGGTTCCGTACTCGTCGCCGAGCATCTTGGTGACGCGGGAGACTTGGTCGCGCGGCGGCATGATGAGCGAGATCATGCTCGTCCCGTTGCCTCTTGCGGACTCGAGGCCTTTGATCAGTTTCTTGATTTTCCAGATCTCGATGTTGGTGTCTGCCTCCTGATCTGCCATTTTCGTTGGATCGGAAAACGACCTAACAACGCAAAAAAAAAGTGAAAAAAAAAAAAATCAAACCAAGTTTGAAAAAAAAAAAAAAAAAAGTGTACATTTCGGACAGAACATTACGAAGCCTAGGTTTTGTCTGAAGCAGAGATTGACAACTTGTCTATAAACTCTATAATCAAACAGTTAATCGATACAGAGAGAGAGAGATCGCCGCAGAGAACGTACCTGTTTCTCTCTCAATCAGCGACTCCGGCAGCGTCTCCTCCCAACAAGTGATTCGCTTAGGGTTTTCTCAGTTCCTTACCCCCACGTGGAACTCACGTGCTAGGAATTTTCAGAAATCCGACAAGAAGATATTGGGTTTTTCTTTACTCAAAGGCCCAGTAATTAGGAAATCGGCCGAATTAGCCAGCTGTGTTGGAAAGCCTTTGACACTACTTGCCGTTTTTTGGTTTGTTCGTGTATGGTCAAAAGTTTTTTTTTTTTTGTCAATGATTGTTATTTGATTAAAATCCCCAAATTATAGATGAGTATGTGTGGAAGCCCATTAGTTCAATGGTTTTGACTAAGTGACACCAGGAGTTTTAGGGTTCAAACCCCATAAAACGCAAATTATGGAGAAAATGAGTTACAAGAGGTTTTCAACATGGTCATGGCGTACCATCGAACATGAATCTCATAGGACGGCTAGGTCTGATATAGTCAAACGTGTATTCTTATATGGTGGTAGAATTGTCGGCTGTAGGATCGTCCATGTAATATATGTTATGAACGAGGAAAAAACATTTGAAATTCATGCATTCTTTATAACCACATAGTTCAATGATTTTCTATCTTGTGGGCAGCGTATATCATCTAAATATTCATGTTTTTTTTCTAGTTAACATTTACATACAACAAATCATATGCTAAATTTTTATATACCTTGGAATCGTATACTGTACATAACAAATTACTATACTATATCGGAACCATATACTAAATCTAACATCTTGTAATCAGCCAAATACCTCATTTCTAGCTTATAATTGTTAACCTTATTTGTTTTAGCTTAAAAAAGTTATTTATTTCAAAGCGTCTGGTGATTATCTAGTGTGAATTCAAAGGTTTGGATGGATTCATGTGTTATCCAGCTTTCTAGGTAAAGTTGGTAAGTCAAATTCTATACTATACACTACAAGAAAACAGGGGGATTCTGATGGCCGAAATTGTCGGAAATTCGTCGGAATAGCCCGATTCCGACGAATTTCCGACGAACCCGTCCGTCAGTATCGTTTCGTCGGAAAAAAAAATTCGTCGGAATTTCGTCAGTACTTCCGACGACTTTCTGACGAATACCGAGAAACGTCATTCTGACGAACTTCCGACGATATTACGATGCGG
>NC_027755.1:20479748-20483241 GCF_000695525.1 Brassica oleracea var. oleracea
ATAATGTTTTTTTTTTTTTTTTTTTGGTCAACATGCAATAATGTTTATAACCACAGAAAGTTAGCATTATATTTCGTTGTATCCACAGCTTAACCGGTCCGTGCGGGCTCCATACTGATTAATTATACGAAAGAACATGTCGTGAAGAAAGTATCTAAAACCAGTGGCGAAGAATTACCACATGTTGAATAAGAATAGTCCAGTTATATTCGACCAATAGGAATCCATGGTTTGGTTCATATCTAAATCACTTCGTTGTCAATCTTATATCATTTTCTTTGGTTCACATCTTTAGGATCAATCGTGCAGCCAGGTTTGATTTATGTTTCTTAATAATTCAAATTGCATTTTTTGGTGGATAATTTGTTTTTCCCCTCTTAAGAGATTCAGATGGTTGATTTGAAAATTAATTTAGACGACTTTTGGAATATGCAGCTGGGTTATAATAATAGTAAAATAATTGATACTAAACACCATTGATCATGCAATACGCAATATTAAAATCATTTTGAAATAAGTAAACTCTTTTCACCCATCCCCAGGCCCACTGAAAAGTGCCGTGATATCTTAGGTACGGAACTTATAGAAACCAAGACTTTTTATTTTTTTTTGATCAAAACCAAGACTTTTTTTTATATAAATGTGACGATTGAAAAATAAATATTACTTTTACTTTTGATAGTGATTTTGGTTTTAATCATAGGTGACAAGTAATAACTATTGGTATTTTAAATGGCCACAACATTCAAAAATGACATAATATCATTAAAATTGATTATCTATTTTCTTAACTGTTTCTAAGAAAAATACGAGGGCTCGTAACTTCACCATGGTTTCTCTGACATCAGATTTAAATATCTAAGATTTCACGAACCGTCCAGCATCGCACCGCTATCAATAGTAACAAAAACATCTATATATACCTATGTATCTATATATTTTGTTACTATTACAACAACTTGCGGTGCCACACACGTCATCGTTCGGAACCTAAATGCCAAAAGAAAAGTAAGAGAAAGAGAATCTATCTCCGAGGTAGTTCATAGGATTCCAACGAGGTCCAGACGATAAGGAGATGCCAAGTCTTCGCTCCCAGGATTCCACACATATTATTAAAAAGTCAGCAATTTTGGACCCACAGAATATTCACAACTTGAAACCATTATTTATTAACGATTCCAGTTTGATTTTTTTTTTTCAGTAGTCCAAATAAACGGCTTGCTTTTAAAAAATGGTTGGTTATGTTCAAAGACATTGTGGTTAGTGAACCTTATGATAATTAAGATTTAAACTTTAAATTACAGAAAGGAAGAGACGTATATATCAAGTAAAGTAAATTAGCTTTATTTTGTAAATACTGGTAGTATCGTATGTCTTTTGAAGCTGTCTCCCAAGTCTTGCTACTAGTTTCTCTGGCTTCTTTGGATGCTTTGAATGTGGTTTACATGTTTTAGCTTCAAAGACGGTTTGATAATTTTATATTGGTGAGTTGGTTGTAGGTTAGAGTTTGGTTTATAATTTTATGTTAGTAACTGCAGTTTCTTTGATTTTAGGAATATCCGGTTTATGGTTCTGGTTGCTATCCGGTTTATGTATTTTATGGCTTTTGGATAAGTTTCTTTTGTTGATCATTCCATCTTTATCTTTGATGAGATGATTTGTGTGTATTGATTTTGGTATACTTTTGATGGTTGCTTTCAATTCACAGATGACAAAAATTAGTATCGTATGTCTTATTTTTTAACTCAGCTATTTTGTAACCTTTTATCCCTTACTTATTAAAGGAGAAACATTCATAGAAATAAACCTTGGCCTCATGTGTTTATTACATGAGTGTCATTTCCTATGTGTCATCATCTCATGCACTCTCACTAACTTAAAAAAAAAACCCTTTGTGAACTAGAATAATTACAACCAAATGCCATTGGTCATATACATTATACTATATGATTACAATCCGATTTGGAAAAAAAAACGGAAATTTATGACATGCAGAATATTAACTCTTTTGTAAAAGGCAACAAAATAAGTTCGACATCTATCAAATCGTTTGGTTATTTGGTCAAATCTTAGAGTCATGATTCCTTTATATTTGTTTCTTTCTTAATTGTAAAACTTTCCAGTTTTAAAAAATATAGACTAAAAGTTAGGGATTATTAGTACTAAATGTAAGAGAGTATTCGTTTGTTTCGAATTTGGGTGAAATTAACCCTGACTATGGGGTACTATATATAAATCACGTGAACTATACTCTACGGTTTCACGACCTATAAGGATTAAAACTAGCAAAATAAAATGAGTGTCATGAATTTCATTTCTGAACTGAAACCAAAAAAATCTAACGTGAAAGATTAAGGCGAAAGTCATTAGATTTTGAAAGTCATGCTCAGCTATGTTAGAATCATAATCATAATTTTCGGTCCGGTTATAACGTGGACTATAAGCTATATATATAATGTGGATTTTGCTAAATATATATAACGTGGACTATAAGCTTATTTCCGGTCTGGTTATCTGCAATGCAAAGATCTATCTATTTTTTAAAAAATGTCATATATTCCGGTAAATATAAAAATCGTAAATATAAAAATATATTTAAGCGGACAGTATTTGTATGAAAATTAATCAATAAATCATAATCATAAGTCTTGAAGAATATTTAAAATTAATGAATGTATTTAACTATATATGGCATTATTTCCTGTTATATATTCACAAATTAGGAGTCAAAGAAGCATTATATGAAAATTTTGACTCAGGCCAGTATATCCCTTTTTTATTATTTGAGGAGCATTGTATATAACTAACCTTGAGCATTGTATATAACTAACCTTTCATTCATGTGTTTATTACATGTGTGTCATTTTCTACGTGTCAGCACCACAAGCTCTTTCACCTCATATATTCAAAAATCATTTCTTAACTAGACTAATTACAAAATTTGTCATTGAACATTACATTAAAAATTGGGTATATACTATAAGCTTATTGACTAACAAAAAAAAAACCTCGCGCCCTGCTTGCTACGCTTCAATTACAAACGGTTGGATCTTTAAATACGCAGAGATTTTATTGCCATAACCTGAGATTCTTCATAATGATCGATTTCGTTATATAGCTTGACTTAAATATTAATGCCTTTCTATATTGTTAGACTACATAAAATCATTTGTCTACGTATGTATCTACATATCTACTTATATATATGTTGCTGCAACTCTTCTCCATATTAGATAAAGATACCAATCACAATCGCAATGTTCAAGAATTACTACATAATGGCAAAATGTAATAGATATATATGTACACTTTTTTTTAAATGACATAAAACGATCCAATATATTATATTTTAA
This sequence comes from Brassica oleracea var. oleracea, assembly GCF_000695525.1. NCBI lineage: Eukaryota > Viridiplantae > Streptophyta > Magnoliopsida > Brassicales > Brassicaceae > Brassica > Brassica oleracea. Next base: position 20,483,102 of record NC_027755.1, read on the forward strand.
GAGCTAATAATAGTTTCAAATCTTCTCCATTGCATGTTAACCATGTTTATTGTTTCCATAATTATCAATGCAATTGTAGTCGACGATCATTTTATGATAGTTTAGATTCAAGGCAACACAATTTAATACATTACCATTTC
>NC_027755.1:20484199-20513711 GCF_000695525.1 Brassica oleracea var. oleracea
AAATATTAATTAGTAAATATTTGCTACTATAATTTTGGCTATTTGTTTTCATCATTAAAACTCTATATAAATACGCAGTGTCTGCAACACAACTCCTCACCACATCACTCTTTCTGAATCATCATTAACAAAACCAGAAGTACACCAATGGCGGACTTTATAGGATTGTAATCGAAGAGTTTTGAAGATACTTTTCACAGCAGTCGTAGTTTTCTTAGTTTATTTATTTATTTTGTTTCCTTATTATATAGGATATGCTTTCACATTTTATTTTATTTTATCGCCTATGTTTCGTTTTATCTTTATTTCATAATTAATTTTATATAAGTTTTTGTTTACTCTTATAGATTCATTTTCACGAACTATACTTCAATCACACAAAACAAATAACACAAGTTTTAAAAAACTTTGAAGCTTACTTTATTTACATATCCACAATTTCGTTGAATCCTTTAACATAAATAACATGTAATATTTGTGTCTATGACTTTTACATTTCTAATATCTATATATTTCTTTAAGTTTTCTCACCCCGTGCAAGGCGCGGATGATCACCTAGTTAACTACTACACTAGAATGTACGAGTTTCTTATGGAACATTCATCATAGACATACAAATTTATTACAAAGAGACTGGATGGCCGCCCTTTATATGGTAGTTTAGGAAAAATTCCAACAAGTGCAAATCAATGAAAACTGGATCAACAACACAATCAGTTTTATTTAACAGAAACAACATTACAACCTATTTTCCATTCACCAAAATAGATAACTATTGAAATAGAATACATAGTTCATAGCAGATTATTCATATATATTAAACTGCATATATTCACTTTTTAATAAATATTTAACATAAAACTATTTTTCATTGATGACATAAACTTTGTTGTTTCTTTGTAAATGTCATTATCGCAATAGAAAAAAGACATAACATTCGAATTTAACAATCTCGGCAGAAGAGATAAACCCAAAAAAATTGGCTATATAATTCTCTAAATAATCTATATATATATATGTATATATAATATTGGTTTCATGTCTTTACAATATTAAAATCATAAAATCAAATTACAGTTTCTGACTTTTAAATAGAACAAATTTATAGAATATATATAATATATATATACAGTATATATATACAATAAAAATGTAACATATGACTCGGCGAAAGAGATAGATTGGAATAGAAGATTTTGGTTATGCAAATCTCAAGCTAATCTCTTTTTACAAAAAAAAAAAAAAAAAAAAATCTCAAGCTAATCTCTCTTTTCTTTGATATGTAAAATATTGATCTCATATTCTCATTCTTTCGCACTTCAGGTTTGTGCTTTATCGAAGATACCATCAAATCTATCAATTTTTCCAACAAGTTCTCTATTCACAAATATGGATCATCTCTTCTGCAGAGTACTACCACATATAGATGATCATCAGTTTGCTTGGATACTATAGTACATATGGAAAAATCGGAATAGTAAAGTTTTTAGTAATCTGGACATTGATCTCATTGATCTCATGGATACGCTTAAACTGACAGAAACATAATCAACATTCTGGGCTGAGACACATATATTGAATGAGCAGAGGACAGTACCACAAGTTGCGGTTACGACTTTGCCGCCAATTTCAGGAAGATGGTGTTTCACAGATAGTTTCTGGAAAGAGTGTGATATATTTTCTGGACAAGGTTGACTCAGCACTCTAGAGGGGTTTGAGGGACTGTTGGGGGCGAGGAATGCTCGGGCTAGCCTCTCTCCTCTTCATGCGGAAATGGAGGCGCTACTCTGGGCAATGAAATGCATGAAGAAATTAACGTCAATTTCAGGTTACGTTTGCAACGGATTGTTCTCAATTGGTGAAGATGGTTTCGAAACCAGAAGAATGACCAGTTTTTGCAAATTATTTGGAAGACATCAAGACCCTGAAAGAAAGTTTCCTCCAGTCAGAAATCATCTATGTCTCAAGGACGCAAAATTCAAAGGCAGATAGTGGGTGCAACCGTCTTTCGTCGTTCACATGTACGCAGATCACCCGGTTTGGTTTACAGAGTCTGTCTGAATCTGTATAAGCTGATGACAAAAAAAAAACTCATTCTTTCAGACTATTCAATAAATCCCTTGAATCATATTATGAATTTCTAACGATTTTAAATGGATCAAACTCATAAGCTTATGTTTTGTTTTCTATGTTGAAATCATTGTGTACATGAGATTTACAGAGAATGAAAGAAACAACTTGGAAATTTTGTAACACATTGTTGTAGTTGAGACTTTGCCAAAGTTATTGCCCCGAAGACTTTACCTTTGCCATGGTTAAAGAGTCCAAACGAAGCTACTATTCCCCGAGTCTCAAGTCTCAAGTATTGACTTCGAACATTAATCTGATATAATAAAAAGTACAACTACTAATTGATACTTAAATAGCTATTATATGAAAAACAGAGCAAAAAGTAAAAGTTTGGAAAATTATACATTAGTATTTTGAGGTTTTTCTTATTCAACTAACTTAAACATTCGATGACATGAAAACAGAAAGAGCTAGAACAGTCCGATGAATGTATTGCATCTGATGCAACATTGTATGTATGTGTTGAGACTTGAGATAACCGGTTTGATCCTAATTGATCCGAAACACCTGATCCTATAATTAGATTAAATTTTAACTCAGTTAAAAATGATTCTCACACATCAACCAAAATTAAAGCAAATTTCAAATTTACTGTGTCAAGTGTGAGTTTAAAATTGGAATTTGTGATATAAATTCTTCTGAACCGGCTAAACTAAAAAAAAAATATTATATTTAATTTAAATTAATTATTTTAAAATAAGTTTTTGCGATAAAATAAAATATTATTTAATTGTTTTTTTAATCTGTACTGAAAACTCTAAACGACTAAACCACATAATTTGAAACCGAAAAAAAAAAAATTTATTTTGATCATTACTCGACCTAGCTATATGGCAATCCACTAAAAGCAGAATTGAATGCATAAAAAACAAAACAATAATATTTACGATCGCGTTAAAAAAAAATAACTCCCACTTAATATCTAAAAATGATTACATCACTCTTCACAAGAACATCCATGAAAATGTCAGAGGCCCTTTTACACTCTGCTCTATATATACTCATAAACTCAAACCTTTTAGATCCATCAAGAATCTTCTTCTCATTCTCTCCCACCCTACTAAGCCCTCACTAGCTTCTCCAAAGCTCACAAGCAATGGACGTCGAAGGCAAAGGAGAAGAATCTCGAACCACCACCACTCGGAGGTTCGCACTTCCGGTGGACTCCGAGAACAAGTCGACAACGTTCCGCCTCTTCTCCGTCGCTAAGCCCCACATGAGAGCTTTCCACCTCTCGTGGTTCCAGTTCTTCTGCTGCTTCGTCTCCACCTTCGCGGCTCCTCCTCTCCTCCCGGTCATCCGCGAGAACCTCAACCTCACCGCCACCGACATCGGAAACGCCGGTATCGCCTCCGTGTCCGGCTCCGTCTTCGCTCGTCTCGTCATGGGCACGGCCTGCGACCTCTTCGGCCCGCGCCTCGCCTCCGCCGCGTTGACACTCTCCACCGCTCCCGCCGTGTACTTCACGTCGGGGATCAAGTCGCCGATAGGGTTTATCATGGTCCGGTTCTTCGCGGGGTTCTCGCTCGCGACTTTTGTCTCGACGCAGTTCTGGATGAGCTCTATGTTCTCCGGACCTGTCGTGGGCTCGGCTAATGGTATCGCCGCCGGGTGGGGAAACCTCGGAGGAGGCGCGACGCAGCTGATCATGCCGCTCGTGTTCTCGGTGATCCGGCAGATGGGAGCCACTAAGTTCACGGCTTGGAGGATCGCTTTCTTCATCCCTGGTCTCTTTCAGACCTTCTCTGCCTTCGCCGTTCTCTTGTTCGGTCAGGTACCGGTTTATTCAATTTATCCGGTTAATTTCCGGTTTTGGTTATATAATGACTAAAACTATTAAAAACATTAAATGTAATTTATTGATGACAAAAAAAAAAAAAAAGTAATTTATTACACGCAAATTCAATTACGTTTGTGTTTATTACAAGCAAGTCAACGATGATGCGATAATCTCACTTATGTTTTGTCTTTTTTATTTTATTTTTTAATATAAAAGGATCTGCCTGATGGAGATTATTGGGCAATGCACAAATCTGGAGAGAAGGAGAAAGATGAGGTTGGGAAAGTGATAACTCATGGCATCAGAAACTATAGAGGATGGATAACAGCATTAGCATATGGCTATTGTTTTGGAGTTGAGCTCACAATAGACAACATCATCGCTGAATATTTCTTTGATAGATTCCACTTAAACCTCAACACAGCTGGGATTATAGCAGCCAGTTTCGGTCTAGCCAATTTTTTCGCTAGACCCGGAGGAGGTATCCTCTCGGATCTAATGGCTAGACGGTTTGGTATGAGAGGAAGGTTGTGGTCGTGGTGGATTATTCAAACACTAGGAGGTGTCTTGTGTGCATCTCTTGGACAAATTGATTCATTGACAGGGTCTATAGTTGTTATGCTCATCTTCTCTGTATTCGTCCAAGCTTCCTGTGGACTTACCTTTGGCGTTGTTCCATTTATTTCTAGAAGGTAAAGTTTTATGCATGGCAATTATAGTTTTTGTAGCTTAGACTAGTTATCTAACGTAATTGCTCTTTGGTTATGTAGATCTCTTGGGGTGATATCGGGAATGACAGGAGCGGGAGGCAATGTTGGTGCGGTCTTAACTCAACTGATATTCTTCAAAGGGTCAACATACTCTAGAGAGACCGGTATAACTCTAATGGGGATAATGTCAATCGCGTGTTCGTTACCAATATGCTTGATTTACTTTCCACAATGGGGAGGTATGTTTTGTGGACCTTCTTCCAAGAAAGTAACTGAAGAAGAATATTACCTCGCTGAGTGGAGCACTAAAGAGAAAGAAAAGAACTTGCATCTTGCAAGCCAGAAATTTGCTGAGAACAGCGTTAGCGAAAGAGGCCGTGCCACAACTCATCCTCAATCTTGATAAATAACTGTTCTATTTGTTTGCTTGTTTGTGTGTATGCTTTTGTGTTATTTTTTCTTTGCTTTTGCTCTCCATTTCTTGATTTTCTTTGTTCTCGTGTGATAAGCTGTGTATGTAATGTAATACCTACCGGTTACTGTTTTCTTTTTATGGGGTACTTTGTAAAAGTTTGTTTATCATGGAAAGAACCATCGTTTTTTCATTTTATATAGTACTTTGTATATATAATTTTCTGTCTGCTTCCTTTGACAAACATATGTATCAACTTCCAATAAGGTATACCATTTTTTTTGGCTAAGTATACCATTTGAAGTTATAAATTCTTCTAAAAATTTGTCTCAAAGAAAACTAAATCCAGGATGATTCCTATATATGAGGTGGGGAGTAATCTTTCAAATGCAATAGATGGGTGTAATGTAATTCTTGTGAGTTCTGGCAACAAGTTTTTAGGAATATACAATTGCAACCAAAGTGTCTCGTTTATTGAAGCTTCTCATAACCGATGGTGTAAAAATTAGAAAACAACTAAAAACAAACGTTTTTATGTCAAGTTCATTGACAAATGAAATTACGTTGGCCACTGACACACCATCATACCATCAACAATTTTTTTTTAACAAGAAACCTTGCAATCTTCAGTATCATTATTCTTTGATTACAGTAAGTGAATTAAGTCTTGAGTGACTGACAAGAAACAAAAAGTTCTTGCAACCTTTACCTTCCCACTCGCTCTGATATTGGGTTGAGAATGAGAACCCAACATGTTTAGATGGGCCTTTGAAACCTAAACACCCCTTTTCATTGCACGGCTAACAACCTTAGCCAATTCAACTAAAATGTTTAAAGATGCTTCTCCTTTCCTTGGATATCACATTGACTGCCTCGCACGTTGTAAAAAGGCATATGGAGTCCACGAAACAAATATCTTAGCTTATTTTTATAACAACTTGTGAATTACAAATGCAAATGTTCTTAGTGTTTTTTTCATATTGTATTGGTTAGCCTAGCTGGCCGTGCGATGAAATATCAAATCGTTACCCTTTGATTACGTATGTCAGTTATACAACACTGGACAGACTCAGTCATATAATATATTCTACTATGGAACACCAAGTCAAAGATTAACTGGTGTAAAGCTGTCTTTTACCACTCTTCCAAAAACTCATACAATACAAAATCTTGTTCCTCAGTTACTTTTAAATTCTTAAACCTATAACATTTTGTGATAGTGTCTATATAACAATTGCTCCGTAACATTGCAAGATCCACGATCTTCTCCCTTACCTCTTATCTTTCTCTCACTCTTTCTTGGTCGTAGGAGAATGGAGAAAGATAACAGTTTCATGGATCCGTTTCTGTCGTCCACGGAGGACCTCGACCCAACAACCCATAAAGCATTGATGAGTTATCTAGGAGTGGGAAGCAGAGCATCTTCTCTTGTCTCCTTCTCCTCTACAGCCGTTGATATCCCGCCCATCTCCAACGTCGGAGACTTCGTCAAAGAGTTTAGAATTGAGTCTAAGAAGCTATGGAAGCTAGCCGGACCGGCTATTTTCACATCAATGGCCCAGTTCTCTCTCGGAGCCATCACTCAGGTTTTTGCCGGACATATTAGCACCATCGCCCTGGCCGCCGTCTCCATTGAGAACTCCGTCATTGCTGGTTTCTCCTTCGGTATCATGGTATGCATGTACATCTTTAGAACTTAAAAAAAAAAGAAACTAGAGACTATTTATTATTAGCTGAAATATTCAAATATTGTGATTGTTTACGTTTTGATTAGCATTGGTAAAAAATTATACCTCAAGTATAGACTTATTTGAAACCAAGTTACAAATTAATTTTCGAATCAAGACTATAGTTATATAAATTTAAGATAATAAACATGTGAATAATTTAAAATTTCGTAGGGCTATTTATTTATTTATGTATAAACTATATCTTAGATCTGGAAAACTATATCATAAACCAAATTACAAATTAATTTTTGAATCTAACTCTAGATTCTTATATAAAGTTTACAATGACAACATGTGAATCTAAATAAAATTATCAACTTGTATAGTAGGCGCACTTTAGAACAACTTGATGTGTTACTTCGTACTTGCTATATTAGCAGTACTAGTGTGTAACCAATGTAATTTACAAATTCTTACGGCTATTTATTTATTTATGTATGGTGAATTGCGAACGCGACTAGCTTGGAATGGGAAGCGCGTTGGAAACGCTATGCGGACAAGCGTTTGGAGCAGGAAGAGCATCAATGCTCGGCGTTTACTTACAACGCTCATGGGTGATTCTAAGCGCAACCGCTCTAATCCTTTCTCTACTCTATGTTTTCGCGGCTCCAATCCTATCCTTCATAGGCCAAACCGCTGCAATCTCGGCCATGGCCGGGATTTTCTCCATCTACATGATCCCACAAATCTTCGCATACGCCATCAATTTCCCGACCGCTAAGTTTTTGCAGTCGCAAAGCAAGATCATGGCCATGGCAGGAATATCCGGTGTGGCTCTTGTGATCCACACGTTCCTCACGTGGCTAGTCATGTCTAGGTTTAACTGGGGACTTCCCGGTTTAGCTTTGGTGCTTAACGCATCTTGGTGGTTCATTGTTGTGGCGCAACTCGTGTATATTTTTGGTGGGACTTGTGGAGAGGCTTGGTCAGGATTCACGTGGGAGGCATTTCATAATTTGTGGGGTTTTGTCAAATTGTCTCTGGCTTCTGCTGTCATGATTTGGTAAGCTTCAAACGTTTTTTTTCCCCGGTCATATATCACTTGATCCGACACATGAGTTCGCATTTAAAATTTATTTGCGTTTGTAGTTTGGAGGTTTGGTATTTCATGGCACTCGTATTATTTGCTGGATATTTGAAGAATGCTGAAGTCTCCGTAGCTGCACTCTCCATATGGTAAAATTATTTTATATATTTTATAGATAAACATATCTCCTACATTATATCTTTTGTGCACGACATTAGTTAAGTTAACTTATACATGATTAATGTTTTTTGTTTTTGTTTTATTCATTTGTTTCATAAAGATTCTCTAAAAAGAGTAGACCTAACGTGCGTTGTGGTCTCTTTGTTTTGTCTTTTGCAGCCAATATAGTCTAGTATTTTATATAAATATTTTATTTCTCACATTTTCTTAATCTAATTTTGCATACATATATATTAATTAAATTGTAAAATATGGATATATAAAAATGACGAAGAAAATTCAAAAACTCAGTATTTTATTACAAATCACTCTCTAATTATATGTTTACATGCATGTGTAAAATGAAGCATGAACATTTTGGGATGGGCAGTCATGGTTTCAGTTGGGATAAATGCAGCAGTAAGGTAAATCTCCGCGAGTGAAAACTAAACTATTTACAAGTTCTACACATGTCACACGTACCAACTACCAAGCTATAATGATATCCTTTTTTTTCCTGTCCTGCCAGTGTGAGAGTATCAAATGAGCTAGGAGCTAGCCACCCACGAACGGCCAAGTTCTCTCTAGTTGTGGCGGTGATAGTATCAACAGCGATGGGGATGCTTATAGCGGCGGTTTTACTCTTCTTCCGAGAAGAGTATCCGGTTTTGTTTGTGGAAGATGAAGTAGTTAGGAATGTGGTTAGAGAACTCACACCAATGCTTGCCTTCTGCATTGTCATCAACAATGTTCAGCCTGTTTTGTCCGGTACTATATTATTTTCTTGACTACTATATATATAATATGATAGATAAAACTCAATAACGTACTATAATGCAGGAGTGGCTGTGGGAGCTGGATGGCAAGCAGTTGTTGCGTATGTGAACATAGCTTGCTATTACTTGTTTGGAATCCCATTTGGTCTTCTGTTGGGTTTTAAGTTTGAATATGGCGTTATGGTAATGAAATTCAGAATCGTTTATCTATAAAACTTTTATAAATGAGACGAAAGACCATAGTCTTTGATGTTATGGAAACTTTTATGATTAGGGTATTTGGTGGGGGATGATGACGGGAACTTTTGTTCAGTCTATAATTTTGACTTGGATGATTTGCACAACCAACTGGGCCAAAGAGGTGAGGAACCAACAATATTAAGACTGGTTGAACAAGTTGTCACTCAACCATTGTTTCAATCTTTTAAGTGATGTATATTTCAGGCTGCTATGGCAGAAGAGAGGATAAGAGAATGGGGAGGAGTAACAGAGAAAGAGACTCTTTTGAACTAACTATATAGTTTTATTTTGTGACATATGTTAAGAAGATCTGCACATCACCTTTCCGTGTCCGAACCAAAAGAATCTTGATCTTCTCTCTTTCTATAAGACTTTAAGTTGTAACGTAAGATCCTTTTTAATCAATAAACATTTTGTATTTTGAGGATTGGAATCTTAATACAGAACTATTAATAAGGGTGTGGAGTATATACCTCAAGATCCGAGATAAAATCTAGCTGATCCATTAGCATAATTGAGAAACCGTCAGTGTCTGGAGTTCCATACCAAACATCTACTCAATTCAGAATAATTCCAGAAAGATTCAACATTGATAAGCGAAACCACAACTAAAACAATCAATCAAGAAAGTTGTTCTTATTGGCACCCCAATCTTACTCCACACGAAATATGAATGATGAGTTGGAAGTTTTTTACACCATCCAATCATAAAGGTAAGAATTAGGACGTCTTGGCCATTGAAAACTTCAAAGTTTGATTAGTGGAAGACCTAAAAAGTTGCAAGTCAACGTCGACTAATCCAATACAACGCCACACGTTAACGAATGCAATGCAAGTTTCCATTCTTATCACGCGTCACTGTCTTCTTTATGTTATGATCATGAGTTACAAAACGTGCAACTCTTTTTCTTTCCTTTTCACCTCAAAACTGCCTGTTTCGTTTTGATATACTCGCATGCCCACTCATTTTCATAGTCCTGGTCAAATAGTAATACCCAACATATAAATAGCATACGGATGTAAATTTGGGTTGTAACATGACAATGGTAACAGCACAAATAAGCAGACTACATGATCTGGTTTTCACATTTTTTAAAAAGAAGTTTGAAAACGTGTAGTAAATTATTATAAACAAAAGAAAGTAACTTTTACATCAGAGAAGTCAATAAATACAGAGAAAGGAAATTTCGTCCAACTCACAGTTTATAGAAACGAGGATTAAAGTAGAATCATAAGTAAACTACCTTATAATTTCCTAAGTCAAGGTATCGCCGACCTATCCAACCCAAGTCACAATGATCCACTGGCATTTATTAAAGATTTACAACAAATCATTAATTCATAGTCTTCCATTTAAAACTAAACTAGACTCTGATGAATTTTTAGTTTTTAATTATTTATTTTATTAAATGATGTATTTGTAATATTCGTTCATATTATATTCATTAAGTAAATATTTTTTATTGCATCTTAAACTATCTATTTTTTACGAATGTGTGATATCATATAAAAAATAGAAAAAAATGAGTATAGAGTTAATTAGATAATTTTAAAAACAGAAATTTTTATTTCGTGTGCGATATCATATAAATAATGATCCGCACAGTTAATAAAAATTATGATTATTTTATGTGTAATTTTTTTTATTTTGACCATTTAACGAAGTAAGAACATTTTCAAATGGGTACTTCTCTTTTAAAAACGTGTGCAACTCTTTTTCTTTCATTTTCACCTCAAAACTGCCTGTTTCGTTTTGATATACTCGCATGCCCACTCATTTTCATAGTCCTGGTCAAATAGTAATACCCAACATATAAATATCATACGGATGTAAATTTGGGTTGTAACATAACAATGGTAACAGCACAAATAAGCAGACTACATGATCTGGTTTTCACATTTTTTCAAAAGAAGTTTGAAAACGTGTAGTAAAAATTATTATAAACAAAACAAAGTAACTTTTACATCAGAGAAGTCAATAAATACAGAGAAAGGAAATTTCGTCCAACTCACAGTTTACAGAAACGAGGATTAAAGTAGAAATAAACTATATCTCAATCATAAGTAAACTACCTTATAATTTCCTAAGTCAAGGTATCGCCGACCTATCCAACCCAAGTCACAATGATCCACTGGCATTTATTAAAGATTTACAACAAATCATTAATTCATAGTCTTACATTTAAAACTAAACTAGATCCTGATCCGTTCATATTATATTTATTAAGTAAATATTTTTTTTATCTTAAACTATTTATTTTTTTACGAATGTGTGATATCATATAAAAAATAGAAAAAAATGAGTATAGAGTTAATTAGATAATTTTAAAAACAGAAATTTTTATTTCGTGTGCGATATCATATAAATAATGATCCGCCCAGTTAAAAAAAATCATAATTATTTTATGTGTAATTTTTTTTATTTTGACCATTTCCTTAAAACTATATTAAATTTTACATGTTTTAATTAGAATATTTTTAATATCTTTACCTTTTTATTTGAAAAGCAACTCAATATTTTTTTTAACAATTATAACAAAATATTTAAAAAATATTTTTAGAATTTGTTTGAAAAATATGAAAATTACATTTTAAATTAAAATTATCCTACATTTTAATGATGCACGTTTTTAAAAATCTCCATTATTAAAATTATGAACGTAAGGATAACTCATGAGTTTTTTTGGTTGATTAAATGACATTATGTCCAAATTTATTTAAGGATATTTCATTAATGTAATTGAAAAGACAAGTAATAAATTAGACAATTCGTTTTATGATATTTCATAAATGCAACTGAAAAAGACAAGCAAAAAAAAAAGAGTTTAATTAATGAAGTAACAACATTTTCAAAAGGGTACTTCTCTTTTAATAATATAGATAATTTGTGAGATAATTGTTGTTACTTGTTCTCCCACATGTAATGATACTGTAGCTATTATTTTGAAATCATAGAAAATCCATAATATACGAATATAATCACTTTGACACTTTCCAGTTTCCATTGACCTTGTAAGGAAGTCTAAACGGGCCACAATTAAATAGAGAGCCCAAATTAAAAGCCCGGAAGATATATCTAAAGGAGATATTTTAGAGCGCCAGGTGTCCGAACTGTACGCATGAAGTCATTCACACGACAGAAACAAAACAGAGGCGTTGAGTCAGGCCGAGAGTCTCGTGGTGGGACCCGAGTAAACCGTTACGCTGCTTCGGAAATGACCTTATCACCCTCAAACTAATAGCCCCACGCGTTGATCGAGGCAAGGGTATTTTCGTAAACACGGAATATACAGAGAATTTGTTCGATTATTATATAATTTAATCAAAAATACGATTTAGCCCCTCCGCTTTCTTAATCGCGTAGTGCCACCCATTTACAGAGAGGACACAGCCTTTTATTCATCTCTCTCTCTTCCTTCTCTCTCACTCATTAGCAATTCTGAAAATCATTTAAAGTTTTGATTTTTTTTTTCCTGTCCCAATTCAAAAAGTTTCTGATTGTTTTGTTCATTAGGGATTTAAGTGTTTTAGTTTCCTTCCTGATTCGGAAAGTTTCTGTTTTTGTTGAGATTGGTGATTCCGCCGGAGATCTACTTATCGTCGCCGAAGTTCGCCGAGCTTTGACCTTTGAATTGAGAAGGGTGGGTGGCATTTTGGTAAATAAGTTGGTTAATCGGTGGATCTGATGTGGTGGATGATGGGAGAAGCAGGTGGGCATTACTGTTCTAAGAAGACTGATTCCATCTGCGGTGGAGTTTGTAGTCAGGTTTGAATATCCCATCTCTCTCAAACGAAGATCTCACTACCCTTTTCTTAAAAATCGAAACTTTACCACTAATTCGATAAAATTTAGATCTTTATGTTAACCCATCACTGTTAAACCGATAAAGTCTACACCTTTTGTGCTTTATTTGAGAAACTAAACTTGGATCTGAGTTTTTTAGATTTGATTGTCTCTGCAGGAAACTGGTAGATTCTTCAGCTTCTCTAGACTCTGCTGCGCTCTCCGCGGCGTCGACATGAAGACATACATCTTCCTACTAGTCATCGTCCCGACATGCGTCCTCGCCGGCTACATCCACGGCCAGAAGATTTCCTACTTCCTCCGCCCACTATGGGAGTCCCCGCCCAAACCCTTCCACGACATCCCTCACTACCACCACGAGAACGCCTCCATGGAGACTCTCTGCAGACTCCACGGCTGGGGCGTCCGTGACTACCCTCGACGAGTCTACGACGCCGTTCTCTTCAGCAACGAGCTCGACATCCTCGCCGTGCGATGGAGAGAGCTCTACCCTTACATCACCCAGTTCGTCCTCTTAGAATCAAACTCCACCTTCACCGGCCTGCCTAAGCCTCTCGTCTTCGCAGCTCACAGAGGCGAGTTCGAGTTCGTGGAGCCGCGTCTCACCTACGGCTCCCTCGGTGGGAGGTTCGTCAAAGGGCAGAACCCTTTCTACGAGGAGGCGTATCAGCGTGTGGCTCTTGATCAGCTCCTGAGGATCGCGGGGATCACGGACGATGACTTGCTGTTGATGTCTGATGTCGACGAGATTCCGAGCAGGCACACGATAAACCTCTTGAGATGGTGCGACGAGGTGCCGAAGATACTTCACTTGCGTCTCAAGAACTATCTTTATTCCTTTGAGTTCTTGGTTGATAACAAGAGCTGGAGAGCTTCCGTGCATAGATACGAGACGGGGAAGACGCGGTACGCTCATTACCGTCAGAGCGATGAGATCTTGGCGGATGCGGGGTGGCATTGCAGCTTTTGCTTTCGGAGGATCAGTGAGTTTATATTCAAGATGAAGGCTTATAGCCATAACGATAGAGTGAGGTTTAGTCATTTCTTGAATCCGAAGAGAGTTCAGAGAGTTATCTGCAAAGGAGCTGATCTTTTCGATATGTTACCTGAGGAGTATACGTTTAAGGATATTATTGGGAAGATGGGTCCGATTCCTCATTCTTTCTCGGCTGTTCATCTTCCTTCTTATCTCCTAGAGAATGCAGATAAGTATAGGTTTCTCTTGCCGGGGAATTGCGTAAGAGAAAGCGAATGATCGATGGAATCTTCACCACACAGTTCATCTAAAGATCTCTACATTGAGAGGAGTCCTCCGCAGCACTTGCACAGCTGAGATATTGGTGTAATTGGTGTCTGGTGAATGCAGGCTCACCAGGCGCTTGGGAGAGAGGATTATTTTGAAAGGGTGATGAAGATTCTTTTTGTATATAGATAGATTGATCTCTTTGTTTCTTTTAAGGATTCATTCTATGTGACCTTTGCTTGCATCTCCAAAACATGAGTTTGTGTTCTTTCTTACGAGTTTCTTTCTCCCTTTTGGGAAGTTTTGCGTCAAGACACTCTTTACTTAACCTTTTTTGTACATTGCTCTCTCGTTGATTTCATTGGGGTTTGTTACGTATACTAGTATTGGTGTGTTTGCATGTGTTCACCACTAAGAGCCTTGTTCTCAGAACTCAGAAATTTGCAAAGACTTATAACCAGACAAAATATTGCATTTTTTTTTGTGTAACACATGTATGGATAGAGATGTCAAACAAGTTTACCCGTTCCGTCCCGTACCGCAGCAGATTAATCGTCGAGCGGGTCAAAGCGGGCCTGTCCCGCACGGGCTGCGGTCTTCAAAATGTCGGCCCAAACCTGTACCGCATAATATATAGGCCTTCGCGAACCGTCCCGCGGGACGCCTCCTTATCAAACCGCCTGCTACAACTTATTTCATGAATGTTCAAGTAGAAGAGTTGTGTAAGAGAGTTGAAGAGAGCTTGTTAAGCTTCACTGAAGCCTCTTATCAAAATCAATGCCACAAAGCTCTGTTTGTGCTTGCGTTTTTGAGTTAAAAGCCTTATTTTGTTATCAGCATTAGCTTTTGTTAAGTTTGAATCTGATTGAGTTGTTGTCTTTGTAATAATTTGGCTCAAGTTTTATATGTCTTCATCCAACCATCTCTCTTTTTAATTATTTGGATTGCAAAAAAAATCGTAAATCACTTTGCCAAGTTATACAAGTGACGTGATATACAACTAACTTTTCTCCTAAATAACACCATTGAACTCAAATTTAATTTAAGAAAAACACTACTTCACAATACTGAAAATAAAACCAATCAACTTAAACAAAAAATATCACATTGTAATAAAACAATTCATAGTTGTGTATAATGAAAAGAGAAAACAAATCAAAACACCACCAGAACTCGAATCGTCATCGCCGGAGCTCGAATCATCATCGCCGGAGCTCGAATCATCACCGCCGGAGCTCGAATCATCATCACCGGAACTCCTTATGTTTTATGGGGGAAAAATCACAAGAATCGCTTTCTTCTCATTCTCTTTCTCGTCTTTTTCAGGTAAAATAAGAAATGAAGAAAAAAAATGCGGGTCCATGTAATCCCGCATGACCCGTTTCGGTCCATCCCGCAAAAGATACAGTCCCGCAAAGATCCGTCCCACGAGGCCCGCAAATTTGCGGACCAAAAAAACTTCGTCCCAATACCGTACCGCGACTTGCGACAATCCTTTATGGGTCAGGTCCGCGGTCCAGATCCATGATTGCCAACTCCATGTATGGACCATCACTCACATGGCCACGTATGATAAGACGTTAACCAATTGTTCAGAAGGAAAGAAGTTTACTGGATTTTGACCCGCCCTTAAAAAATGACGAGTATTTTTTTGTTTTATATATTTTTTTTTAAATTTAATTTTTATATTTGTGTCTTTTAATTATATTTGTATATTTGTGTTTTTTTATAATATTTCTCTTAAATGATTAATAATTTTTTTTAATAATTGTATTAAAATAGTTGAAACACAATCGTATCAATAGGTCATGCTCATGATTTAATATAATTGATTATTGTTATTTGAAAAATGCGCCAATGTGTATGTATAAATTTCACATCCCACAACCTCAATATTGAACTTCAATATTGAAGCGAAGCATTTACATACAGGGGCATTCATTACTCATTAGTGATGTTTTTGATAATATCACTTCTTCTTTCTGAGTTGATTATCAAACGGGTTTAGAGGTGTAAAGCAGGACATTATTGTCCAGATCTTCATCTTTGTTCAAATTCAAGTTTTGCATTGGAATAACCTGAATAAATAGCCTTCATCTTTATTCTTACCATGTCTTTAGCTTTTCAACTGTTCTTCTATGTGCAATAGAAACTGAAGTGGCAAATAGAGTTTCAAACACACAAAAGAAGAACCGAACACACAGTCTCTGTCTCCAAAATTAAGAAAGAAATATTAATTGTCACAAATCTCGCGCTCTGCCGTTTGAAGAGCCAACAACCAAACAAATACAGAAATTAGAAGAACGAAACCATTAGGCTTCGATTTCAGAAGATGAATCAAATACAAAAAAACCTCCAAAATTAGGTTTCTCAAAGGAGTTAAAAATTTTCTTTTTATTAATATTATTGAACCTTCTCTTCCCTGTCATGTTCAAAACCTGGGAACGGTCTGCAACCAAAAACTCCATTCTCCTTCTTTTACCATCCATTCCTCGACGTCGATGACCTGTGGAGAACCTCATATGTCAGTTTTAATAACATCACAAAGATGACTAAGGTTTGGATCTTTATACTAAACTCAGCATCGTTTCTAAGTTTCTACACTTGTCTAAGTATGTTCTCTGTAATGGGGTTGAATCAGATGTTAAATAAGGACTACTAACCTGTCGAAGTTCCTGTTGCTGAAGAATCCACGTTCCTTGCTTCCTTGAAAGTTTCTTCTATCATCACCACCACCTGTGCCACGCGATCTAGGCCTCTCCATGGATGATTCCACACTCCTAGACTCATCAATTGATCCACCCCGGGAATGTGGTCTTTCACCATAGTTACTACCTGTTCTGCCTGCCCCGGATCCAGGCCTCTCAGCTGCTTTTGGCCTGAACCTTACTTTGTCGTCCAGCTCACGGATTAGCAACTCCAGGTCTTTCTCTTTCTCGCGTAGTAGATTATGGTTATCACTGTCTGATTCTTGTTGAGTTTCCTTGCTCTCTGGTGCAATGTCTGCTCCCTTCTCGAGCTTCTTCCGTAGCTCTTCGATCTCTTCCTTCAACAGTCTCTCCTCTTCTGTCCCAGGCCTGGAACAAATTTCGTTTCACAAGACAGAGAGATTAAAAGTGACAGACACCAATGGTACGTTAAAAGGTCACAGGGTCTTATCTTATGCCTAAGAGATACGTTAAAAGGACATGCCATCAAAAAGAAAAACCATGAATACACTAATAACATGAGTAGATAAGCAGATGTGGCAAAACTATCTTAAGTTTTAATTACACTACAATGTCATATCTTCTGCTTGGTTCACAAGTTAACTTTCTCATCAAGTTAGCAAGAAAATAAAACTTAAAACAGACCTGTCAACACTGCGATGCTCGAGTTCAGAATCCATCTTGCGCCAATCTTTCCCTTGCTCCTCCAACAACACTTCCCTAGGCTTTGCATCTCCAAAAGGATTCACCTTTGGTACTCTCGGTTTCTCCACATTGTTGTTCGATGCTAAACTCTCGGACCTATTAGACTGAGAACTTGATGGCCTGCTTGAGTGTGCGCTCGTTTGAGAGCTTCCCTTCTTAGCCTCAATATCAGAGTCGAGTTTCTTCCAGTCCAATCCTTTCTCCGCAAGAACTTGCTCTCTCGGTCTAGCTGCTCCGAATGGACTCGGCTTACTCGCCTTCGCATCGGTTTGGCTCTCACTCACTCCACTATCACCAACAACAACCTTTCGTGGTTCAAGAACAAGACGACGACGCTCTTCTTGAACACCACCTGAAGAGACTCCTCTTGCCCAACGGTCAGGCTCTGAACCTGACCCAAATGTAGATGACTTTGTGAGAGACGAATGGCTTTTACCTGCTCCCCAATTATCAACCTCATCAGCTTTAGACAAGCCACCTCCACCTCCATAACTGCCGCCACCACCGCTTCCTCCAAGACCACCAAAACGACCTTGACGTCCCTGATCAAACGTCGCAACCGACTTCTTCCCTTTCCCCCAATCATCAACCTCATCAGCTCTAGACACTTGTGGGAACTCTGAAACTCTAGAGGAGCCTCTCTGATCATCCTCAAACCCACCATAACCTCTCCTCCCACCACCACCACCCCAAGACCCATTAGAATCATCTCCACCTCTCGACATTCCACCAGACCTTCCTCCACCGTAAGAAGAGAACCCACCGCCAATACCACCACCACCACGCTGCATTTCGTCCTCGGAGCGTTGCCTCGGACCAGTGGGAAGCTGAATCATCTGCTCCCTCGTCAACCCAACAGAACCGCTTCCAGCTCCCTTGGTGAACTCTGATAAAGTCATCTTCTTTTTCTTCTTAGACTTGGTAGAACTCGCAGCCTCCTTCAAACTCGGGAAGCTCTGCTCTTCGTCGGCGCGTTCAGCCTCATCGGCCCAACTAGCGCCGTTTCCACCCCAAGGCTTCGACATCTCGTGATTCGATTCTCAATTCCGAAACTTTCAACAGATCTGAGTGATCCGGAGCTCCGAGTGAGGAACCGGATACTACCCTTTAAAGCGAATCGATCTCAGATTCTCTCTTTTCTGTAAAGATGGAAACTCTCGGAGGAAAATCAATTAAACTTTTATTCCTTTTTTTGAAGGTGATAGCTAACGCGCTAGATCGGAGAGTGTAGAACACGAACTAATCAGTGACGAGAAAGGTAGTGGTTTTAACGTTCTGGTCCACCACGCGCAGTGTCAGTCATTGTTTTAGCCGAATATATATTTGTTAGCTTTTTCCCCACCAACTTTATGTTAAAAGGTGTGACATATGTCCTTATAAGATTCCACGTTGTGCTAAGATACATTAAACTATGAGACTATCAGAAGCAACATGCTAACGTGGAGATCAAGAATGGACATGACCTAACACATTCATTCATGTTTCGGTCATTTAAATGGATTCCACATGAATAAAAGATCTTTGGGGGAGATTAGAACTTTGATCTCACTGAAACTAGGGCAATGAAGAAGTAAGTTCGTGCATATAGAGAGAGGCCCATGAGGACAAGCTTCAAAGAGGCAGAATGTGCAAAGGAGATGACTAGTAAACAAAGTTCTAGCATAGTAAACAAAGTTCTGAGCGTGTCTGGTTCGGATACTAGAGTGTTAGAGGAGCTAGCGAGAAAAGGTAAAATCTTAATACTCTAGTTCCAAAAGAGGGTTTAGTCAAAGATTAATGACGAACGTAATGGGCCTTGTTAGAAGCCCAGTTTAGGTAAAAGCCTTGGAGCTTTCGACTTCCCGTTCTTCCCTCTCTTGCTTAAGGCTCCAGCACCAGCCGTCGTTGTCGATCTGATGCTGAAATAAAGAAGGCAACCTGATACGATCATATGCGTATCTCTCTGATATGCATAAGACGCTGGGCGCAGTACGCCTCGCATACCGCTCGCGCATCGCTTACCTCGTGAAATCAGGTACGATCGACAACGCAGTTCAGGTGTTCGACGAAATGCGTCACTCAAGCTACCGAGTTTTCTCCTGCGATTACAACCGTTTCATCGGGGTCTTGGTCAAGGACTCGAGATTCGAGCTTGCTGAGGCATTGTATAAGGATATGACGCCGATGGGGTTCTCATTAATCCCCTTCACTTACTCGAGGTTTATCTCGGGTTTATGTAAAGTTAAAAACTTTGATCTCATTGACGCTCTTTTGAGGGACATGGAAGCTCTCGGATACGTACCAGACATATGGGCGTTCAACATTTACTTAGATCTGTTGTGTAGAGAGAGAAAGGTTGGTTTTGCTGTTGATACATTCTTTTGTATGGTTAGGAGAGGTAGGGAGCCAGATGTTGTGTCTTATACTATACTTATTAACGGGTTGTTTAGAGCTGGTAAGGTCACTGACGCGGTTGAGATTTGGAATGTAATGATTCGTAGTGGGGTTGGTCCGGATAATAAAGCTTGTGCAGCACTTGTTGTTGGGTTGTGTCGTGCTCGGAGAGTTGACCTGGCTTATGAGATGGTGGCGGATGAGATCAAGAGCGCTAGAGTTAAGCTTAGTGCGGTGGTGTACAATGCGTTGATTAGCGGGTTTTGTAGAGCGGGTAGGATAGAAAAGGCGGAGGCTTTGAAGTCGTTTATGAGTAAGAGCGGGTGTGAGCCGGATCTTGTTACGTACAACGTGTTGTTGAATTATTATTATGATAACAATATGGTGAAGAAAGCGGAAGGGGTGATGGGGGAGATGGTGAGGAGTGGGATACAGCCTGATGTTTATAGTTATAACCAGTTGCTTAAGCGGCGTTGCAGGGTTGGTCATCCGGATAAATGCTATTCCTTCATGGTGAAAGAGATGGAGCCTAGAGGTTTGTGTGATGTTGTCTCCTACAGCACTCTGATTGAAACGTTCTGCAGGGCGTCAAATACTAAGAAGGCTTACAAGCTCTTTCAGGAGATGAGACGGAAGGGGATAGCGACGAATGTGGTGATCTACACGAGTCTTATCAAGGCTTTTCTTAGGGAAGGTAACTCTAGTGTTGCGAAGAAGCTTCTTGATCAGATGACGGAGTTTGGTTTGTCACCAGATAGGATATTTTACACAACGATTCTGGACCATTTGTGTAAATCGGGAAATCTCGACAAGGCTTATGGTGTTTTCAGGGATATGATTGAGCATGGGATTACACCGGATGCGGTTTCGTACAACGCTCTTATAAGTGGTCTCTGCAGGTCTTGTAGAGTAACTGAAGCGTTGAAATTGTTTGAGGACATGCAGAGTAAGGAATGTTGTCCTGATGAGTTAACTTTTAAGTTCATTATTGGAGGACTCGTAAGGTTAAATAAACTATCGGCAGCCTACAAGATTTGGGATCAGATGATGGAGAAAGGTTTCACCCTTGATAGAGATGTGTCTGATGCACTCATCAAGGCTAGCTGTTCAGTGAGTGCTGATGCGTAGGCATAGTACGGTTATATACACCTTTAAAGTTGTCAACCGTGTCTTCTCCTGTGAAACAGTTGCCATCTTAATCAAAGTATGGCGGCATGGAGATGCTGATACAGAGCCATTTAGCCTCTGCTGATGCATGCTGCTGCTTGGAGAGAAACAAGAAACTTTAATCAGGTTTGAGCTAGTTTCCTTCCTTTCCTACACTAGTGAATCTGTGGTTGAGTTTGCATAGACCAAGTAAATCTTTACTTTTTTTTGTTGCAGCTGACTTGACATTGATACTCCTGAAGGATCATCATTTATGGTCATTGAAGTCATCCGTTCAGTTTAATCCCGTTCCTCAGAAATATTACAGTGAGGACGGATCGTATTGGACTGAGAGAAGGAGTTTTCTTTTTATGTATCGGCACATCAAGCTTGATGTTTTGGATATAAGAGCTCAATCGATCTATTCTGACTCGAGAAACTGCATTTTAAAGGCTGAAATCCAGAAGGTTAGCTCAGACTTCATCTCAGGACTTTGTTTCAATGTTTCAAAGTGGGTCAAAATGCTTTATTAGTCTTATCATATTCTGCATATTTTCATACACTGATCGGGAACCTGTAACTGTAAGCTCTTATCTCTCTCTCTTTCTCTCTCCAAGAACCCAACTGAATATCTTGTATTTATTTATTTATTTCTCTTCCAAACAATTTTTGATGAAAAATAAAGGGGATGATTAGAACGAAAAATATGTAAAAAAAGATTACTTGCTTCCTTGTGTCAGTTTCCTTTAATTCAAGAATCCTACTTGTACTTCTCATCAAGTTATCATCTCTCTCTCTCATTTAGAAACACTCATAATTTCTCTTTTCTTGCTATCAGTAGTCTATCACACAAGTCTTTTCTCATTTTGTTGGTGCTTTAATGTCTTATCACCACTATGAAACCAACCCTCATCTCGTTCAGTTTTCCTCACAGGATCAACATCCCGGTGGTCCCTCTACCTCATGGACCTCTCCGGACCACTACCAGAACCCACAGACTCATCCTGTTGCTCCATCGGGGCCTAGAATAAAGACTCGAGGTCGCCACCAGAGTGAGCCACCTGAACTTATCTATGAACCGCATTCCTCAAGACCCATGCCACTGAGGCCAGAAGAACCGTTACCACCACGCCGTACTCCAAACTCCGGCAGGCCATTGCTCTCGAGCCCTGAAGATCAGCAACGACCTCCACACCATGGTGGCTATGGACCTGAGCCAACTCCATGGAGGACCGCTCCAACACGACCAACGCACCATCAACCAGGTCCAAAGAAGACCAAACCCATGACATTGCCGGCTACAGTCTGCTGCGCAATCCTCTTGGTCATCCTGATCCTCTCCGGCCTCGTCCTCCTCCTCGTCTACCTCAGCAACCGTCCACACACACCTTACTTCGACATCGCAGCAGCGAACCTAAACACCGCTAATCTCGAAATGGGTTACGTTCTAAACGGAGATCTCGCCGTTGTGGTAAACTTCACAAACCCAAGCAAGAAGAGCAGCGTCGACTTCAGCTACATCATGTTCGAGCTCTACTTTTACAACACGCTCATAGCAACACAGCGCATCGAGCCGTTCATTCTTCCAAAGGGAATGTCCATGTTCACGAGCTTCCATCTCGTGAGCAGTCAGGTCCCGATACAAATGGTTCAGAGCCAGGAGCTGCAGCTTCAGCTCGGAACCGGTCCTGTGTTGTTGAACCTGAGAGGAACGTTTCACGCTCGCTCGAACGTCGGGTCGTTGATGAGATACTCTTATTGGCTGCACACGCGTTGCAGCATCTCGTTGAAGAATCCTCCTTTAGGCTACATGCGAGCAAGAAGATGCATTACAAAACGCTAGCGATTTGCAACTTAGAATACTACTTAATTTTTGTGTTGATGCATTTGATGATTATATATGCAAATATATACTTTTGTATTGTTTTCATATTTTTATGCTACATTTAGAAATAAAACAAAAATTTTGCAAAGAGAAAATACATTTTGATCTTGTATCTTGAATAACAGTAATTATCCAAATTTTTATTTAGTTTGAATCTAACTGATGCAGATCCCTTTAAAAAAAAAAACATATACATTCCCTTAGTAGTTGTCTTACTTTTTGTAAAAGTGATACATGTTCGAATAAAGTCCTTGCCTTTATAAAACGTTACACGAGAAGAAAAGGATCATATTGCAAACTCTCTTTTCTTTGTTCTTGAAAAATCATTGCAATACAGTTTGGTTTGATTAACATTTGTCAACAGACAGACGCATTATAAAGTTTTAAGTTCAAAACTTTTTTCATTGTTTAGTCCAGAGAGAGAGAGAGAGATTTCATTCCCAATTTACTAGAAAAATGATAGGCCCAATTAGTTATTAATAGCCCATATTTGATTGCCCACAGGGCCCATATATGTTTCCTTGTAGTTTGCCCGGAGCTCAAGAAACGATCTGCTACTTTGAGCTACTTCTTCGTCTTCTTCGTCTCTCTCTCGAAACCCTTTGGCTCGACTTGATTACCTCTCTTCAGTAAGGTACGTTTCCGATCCTTGATCGAGTTCTGGAATCGTTTAACTTCTCTTGTAAATAACGATAAAGTTTACATACGCTCATGTATCTCGTACTAGATCTGATTCGAGTTTTCGAGAGGAAAAGATCGTTGCTTGGCATCTGGGTTTGGTTTATTTCATGCTAGATTAGCTCCAATTATTCGACGGGTGGTTATAATTTTGATCAATCGAGTGTTTTCACTGATTCTGTAGGGTTTAAAAAGATGAAGCTTGATACAAGTGGGTTCGAGACCTCCATGCCCACGATTGGATTCGAGTCGAGCAACGATATGCTTGATGGGTTTTCTACTGTGCCCTCCTTTGACCTTCCCCGCACTACTGATGTGAGTTTTTTTGATTAACCTCTTTTGGGTTCATCCGCTAAGCAGTGTTGTGGGTGGTTGATTTTGATTAACCTCTTTGTGTGTGGGTTTTAGTTCGATGGGTTTCAGAAAGAAGCAGTACAGATGGTGAAGCCAGCGAAAGGAACAACTACACTCGCTTTCATCTTCAAAGAAGGTGTCATGGTCGCTGCTGACTCTCGTGCTAGCATGGGTGGATATATCTGTATGTTCTCTTTCTTCCCTCCATCACTTTGCTTTTAACTGTTTTAGCTGTGGAAAAGATGCATCCTTTCGATATAGTATGACTGTGGCAGTAACAAGTAGGATGGAGATTAAGTTAGCTTGTTGTTGGATTGTTTCTTTTGGCTAATGTTGTATTATTGCTTTGCTGATGTTTTGTATTGTTTTTTTTTTCCTCTATGTAGCGTCACAATCTGTGAAGAAGATTATTGAAATCAATCCTTATATGCTTGGTACAATGGCTGGAGGAGCTGCTGATTGTCAATTCTGGCACAGGAATCTTGGAATTAAGGTACATTGCTCGCTTTCTTCTTCTTTTCTGTCTGTACTGATGCTTAGGTCTGTGGCGTTATCTTCCTTTCTGTTGGTATGGGGAGTCTTGTTGCGTTGCTAAAGGCTTTAGTTCCTTTTTTTTTTGTGTCTGTATTGTCTAACTAGAAAGGTTTTGGTTTGTGTTATGGTGAATCGTTGGGTTGATGAATATGCATTTTCTGCAACATAGTTAGTGGCTTTAGCATCCTTGTTCTGTGAACCAAACATTTTTGTTATATCGAAAGACAAGTATTTTGTGAAAGCGATGTGATACTTTTCATTTGAGTGTGTATACCCATTTTTGTCTCTAATCTCATTATGTATTTTGTCTATGCAAGTGCCGTCTACATGAGCTGGCAAACAAGAGGAGAATCTCTGTTTCCGGAGCTTCAAAACTTCTAGCAAACATGCTCTACTCGTACCGTGGAATGGGACTTTCCGTCGGCACGATGATCGCTGGATGGGACGAAACTGTCAGTGAAACCAACTTAAATATCTTCATTTACTCCTCTCAAAACTTCTCATCCAAGTAAAAACATTTGACATTTTAACTCATTGGATACAGGGTCCAGGACTTTACTATGTCGACAACGAAGGAGGAAGGCTCAAGGGAGACAGGTTTTCAGTCGGTTCCGGTTCACCATACGCTTATGGTGTACTTGACAGCGGGTAAATCAATTGCCCCCAACAACATTTTCATCTCATCATCCCAAACTCAAAACCATAATCTAATGTTGCTTCTATCACTAGGTACAAATTCGATATGTCAGTTGAAGAAGCTTCCGAGCTAGCAAGGAGATCAATCTACCATGCGACATTCCGTGATGGAGCCAGTGGTGGAGTTGCTAGCGGTTAGTATCCCCAAATGTGATACTAAACTTTCAAGATACTTAACCTACCTCATATAATAATAACATTTGTCTATTCTCATATTGATCAGTGTACCACGTGGGTCCTAATGGATGGAAGAAACTGTCGGGAGATGATGTTGGGGAGCTACACTATCACTACTACCCTGTGCCACCAGCCACTGCCGAACAAGTCATGGAGGAAGCGGCCGCCGAGTAATAACATTCACTCTCTAGCTTAAACTTTGTTTCTCAACTATAAGATTCTCCTTTTATTCTGCAAGTGCACACTCTTTATTTTGTTCAAGCAGCTCTGGTTCAACCATGAAATTAGGAACCTGTGATTGGTTTTGACAATTTGATTAGGTAAGCTTTCATGTGCAATCTGAATATTCAAAACCGATCAAATAGAACCGAACTATTTCAAATAGTCGACTGTGACAGCCGTAGACTTTTGTCTGAAATCATTTATCGAACGCAGCCCCTATTAGCAAGACAAGACCTGGCTCAGATAGTGACTGCATGTGATGTTATGACCACCACATGCTTTTGTCACGTTTACTATTCAGAAATTAAGTATTTTCTGGTACAACTTTCAACAAACATGACGTTATTAGGTTCTCTCTCTTCTTATATATAGACACAAAACACTCGATAACCAAGTTCATATCTACAAAAAAAAGAGCAAAAGAGAAGAAAAACAGAGGAAGAGAACAAATGGCTATCTTGTTCTGTTTCTTCTTGGTTTCAATTCTTACTCTCTTAACATCGATCTGTCTTAAAAGGATGACAAACTCAAAGTTTAAACTTCCTCCAAGCCCTTCAAGTCTTCCAATCATTGGAAACTTGCATCATCTTGCAGGACTGCCTCATCGATGTTTTCATAACCTCTCCATCAAACACGGACCAGTGATGCTTCTCCGTCTCGGGTCTGTTCCAGTGGTTGTGATCTCATCGAGTGAAGCAGCTGAAGCAGTTCTCAAAACTCATGACTTGGAATGTTGCAGCCGACCAAAGACGGTAGGGACCGGAAAACTCTCTTACGGTTTCAAAGACATTAATTTTGGACCGTACGGTGAGTATTGGCGGGAGATGCGCAAACTCGTGGTCACCGAGCTTTTCAGTCTTAGAAAAGTTCAATCATTCAGGTACATAAGAGAAGAAGAGAGTGACTTCATGGTGAAGAAAGTATCAGAATCCGCTTTGAAACAATCTTCTGTGGATCTAAACAAAACTTTCTTCTCCCTGGCCGCAAGTGTAATTTGTAGAGTAGCTTTAGGACAGAACATCCACGAGAGCGGCTTCCTTATTGACCAAGAAAAGATCGAGGGACTTGTTACCGAAGCAGCGGAAGCTCTAGGGAGTTTCACTTTCTCTGACTTCTTCCCTGGTGCACTCGGAAGATTTGTAGACTGGTTGTTTCAACGACACAAGAAAATTAACAAAGTCTTTGAAGACCTTGATGTCTTTTACGAGCAAGTTATTGATGAGCACTTGAAGCCAGAAGGAAGGAAAAATCAAGATATTGTTTCCTTGATATTGGATATGATCGATAAACAAGAAAGTGAAGATTCTTTCAAACTCGATATCGATAATCTCAAGGCAGTCCTCATGGTAAAATCTCATGTTAAACCATGTTTCTTGTGTAACAAGTAACAAGTAACAATGATTAATCAGACTTGGTATGTTTTTTATGGAATGTTTCAGGATATATTTCTCGCGGGGGTTGATACAAGCGCCATAACTATGATTTGGGTGATGACCGAGCTCGCTAGAAACCCTCGTGTGATGAAGAAAGCTCAAGAAAACATTCGAGCCACCCTAGGGCTCGAAAGGGAGAGAATCACTGAAGAAGACCTAGGAAAAGTTGATTACTTGAAGCTCGTAATAAAGGAAACATTCAGACTACACCCACCAGTTCCACTTTTGCTCCCAAGGGAAACAATGTCTCACGTCAAGATTCAAGGCTACGACATTGCCCCAAAGACACAAATCCAAGTTAACGTATGGACCATAGGACGTGACCCCAAGCGTTGGACCAACGCTGAAGAATTCATCCCTGAGCGGTTTGAAGATAGTTCTGTAGATTTTAGAGGACAACACTTTGACTTAATACCGTTTGGTTCTGGTCGAAGGGTATGTCCTGCGATGGTAATGGGGATTGCTACCGTGGAGTTGGGCCTGATGAATTTGCTTTACTATTTTGATTGGAAATTGCCTGATGGAATGAAAGTTGGAGACATTGATATGGAAGAAGCTGGCATTCTCAGCACTGTCAAGAAACTACCTCTTGAACTTGTGCCCCTTCAACGCCATTAATGGGGAGTCAGTGAAGCTCTACAACACGGTGATAGTTTGTGTGAACCGAACCTTGTAGATATTTCGAAATTATTGTAAAATATAATAAAGATTTAATGTAATTTATCCTAAAGTAATAAAGTTTGACAAGTGATCGAAAGATCTTATTATTATTTTACTATTTTCTTCAAATCCAGTTTGTGATCAAAAGATCTTATTATTATTTTACTATTTTCTTCGAATCCAGTTTGTGCCCACTCCTACTATAGTATTATAAATTTGTACAACTTCCAGCTACCAGCAAATCTCTATATTAATGCTTAATGACTTGGTCACTTGGGGATGGTGAAATTTCTTTTAATATTCATTTTTCGCTTCAAAATGTATGTTAATTTAGTTATAATGCTATATCCCTAGTGTGAAATGCCAATAAACTAAATATTGATATAATTTAGACGATTGGTTGTAAATCATATGCGAATTTTGGAATGTTGGAGTATCAACTTATTTCTCGTTTTGCTTTAGAAGATGTTTTACTGAAATAATTTTGTTTTATGTTCTTTGTTGGGTGATATATTTTCAATGCTAGAATATAAAACCTTTTCAAGTTTCTAATAACAAACGAATGGACTAGTAGTTTCCCATAAATAGGAAACATAAATCAAAACAAATCCGGACTTGATCTTCCAAAATGACCAAACCAGACAAATAAATATTATATAGTTTGGACTGATAAACATTGTTAATAAAGAAGTAATTCAACCACCCTCAGGAAACTTGTACTCACGTCCATCGTCGTGGTAAGAAGACTTTAGATAGATTATGAGTGTATTAATTAAGTTTTGTGTTAAACGATTGAATATTTTAATCGAACAAGTCCCTGTTAGCAACAATAGAAGACATGACCGACGATCTAACAAATCAGTGCCAAGTTATACAATAAACCAATCATAACAAAGTCAAATAGAACATGTGAGTGTCATAAAAGATAAATCCTAAAACTCAGAGAGAACAGAAAGAAACTATATATATTTGGGACCAGCGTACGGCGCGCGAGCGTCCGTGCCGTAGACGGAACCCTTCCACTACAAGAAAACAGCTAGTTTCTTATGGACGATTTCGTCGGAAATCCGTCGGAGTAAGCCATTTCCGACAAATTTCCGACGAAAACAGTCGTTGGTTATAACTCGTCGGAAATAAAAATTTCGTCAGAATTTCGTCGAAATTTCTGACGAATTTCCGACGAAATCCGACGGACATATTTCTGACAAAATTCCGACGGAAAAAATTACGACGAAACTCCGATAGACAGAATTCCGACGGACAGATTTCCGACGAAATTCCGACGGACAGATTTCCGACGAAATTCCGACGGACAGATTTCCGACGAAATTCCGACAAACATATTTCCGACGGACTTTATAAATTATTTTTTTAAAAAATAAAACAGATTTTATTTAAATATTTTTAATAAATATTTTTAATCCATTAAATATATATAAAATTTTAAAATTAGAAAAACGATTTTTAAGATAATTATTTTTTTAAAAAATCTTTTATAATAAATATTTTTAATTCTTTATATATATATAATTAAAATTAGAAAAACGTTTTTGTAGTATAATTGTTTTTAAAATCCTTTATAATAAATGTTTTTATAAATTTTTAAAAATATAAAACGGTTTATAAATTGAAAATATTTTAAAACAAAGAGAAAACATTTTTAAAAATTTTTAAAAACTTTTTGTAATTGAAACCTTTTTCTACTAACTGAAAAACGTTTTAATTAAATCGAAAAAGGTTTTGATAAATTTTAGAAACCAGAAATTTTTTATAAATTATAACAAACTTAAATTTTTTTTATAGAAACTTAAAATGTTGTATAAAAAGCTTAAAACGTTATATAAAATTATAAAAACGTTTTGAAACAATAAAAGATAATAAAAACTTGAAAGCATTATATATATATATATATATATATATATATATTTT
>NC_027755.1:20513793-20517044 GCF_000695525.1 Brassica oleracea var. oleracea
ATCTAAAAGTTTCAATCTACATACAAAACAACAGCCTAAAACAAAATCTAACAATATATAACTCCTAAAACTATCAATTATATCCTAAATCTTCAGATTCAAAACCTAAAATCCACAATTCTAACATTCCAACCTAAAAAAAATGTAATCTAAAGAAGGGTTTAGATGACTTAAATGATTGGGGAAGAGATTTGGAGGATTTGGGGTCGGAGTCACAAATTTGTGAGAGAGAAAGAGAGAGAGGAGTAAGACTGCAAAGATTGCAGAGGAGAAGAGAAAAAATGAGGAAGAAGAAGAAGGGTCGGCTTATGTATTAAAAATAAACCGACAGACAGTTTCCGTCGGAATTCGGTCGGTTCTATTTTAAGCGGTTAATCAAATAAATTTCACAAATTTTCTTCCCGGGTAAAGTGAAAAAATCCGACGAAATTCCGACGAAACCTGTTCGTCACATTTATTTCGTCGAAATTCCGTCGGAATGTTTCGAGAATATCGCCAAAGGAAGCCTCGAGAAACTATGAGTTTCTGCATGTCTTTTGATTGGTCGGGGTTAGAGTCCGTCGAAATTTTGTCGGTATTTTCCGTCGGAATTTGGTAGGAATTTTTGACGGATTTCCGATGGAATTTAGAGAAATAAGAATTTGGGGTTGCAAAACAACAGTCTAATGATCACATAGAAATCTTTGACAGTATGTAAATGATTTATAAGAGGTTTAAGTAAAATAATTACTTGTTTCACTCGATATTATACAAAATCAAAATCTACTCTTATATTAACGTAATATGTTTGTATAAGTATATAAGTGTTATTGGAGGATGTTACGAATACGTTAATATGTATACGTAAATAATTTTTTTATATGAAAAACTTTAACGGTGTGAACTAATTTCATATTATAAATTTATATATGTGTTATTTGGATATTTTAAGTAGGGGAATTTGCCAAAACTAACCCACAGCTTGATTTTAACCTCAACCTATACTCAAACTTGAATCAAATGCAAAACTAACCTAAAAGCCTTGTGAAATTACAGGCCAGCCCCTTGTGACCAAACAAAAAAACAGAAGCCATTTTTACGAATATAGCCCTAGTAAGTCGTCTGAGATGTTGGAAGTCGTCTGGACGACTTCAAAGTAAGTCTTCTGGTGTAGCTGATCTTAAAAATAATTTTTAAATTTAAAAAGAAATATTTTGATAAGCGAAAAATTAAAATCATGTAATTATAAACAGTTTTAAGTGATATAAAATAAAATATAACAAAATTGGATTGTTTTCAACATAGATGAGTGTAGGTAGTGAATCATGGTATTCTTGGGTTTAGGGTTTGACAAAATATGTTGTAGTATTGTATGTATACTTAGGGTTAGATTTTGGAAAGCTTGAATATTTTTTTGAAAAATTAATTTTTTACCTATACATGTTTATTTTTGTGTATAGTAAACACTTTTGAAGTTTAATTTGATTTTATGAAGTGTTTAGTTAGTTAATTAAGTTTAGGGGTTATGTTTAGAGTCTAGACGACTGACATTTCAGTCGTCTGGTGAAGAAATTAAAACATACGACTTACATGTAAGTCGTCCAAATATTCCCGCCTAAAATTAAAAAAAAAATTATTTTTCCGCTTAAATAATTTAAACCAGACGTCTAGGAAGTCTTCTATTTTAGTTTCCCACTAAAAATATTTTAATTTTCCGCTAAAAATATTAAAGTGTTCGTCTATCTTTTTTGCAGGTTTTTAATCAGATGGTACTTATCTTCCACTTATTTAAAGGTAGATCTATTAATTTTAGATATGTATTTTTGTGTGTTCTATAAAGGTAGATTTATCTAATTTTTCACTCATTTTTTCTGTTTTTAAGCCATTTGAACGTTTTTTGATATTATATGCAGGTTTTTCAGATATGGGTTTGATATACATGTTTTTCAGATCTGGATCAGACTTTGGAAGACCTATGAGAAGTCTTCTCGAAAGTCTTCTAAAATATAATGCACTAGAAGACTTCCAGAAAGTCTTCAAGAAGACTTCTTTTGGAAGTCTTCCAGAAGACTTCAAGGAAGTCTTCCAGACGACTTCCTGGAAGTCTTCCAGACGACTTCCTGGAAGTCTTCCAGACGACTTCCTGGAAGTCTTCCAGACGACTTCCTGGAAGTCTTCCAGACGACTTCCTGGAAGTCTTCCAGACGACTTCCTGGAAGTCTTCCAGACGACTTCCTGGAAGTCTTCCAGACGACTTCCTGGAAGTCTTCCAGACGACTTCCTGGAAGTCTTCCAGACGACTTCCTGGAAGTTCACTAGACGACTTCCAGGAAGTCTTCCAGACGACTTCCTGGAAGTCTTCCAGACAACTTCCTGGAAGTCGCCTGGAAGTCTTCTGACAAAGTCTTCTTCCATATCAAGTGGAGTCCAAGCTTGTCTTTGTAGAGGAATGATCTATAATAGTTTTGTTTGTGGTCTGTTTTGTGAATTGCATGTCTACTCTTTTAGTTGTGATTTTTTTGTAAAATCAGTAATAATGTTTCCCAAGATGTAATACATGTGCTAATAATGTGTTTACACATCTACAAAACAATGAAATAATAAACTTCAGTAGTCTTTTTTTATCAATAATAAACAAATCAATGAAATAATAAACTTCAGTAGCCCGTCTTCCGCTGATCCTTTACTCCTGACGACTAAACTATACGTCGTTTGGTCAACGCAGAGGTTATTTTTGCAATTGACTTTGAAATCTGTTATTTCAGACGACTGAAAAATAAGTCGTCTACTGTTGTGTGGCTAAAAAAAAACTCCAAAAAAGCTAGACGACTTACATTTCAGTCGTCATAGGTTAGTTTTCCATTTGACTGGATAATTTCAGAAGTTTGACTTTTCTGGACGACTTACATTTCAGTCGTCTAGTGAAAATTAAAATAATAATATTTTTTAAAAGTAGAAGGGTAGTTTTGCAATTGAATTTTTTTTTTAATATTTAATTATATATAGATGACTTTCAATTCAGTCGTCCGTCAGATGACTTTCCATGTAAGTTGTCTGACGAATAGATCTGGAAAAAAACTCGATTTCATACCTTAAATTGGTGAGATAACTTCCTTAGCACACATAAGGCTTCTCCAAGCACACAGAATCTCAAACGAAAGTGACCCACCCAGAATCGTTAGCTTCTATGACTCTATGAACCATAAAAAATGTAGAATCAAAATCTTGGTTTTTTTAGCTCATTGTGGAGAGAAACATTGTGGAGAGAAAGT
>NC_027755.1:20517114-20540068 GCF_000695525.1 Brassica oleracea var. oleracea
TCAAATTGGTTGTTCATGGTGGTTGTGGTATTGATGACAATGGCAATCTTGTAATTACTTGACGATGATGAGGATGAGAGAGTAAAAATGTCATTTTAGAAAAAAAAAAATTGATGGCATTTTCGTGAATTATATGAACTTGTGGGGGTGAATAGGGCAAAACTAATTTCCAAAAAAAAAAGGTTAGTTTTGTGTTTGACTTTAAGTTGTAGGTCAATTCTGCAAAAAGCCCTTTTAAGTATCAAATTATACATTTATAATAACTTTGCAAATCTGAAATCTGTTTCGTCGTGGAAAATTCCGACGACATTCCGACGAAAGTCAAAAACCCGTCGGATTTCCGTCGGAATATTTCGATGGAATTCCGAAGAAATTCAAATCCCTATCGAAACCCCAAAATTATAATATTCTGTCAGAATTTTATCGGATATTTCCGACGAACATGAAGTTATATGTTTCGTCGGAATGTCATCAAAGAAAACCGACGAAAATATTGTCCGTCGGAATGTCCGTCAGAATGTTGTGTGTTTTCTTGTAGTGTTCTCTTTCGCCGAAGTTGTTCCTCCTATCCCCTTCTCCGCCGTCTTGTCAACGACCGCCTTGTCCGAGCTCTGGTACCGCAACCATCCCTAACATTGGCTCGGCTCTTGGAGTAATGACGCGCTCGATTGGAGCTCCACGGTGGAGAGAGAGCGCCTTGCATGCTCACTTGTGGTGTTTTTCCGGGAGATGGAAGCTAATCTAGATCCGTCTTCGTCGGTTTTATGCGGGAGGTGGAGGCTTACTCAGATCCACCGTCGCCGACTTTAGCTTCCGGGAAGGGGAGTCTCCTTCAGCTCCGCCTTCGCCGGCTTTTAGTTACGGAGAGTGGAGGCTTGCAAAGCTCCGCGATGCCGCTTAGAAACCCAGTGTCCTTTGGGTTAAGGTTACTAGTTCGATTTGTGTCAAGTTCGGTGAGGTTGCCGTTAAAGTGGGTGTTTGGGTCACTGCGGATGAGATATCGTTAGACGATGAAGCTTTCCGGCGATGGTGACGACTTTCAAGGGAAGAAAGCAGTGGTTCTTGGTTCGCTTGTCTAGGGTTTGAAGTGATTCAAAGTTGGTGGAGATCTCGGTGATCGATGGAACTCGCCGGCGTGAAGACAGTGCGGTGAAGAACGGTTAAGATGAGATATCGCTAGACGATGAAGCTCTCCGGCGATGGTGACGACTTTCAAGGGAAGAAAGCAGTGGTTCTCGGTTCGCTTGTCTAGGGTTTGAAGTGATTCAAAGCCGGTGGAGATCTCGGTGATCGATGGAACTCGCCGGCGTGAAGACAGTGCGGTGAAGAACGGTTATGAGTTCGTTGGAGGCTTGTCTGTTTCCAAGCTCCGACAAACGCAGGTTTAGATGGTGATGCTCTGGCGGCGTAGAGGCGGAGGCGGTTAAGTTGATACAGTTGCGACGCGTGTCGCGTGAACGGAGCAGATCTCTCCACGTGTCTAGCCTCCTTGACTTGCTATCCGACCAGGTCGTCCGGTTTCTGGGTCTGGGCCGAGGGTCCATTTAGTCTTTTGTTGAGCCCGTAGTGTCTTGAGCTTTAAGCCGTTTTTTGTTGTATACGGGCTTCAGCCGCTTACTGGGCTTGGCCCGTTTATTTAATATAAAAAAAAAAAGAACATGTGAGTGTTCTGTTGGAGTGTTGGACCACAAGACTTCTTAAGTTATTAGACTTTTGTCACATTGAATTATTGATGACTCCAAAGAAGATAATATATTCCACAAAACTAGGAACCTAGTTACAACTGTCAGCCAGTTTGACTTATTACCGGTTGATTATGGTCGAAGGATCTGTCCTGCAATGCTAATGGGATTGCTACCGTGGAGCTAGGACTGATGAATTTGTTTTGCTTTTTTTGATTGGAGGTTGACTGATATGTAAGAAACTGGCATTCTCACTATTGTCAAAAAATTATCTCTTCAACTTCTGCCCCTTCAACGCCATTGATTGGCAGTCAAAAAATTCCACAACGTGAGCTTAACCATAAAACCTATAGTTATATATACAGTATTGCAAAATATAAGAATTAGTAAATGTATGATGAACAATTTATCCAAAAGTAATGAAGTTTGATAAGTTACAGAAGTTTCATAAATTATCCAAATATTATTATTAGTTTTTAAATATCCAAATATTATTATTATTAGGTTACTATTTTCACAAATCCAGTTTGTGCCCAATCCTATCATTGTAGAATATAAATTTTTATTAATGCTTAATGACCTGAGATGTTAACATTTATCTCATTCTTTATAGTTTTTTTCTTTATAGTTGTAACATATATCCCTAAATACAAATGTTAACAAACTAAATACTGACAAGATATAGGTGATTACTCGTAAATCATATGAATTGTGGAAAGTTGGAATGTCATAATATTTAATTAGCAGAACATACAATTTTTTTATCTGTACTTGTTATATACTATAGGGTTGGCCCACTTTACGGACGAGGGTTGAGTACACAATAAAAATTATTCTATACGAAAATATATTTTTATTTTATAAAGTATTTTAAAATATTCTAAAATTAAAATAACGATAAAATAACAAATAAAAATATAATTCTGAGATCATTTTGATATTTTTGATAAATATTTTCTGTTTGAGTTTAAAGTGAGGTAACATTCACTGTCTTCTATTTTATTTTAAAAAAAAAAATAAAATTAGTGATCCAATTGCTAGTATCTTCTGGTAGATCTGGTTTGATCTTCATCATAACTTGTCATTGTCATGTAAAATATTAGAATTTTGTTGGCTGTTTTTGGATGTGCTAGATTTTGCATTTGAAAGTTATTTGTTTGGTTAGGATGGAGTTTTATATCTTTGAAATGTTTTACGTAAGGAATTGATTGGTGGAGATTTTGAGGCTTCCATGAATTTGATGTCATACGAATCATTTAGCAGGTTGATGAAGATGATATATATTATATATAAGATCGTGGAAGCGGTGGACGTGTGTCAATGGAAAGACTGTAAATGGCTGGAGGTTAAGATGCTTGTATACCTGTGGGCTGTGGGTTTTGTGCTGCCTCATCGAGAATTGGGCACGATGCCATTAAGTTACGAACATCTGCTCTGGAAAACTTTGCAAGCTCAGTGATTATGTTGACCTGTATATATTTTGGTACATAGTGATTGTCAGATATTAGTTCTTGGATTTGATTTTACGACGTGGGAAGTTTAAATCTTAAGGTTTATTCATGTGGACTTAATGGAATGAGTGTGTCATTCTTTTTGGGACTTATTACTTGAAAATATTGTGTCCTCCAGGTTGGTGCCAAGATCATGCAATGGTTGATGATGGATGTTTTGGTGGTCAGTTTTTAGTTTTGAAGACCATAACTCCATAAGGTTTGTTATGGAAAGTGAGCAAGCTAGGTATTCGTAGTCATGTTTGTTATTTGCAAATAACCAAAAAAAAATAGATTTGTAGAAAGAAGCTAGAGAGATAGGGAAAAGAGGGTTTGATAAAAAAAAAATTTACACTCCAAAGACACATTATGTCTTTGCAATTACATAATAGAACACATCTTGTTTTTGGCACATTTTATCTCTATGTTTTGTCTTTTTTACCCTTTTAACTAAACTAAACTAACTAACTCAAATCCATGTTTCTTCTCTCTCAATACTTTCTTTATTTTAAATAAACAAAAGACTTTTTCTCTCTCTTATTCCGAATCTCAAAATCATTTTCCCAAATCCATGAATTTTAATATCACTGATTTCTCTTTCACCTCTCGTTTCATTTGATTTCAAAACCGACCATGATGCCTCACCGGATGATGTATGCGCCGCCTCCTTACTCTCCTTATCACCACTATAATTATTTGTATCATCATCACCAATCTCGTGGTGGCAAACATAAAAACGCTGAGAACGTTGAGAACTGGATCGATTATTTTGCTTAAGTGGATGGATGATAGTTACCTTAATTGTTTCTTTTCTTTCGTTGGAGAAGTAAGTATGTGCTTCACTCTTACTTTTCCTCTTTTTTAAAAAAGCTTGTGTGTTTTCTTGTTTATGTACAAAGTCTTCTTATTTTGTGGATTAAATTTATATTTGTTCCTTGATGGTTTTGTTCATTGTTTGGCCGCTGTAATCACTTTTGAGTTTTGAAACAAATTGTGTAAAATAACTTAATTTATTGAGAAAATAATTTGAAGGTTTGAGAAAATAATTTGAAGGTTATGTGGACAAAAACATCAAAATGGAAAAACACAAAAAACGCATTCAAGATGTTCGACGAAATGCTTTATAAAAATATGCATGTCCATAAAACGGTGTCCACACAATCCTATATGATATATAGAAATATGTATATCCACAAAATAGTGTCCACAAAACCTCGTCCACAAGAACTCGTTCACATGGACATCAAAATTTATTATAAATTTACAAAAAAATATATACATTATGGATATCAAAATGTAGAAGAGAAAAAATTATAACTTATTTTATACATTAATATAGATTTCATACATTATAATTTGTAATAATGACCAAAAAAATATGTTGGGAAATACAAAACCATTTTTTAACAAAAACATTTAATTTTAATATATATTCAATCTTTAGATTTTTTTTTGTTTTAGATGTCATCTAGTGGTTTAGAATTAAACTCAATCATCTAAAATAACTAACTAAAGTAAATATTGGTCTCCACGATATAAACAACATTTTAAAATAAAAAAATGCAACCATCCTCTAGTTTCCCTTAACCAAGCGTGAGGGGTACTGCTGTAAAATCACATAGGGTGGAAGAGGACAATGTGTCCTTCCAGTGGAAAATGCCTTATCATGTCAAAAAAGATAACAATGCGTCTGAGAAGTAACGCACTCAAAAAAAAAAGATAGGTAAAAAGGAAAATTATATTTATCTACTATCTTTACATTATCTACCTTCTTATTCGAGACGGTTAAAACTCTGAGCTAAGACCGAAAAGCGTTTGCATAATTATCCAAAACAATGTTAGGAATGAAAAAAAAAACTATTTGAGATCCTGAGCTATACACTGAGGGAATACAGCGTGATGATAAAAAGCAGAGTATATATGTTCAGCACATTATCTTTATTTCTTTACGTCACACGTCTTATTTTTGTTTCAGTGTTTAAATTATCATTTTTATGGCCATACGTTTTTTTAGTACATGTTTTGCTGAGTAAATATATGGAATCTAGGAACCTAAGTGGTTGAATGACTCAGGAGTAAAATAACCATTGGATTATTGAACTTAATTTATAAGATCTTCTGAAGAAAACACAACAGAGAATAGGGGGAACAGGGATAATGATTCATAAGTATTTTCAAACAGGTATTAATGTGACCAGCTCCAGCATACTCTTCACCTTGGCAGATGTTGTGGTCTGAGCTTTTTTCAGTTTGAGACCAGTTGAAGTTTTGCTGCCAGAGTTATTCTCCTTCTCATTCCCACCTCCAAACATCTTCGCTGAGAGAGAAACTGATCCCACGCATGTGATCTCCAGGGTCCAAGATGTAGCACCATCCTTTTTCTGGCTTGATACGGTCACCTTTCCAGTGCAAATAGATTTAATGGACTGCAGGTATAAATTATTGCAATCAGAAACAGAGTTAGGAAAATTGCTGCAGATAAACATATTATAGTTTGAAACTGTACCTGATGCTGAGCAGTGATGATAAACTGGTTAAGCTCCGCTATTTTCATAGGCTCAACCTTTGAAAAGCCCCTCAACAAAGAAGCTGCTGATGTGTTCCCAGTATCATTTGTGAAGAAACTGTAGTAGTAATGAGTGTCCCGTGAGAGTGTGTGAGATAAGTCATGTAGCAGTACGTTTCTAGATGTAATCAAGCAGTAATTTTTAAATGCTTACTTTTAAATTTAACTCTCTCATGCATCAGTCTCCTTGTCATAGTGAGTCCCTGATGTGGCATTTAGAAAAATCGTCCTGGAGATGGGGTGTCAGTCTTTGCAAAAGCATCATGGTGGACATCATTTTACGAAAACATAATAGGGTTTCACAACAGTATGAAAGAATACCTCCCACAATCTTGGGATTATAGTTTGTTGCAACAAAAACTCGTGGATCCACCCTAAAGCTTTTAAGTTTTGTGAAACCACACAACTTGATAGTGGAACACACTCAAGGTGAAAGACACGTCACTACAAAGAAAAAAATGCGGACCAAATCTTCAACGTGTTTGTCTAATAAAGTAGTGTTATCAATTATAAAGGTGTAGAAACCTATATAAGAAAGTAATAGATACCTATCAATTTTATGGTTGCCATGACACGGTCTTTGTCTTATGGAGGATCGCTTACATGCCTCTTTACAGCAGTTAGTTCACCAGTTATATATATATGACCTAAGATGAACATTTGAAAAAATAAAACTGCTTTGAATGATGAGTGAGTTTAAGTCCAAAAAAATTAATAATAATAGGGTTACCTGGAATAAATGAGTGTTTGTTGGACGTTGACGGTAGCTTACATGAGTGTCGGCTGCAATACAGGAACACAGTGAAAAAAAATTAACAAAGGAAACAAAAAAAGATCTCAGAAATATGAACATAGTCTTTTGCATTTTAAAAAGTCGATA
This sequence comes from Brassica oleracea var. oleracea, assembly GCF_000695525.1. Lineage (NCBI taxonomy): Eukaryota > Viridiplantae > Streptophyta > Magnoliopsida > Brassicales > Brassicaceae > Brassica > Brassica oleracea. The sequence goes on from NC_027755.1 coordinate 20,523,733, forward strand.
AATATGTGAGTTTTAAAGTCGAGAATACTTTGTAGTCACATTCGAATCAAGCAGGAGCATATCCACGGACATCAGTTCATCACCTCGCCTGATGTTCCCCGCCTCCTAGAAACGCAATAGCGTAACCTCCACCTCCACCGTGGAAAAACATCTACAGAATTTCAAATCTGAAAGGAAAACTCGAGCATTAGCCATTTTTTCAGAAAATAAGGAGATTGTTTTGTTTTAACAAATTGATAGGATGCTATAGATTGTAGAGATGCTAACCTTTTTATAGTGGAACCACCACCGCCTTTGAATAGCTAAAGTGGAAATGAAGAGAGATCGTGGAAGGTGGATTTAAAGAGGGAATTCAATAGCAATGTTTCCATTGATTACTTGATCAGTACGAAGAAGATGAACAGTTCGCTGGAAACTATAGAGTCGATACGGCGCCGATTAATCGCTGGATCAGGAGGAAGAATGCTCAGTTTCAATGGAAACCCTAAATCGCCTACGACAGAGATGGTAGAGAGATAAAAGACAGGATAATAAACGCACCGTTTCGCAATACATCATATCATGCTTTAATAAAATAGTCTATGGGAGTCGCTAAAAAAAAAGGCCATGGGCTTAATAATGCAAAATGTTCAGACATAATAAGAACGTAAGCCTAACGGATTCCGGAGAAGAAAAGAATGGTACGGAGCGTTCTAGCAACTGACGTGTCAGTGCGGGAGGCTTCCTATTTCTGACGTGTCATCTTTATTGGCAGCACCAGGAGTGATTAAAAGTCTCTTTTATATATAAAGATACAGTATTGCAAAATATAAGAATTAGTAAATGTATGATGAACAATTTATCCAAAAGTAATGAAGTTTGATAAGTTACAGAAGTTTCATAAATTATCCAAATATTATTATTAGTTTTTAAATATCCAAATATTATTATTATTAGGTTACTATTTTCACAAATCCAGTTTGTGCCCAATCCTATCATTGTAGAATATAAATTTGTATTAATGCTTAATGACTTGAGATGTTAAAATTTATTTCTTTCTTTATAGTTTTTTTTCTTTATAGTTGTAATATATATCCCTAAATATAAATGTTAACAAACTAAATACTGACAAGATATAGGTGATTACTCGTGAATCATATGAATTGTGGAAAGTTGGAATGTCATAATATTTAGAGTGTGATTGGTAATATCAGCGCAATTTGGAAGAATAAAAAATGACGAAAATGAGTGGAACATGAAATAAGAGGAAAAGGTAAACTTCAGAGTAAACGTTTACTCTAGAAAAAAGAGAAGAAAAACTTAACTACAAAAAACATAAAAAGACAAAACATTTACTCTATATCAGTGTAACTCCTTTTATCTTGATTGGGTGTTTATTCACGCAACTCAGTCAAAACATTTTTTACTCTACAAAAGTTACGCTAAAAGTGACTTTCAATCACACCCTCAATTAGCAGAACATACAATTTATTTATCGGTGCTTTTTATATGATGTTTTCCTAAAATAGTTTTGTGTTTTGTTTTCGATGCAAAAGTTGAATTTATTTTCCAACTTCATGGTTTATGATAATGAAAATAAAAATATTGTTTTTTCTTTTATGGACTGAACTCTCTTTTTTTTTTTTTTTTTTTTTTTTTTTGTCACTGATCTGGACTGAACTCAAAATAGACAAGATCAGTCAATTAGAAAATAGGAGCGTTTTGTTCATTTTTCTTTCACCCTCAGGAAACTAGTGCTTGCACATCAGTTGACGTGGAGGAAGACTTTAGATGGTCGACAAAAATGGCATCATTAAGAAGAGACAATAGTTGGTTCTTTACAACATCAGTAAGAATATCTCACTCACTTTCTGTCTAGTAGAATAATAAAAGAAATGAAAAATCAAGCCCTTTCTAAAAAAAATGAAAAATCATGAAATAAAGGCAAAACAATTGAGAAATGTTTATGGAGTAATAAATTTTCACATAAATCTAAAAAACACTGAACACACATATTTCCTTATATTTGCCGTTTGTCTTTTTACAATAAAAATTGATCTGAAATTTTAAACAATAATGTAATATGGGTGAAATATAATTAGTAGAGTTATCTCACATGTGACCATGTCCAATGTTTTATAGTCATTACTCTTGATAACTCCTGGTCACCCACATTTTTGTCTTCTAGTGCCATAAAATGTCCTGGTCTTTAAATGATCGGAAAGTATAATTGGACACCTCCCTATTAAGATGCCATACTTGTACGGTTGTACGTATTCAGTGATCCAATCAATCAGTGCCATGTTATACAATAAACCAATTATATGTCATGACAAAGTCTGACGAAAAAAAGAGGATCTAGACCAAGGGGAGGCAGGCTAGATGTGGCCATAGTTCAATAATACATTGGTATAGGCTCCAATCTTTTTTGAAAATAATATATAGGAATACTCCCAAAATGTTTATGTCCATAAAATCTCAAGAGTGATGGAAGAAGGTAGCGCAAACAAATAAAGCACAGTCTAACTGAAAAGAAGGTGATGTTTGAACCACAAGACTTAATTATGCATTTATCAAGTTCTTCATTCCAAAGAGGATAGTTTTGGGACTTTCCACAACTTAAGTACATTCTGTTACAACTTATACAACATACATGACATCGTAAACCGATCGGTGACTACTTATCCTCACTCAAACAAACAAGCCAAAGTCTTAACAGATCAGAAGGTGATGTTTGAACCACAAGACTTAATCATGCACTTATCACATTCGTTATTCCAAAGAGAATACTTTGAACACTTTCAGCAAATATAGTAAGTTCTGTTACAACTTATACAACATACATGGCGTCGTCAAGCTCTTCCACTCATCTTATACTTACATACACACGACTCAACTAAGTTCATCTCATCAAGAAACAGAGGAAGAGAAAAATGGCTGTCTTGCTCTGTTTCCTCTTGGTTTCTCTTCTTGCTCTTGTTTCATCAATCTTTCTTACAAACATTAAAACCTCAAAACTCAATCTTCCTCCAGGCCCTTCAACTCTTCCAATCATCGGAAACTTACACCATTTCGCAGGATGGCCCAGCAGATATTTTCACAACCTCTCCATCAAATACGGACCGGTGATGCTTCTCCGTCTCGGTTTCCTTCGAGTGGTTGTGATCTCATCGAGTGAAGCAGCTGAAGAAGTGCTCAAAACCCATGACTTGGAATGTTGCAGCCGACCAAACACCCTCGTCTCCGGAAAACTCTCTTACGGTTTCAAAGACGTCAACTTCGCTCCGTACGGTGAGTACTGGCGCGAGATGCGGAAGCTGGTGGTCATCGAGCTTTTCAGTCTTAAGAAGGTTCAGTCATTTAGGTATATAAGAGAAGAAGAGAGTGACTTGATGGTCAAGAAAGTATCCGAATCGGCTTTGAAACGATCTCCTGTGGATCTAAACAAAACTTTCTTCTCTCTCACGGCAAGCATCATCTGTAGAGTAGCCTTAGGACTGAACTTCCATGAGAGCGGCTTCGTTATCGACCAAGAAAGGATCGAAGAAATTGTTACCGAAGCAGGGGAAGTTCTAGGGACGTTCACTTTCTCTGACTTCTTCCCTGGTGCACTTGGAAGATTCGTGGACTGGTTGTTTCAACAGCACAAGAAGATCAACAAAGTCGTTGAAGAGCTTGATGTTTTTTACCAACACGTGATTGATGAACACTTGAAGCCAGAAGGAAGGAAAAATCCGGATATTGTTTCTTTGATGTTGGATATGATCGATAAACAAGGAAGTGAAGACTATTTCAAACTCGATATGGATAACGTCAAGGCAACCATCATGGTAAAATCTCATGTTAAACCATGTTTCTTGTTTAACAAGTAATAATGATTCAAACTTGGTGTGTTTGTTATGTTTATCTTAAGGATGTATTTCTAGCGGGGATAGATACAGGCGCCACAACTATGATATGGGCGATGACCGATCTTGTTAGGAACCCTAACGTGATGAAGAAGGCTCAAGAAAATATTCGAGCCACCCTAGGGCACAAAAGGGAGAGAATCACTGAAGAAGACCTAGGAAAAGTTGATTACATGACGTTTATAATCAAGGAAACATTCAGGTTACACCCACCGGTTCCATTTTTGCTCCCTAGGGAAACAATGTCCCACGTCAAGATCCAAGGCTATGACCTTCCTCCTAAAACGCAAATCAAAGTTAATGTATGGACAATTGGACGTGACCCCAAGCGTTGGACCAACCCTGAAGATTTCATCCCTGAACGGTTTGCGGATAGTTCTGTAGATTTTAGAGGACAACATTTTGAGTTGTTACCATTTGGTTCCGGTAGGAGGATATGTCCTGCCATGGCAATGGGAACTGCTACCGTGGAGCTAGGGTTGATGAACTTGCTTTACTTTTTCGATTGGGGATTGCCTGATGGGATGAACGTTGAAGAGTTTGATATGGAAGAAGCTGACAATCCCACGTATGTCAAGAAACTACCTCTTCAACTTGTGCCCCTTCAACACCACTAATGGGCAGTCAAAAAAAAAAAAAAGCTATACATCATGGATATAACTTGAGGATAGAACCTATTATTATTTTTAAATTATTGCAAAATGTACTAATTAATTAATGTATGATGAAAAAATTATCCAAAATTAATGAAGCTTGACAAGTTACACAATTTAATACATTATCCATAATATTTTTTCATTATTGTTATTATTCTTTTACAAATCGAGTTTGTGTTACACCTACTATTCTAAAGTATTTTATCTGTTTCGAAAGATATATATTTTAGAAAAAATATTTCAAAAAATATCTTTTTATGTTTCTGAATATTTTTATTAGATAAAAATAATAAACTGTAATTTTTTGAAAATTAATTATAATTATAGAATTTATATTGTTTAAAATTATGAAAATATATAATAGTAAAAGTTAATGTATTTGTAGTCAAAATTTGATATGTCTTCTTAATATATGTAAAATTTTCAAAACATTAGTTTTTTGGAGCAGAAAAAAAAAAAAAAATATATATATATATATATTTGTACAGATCTAGTTGCCAATAAATCCCTACATTAATGCTTAGTGATATGGGGAATGGGGATGGTGACATTTTTTCTATTATTTATTTTCTTTCTTCAAAATATTTATTTATTTTTGGTACCGATATTCAAAGCCTCTGAAGTAGAATTCTCATTAGATATATATATATATATCTAATCTGTTAATTTAGAGTCATATTTTTTATGGGCTTTTTGCAAAAGTGACTCAAAACTTGGAGTCAAACAGAAAACTAACATTTTCTTTTGACTCTTTTTTTTTTTTGAGATTTTAACCCCACACCTGCATTTTATCTACGAAAATGCCATTAACATTTTTTTTTTTTTTTTTTCAAAAATGGCTTCTTTACTGTCTCAACCTCATCTTCTTCAAGTATTTACAATATTGCCACTGCAATGAATAGTGGCAACAACCTTGTACGAACTGTTTGGAGCTTTTAATGCCCTTTAATGCACGTAAATCTCTTTACACTCTCTCTGTTTCAATTGTTATGAACTAAAAACAACATTTCTTTCACTTTCTCTCTATATTCATCCAAAAAACTCAAGCTTTTGATTCAAAATATGGGCTATGGTTGACAGAGCCATATTTCTTTCGTTTTGACTTACGGTTGCTTTCGTTTGAGGTTCTGGGTGGTTGGAGAAGACCCTGTGTGCAAACGAAGTCATCTCACCTAGTTTAAGGTACGAATTTGAATTTTTTTTCAAGATCTGTTCGCGTAGAAGACTTACTAGTAAGTCATCTGTATGTAGAAGACTTACTGATGAGTCTTCTGGTCAAACGGAAGACTTAAATTAAGTCGTCCAGCTTTGTTTGTTAAAAAAAAACACTCCAGACGACTTATATATACGTCGTCTACGAGAAACGGGCTAGTTTTGCATTTGACCGAATCGTGTCAGATCTTTGACTATTTCTGGACGACTTATAATTCAGTCGTCTCTGGGAAAGTTAAAATTTCAATATTTTATGAAAACTTGACGACTTACGTGTAAGTCGTCCTAGGTTAGTTTTGTAATTGAAAAATAAAACTTCATAATTTAACTTTAACCAGACGACTTAATATAAAGTCGTCCCTCCAGAAGACTTAATTTAAAGTCGTCCGGGGAAAGCAAAGTCGTCCAGAATTTTTCCCAATTTTCTGGTCAAACCTTGCTTATCCCGGACGACCTTAAATTAAGTCGTTTAGCTGGACGACTTTATATTAAGTCGTCTGGTTAAAGTTAAATTATGAAGTTTTATTTTTCAATTACAAAACTAACCTAGGACGACTTACACGTAAGTCGTCAAGTTTTCATAAAATATTGAAATTTTAACTTTCCCAGAGACGACTGAATTATAAGTCGTCCAGAAATAGTCAAAGATCTGACACGATTCGGTCAAATGCAAAACTAGCCCGTTTCTCATAGACGACGTATATATAAGTCGTCTGAAGTGTTTTTTTTTAACAAACAAAGCTGGACGACTTAATTTAAGTCGTCCGTTTGACCAGAAGACTCATCAGTAAGTCTTCTACATACAGATGACTTACTAGTAAGTCTTCTACGCGAACAGATCTTGAAAAAAAATTCAAATTCGTACCTTAAACTAGGTGAGATGACTTCGTTTGCACACAAGGTCTTCTCCAACCACCCAGAACCTCAAACGAAAGCAACCGTAAGTAAAAACGAAAGAAATATGGCTCTGTCAACCATAGCCCATATTTTGAATCAAAAGCTTGAGTTTTTTGGATGAATATAGAGAGAAAGTGAAAGAAATGTTGTTTTTAGTTCATAACAATTGAAACAGAGAGAGTGTAAAGAGATTTACGTGCATTAAAGGGCAATAAAAGCTCCAAACAGTTCGTACAAGGTTGTTGCCACTATTCATTGCAGTGGCAATATTGTAAATACTTGAAAAAGATGAGGTTGAGACAGTAAAGAAGCTTAATTAAGTCGTCCGATAAGTCGTCCAGCTGGGAAGACTTTCCAGACGCCTTATTATAAGTCGTCTAATAAGTCGTCCAGATGGAAGACTTTCCAGACGACTTAATTAAGTCGTCCGATAAGTCGTCCAGCTGGGAAGACTTTCCAGACGCCTTATTATAAGTCGTCTAATAAGTCGTCCAGATGGAAGACTTTCCAGACGACTTAATTAAGTCGTCCGATAAGTCGTCCAGCTGGGAAGACTTTCCAGACGCCTTATTATAAGTCGTCTAATAAGTCGTCCAGATGGAAGACTTTCCAGACGACTTAATTAAGTCGTCCGATAAGTCGTCCAGCTGGGAAGACTTTCCAGACGCCTTATTATAAGTCGTCTAATAAGTCGTCCAGATGGAAGACTTTCCAGACGACTTAATTAAGTCGTCCGATAAGTCGTCCAGCTGGGAAGACTTTCCAGACGCCTTATTATAAGTCGTCTAATAAGTCGTCCAGATGGAAGACTTTCCAGACGACTTAATTAAGTCGTCCGATAAGTCGTCCAGCTGGGAAGACTTTCCAGACGCCTTATTATAAGTCGTCTAATAAGTCGTCCAGATGGAAGACTTTCCAGACGACTTAATTAAGTCGTCCGATAAGTCGTCCAGCTGGGAAGACTTTCCAGACGCCTTATTATAAGTCGTCTAATAAGTCGTCCAGATGGAAGACTTTCCAGACGACTTAATTAAGTCGTCCGATAAGTCGTCCAGCTGGGAAGACTTTCCAGACGCCTTATTATAAGTCGTCTAATAAGTCGTCCAGATGGAAGACTTTCCAGACGACTTAATTAAGTCGTCCGATAAGTCGTCCAGCTGGGAAGACTTTCCAGACGCCTTATTATAAGTCGTCTAATAAGTCGTCCAGATGGAAGACTTTCCAGACGACTTAATTAAGTCGTCCGATAAGTCGTCCAGCTGGGAAGACTTTCCAGACGCCTTATTATAAGTCGTCTAATAAGTCGTCCAGATGGAAGACTTTCCAGACGACTTAATTAAGTCGTCCGATAAGTCGTCCAGCTGGGAAGACTTTCCAGACGCCTTATTATAAGTCGTCTAATAAGTCGTCCAGATGGAAGACTTTCCAGACGACTTAATTAAGTCGTCCGATAAGTCGTCCAGCTGGGAAGACTTTCCAGACGCCTTATTATAAGTCGTCTAATAAGTCGTCCAGATGGAAGACTTTCCAGACGACTTAATTAAGTCGTCCGATAAGTCGTCCAGCTGGGAAGACTTTCCAGACGCCTTATTATAAGTCGTCTAATAAGTCGTCCAGATGGAAGACTTTCCAGACGACTTAATTAAGTCGTCCGATAAGTCGTCCAGCTGGGAAGACTTTCCAGACGCCTTATTATAAGTCGTCTAATAAGTCGTCCAGATGGAAGACTTTCCAGACGACTTAATTAAGTCGTCCGATAAGTCGTCCAGCTGGGAAGACTTTCCAGACGCCTTATTATAAGTCGTCTAATAAGTCGTCCAGATGGAAGACTTTCCAGACGACTTAATTAAGTCGTCCGATAAGTCGTCCAGCTGGGAAGACTTTCCAGACGCCTTATTATAAGTCGTCTAATAAGTCGTCCAGATGGAAGACTTTCCAGACGACTTAATTAAGTCGTCCGATAAGTCGTCCAGCTGGGAAGACTTTCCAGACGCCTTATTATAAGTCGTCTAATAAGTCGTCCAGATGGAAGACTTTCCAGACGACTTAATTAAGTCGTCCGATAAGTCGTCCAGCTGGGAAGACTTTCCAGACGCCTTATTATAAGTCGTCTAATAAGTCGTCCAGATGGAAGACTTTCCAGACGACTTAATTAAGTCGTCCGATAAGTCGTCCAGCTGGGAAGACTTTCCAGACGCCTTATTATAAGTCGTCTAATAAGTCGTCCAGATGGAAGACTTTCCAGACGACTTAATTAAGTCGTCCGATAAGTCGTCCAGCTGGGAAGACTTTCCAGACGCCTTATTATAAGTCGTCTAATAAGTCGTCCAGATGGAAGACTTTCCAGACGACTTAATTAAGTCGTCCGATAAGTCGTCCAGCTGGGAAGACTTTCCAGACGCCTTATTATAAGTCGTCTAATAAGTCGTCCAGATGGAAGACTTTCCAGACGACTTAATTAAGTCGTCCGATAAGTCGTCCAGCTGGGAAGACTTTCCAGACGCCTTATTATAAGTCGTCTAATAAGTCGTCCAGATGGAAGACTTTCCAGACGACTTAATTAAGTCGTCCGATAAGTCGTCCAGCTGGGAAGACTTTCCAGACGCCTTATTATAAGTCGTCTAATAAGTCGTCCAGATGGAAGACTTTCCAGACGACTTATAATAAGTCGTCTGCGCAGTCTTTTGGATTGAAGTAAATACCTGACTCAAGATAGCAGCTTTCATTGATCTGCGGCCTCTGCTGCCCTCGTAAGCCAGTATCGGTGGAGACGGACTGTCTGCTCTGGGACCACCAATACTAGCACCCAATTCCGGCATAGCTGTGTACGTCTAGACCTGAAGAACTTGTATAAACCCATCCACGGTGTAACAGCCAGCAATTTCTTTGTTCCACAAAGAGTCCATCAGCACCTTAAACGCGACTCTCCCCCATGGATAATTCTCAAACCGTTCTAAATCCATCACTAGCCTTGCCAGAGTAGATCGTGTAGCGGTTGAAAACTTTCTCCCTTCAATGAATCCAGTGAAGATGGAGAGGTACGCGAGCCGCTTGCGATCTTCCCTGGACCAATCCCCGCATCTCTTCAGTGCTGCTATTATCTGATCAGTAGTTGGCCCAGCTTCCAGATGAACTCCCAGCATCCCCCAGAAAGAAACCATCTCTGGGGTAACGTCACATTTTGGTGTCTCAAGGTCCTCGATGTACTCGCAGTTTAGACCAGTGAGGTTTTCAAACTCTAACAGTGAAAACCTCAAAGGTTCTGGACCAACGAGAGACCACATCTCATACTTCTTCTTAATGTCCAGCTTGAAACTGAGCATGTAGTGAACCAGCCTTGAAGCCCAACCAAATCCCTGCTCCTTGAACTTGATGAAAACTCCCAAACTCGACTCCTTGAGCTCTTCAAATTCGTCATCAGTAAGAGCTTTCCTAAGAGCAGTATGCAACTTGCTGTTATCCGTATGATACGAAATGCTATTGTGGGCTTCTGGTTCTTCCCCTGATGTGTATAACCTACGGGGGAGTTCTGGAATATCCATCCTTTTTGTCTGCAAAATAATCAAAGACAACAATATAAGTCCAGACGACTTAGTAGACGACTTAAATTACTTACAAGTCTTCCAGTCGCAGAAGGAGTTGGAGTACTCGTCATTGCGGTTATAGATCTGAAAAAATAAACGTGAAACGGTGAGAATGAGTAAATTGATAGAGACAACGTTTTATGTTCATCTTTTCCTCGAGATTGATGACTTAGCGGCGTTAGGGTTTACAGAGAAACGGCGCTAAGGTTTACAGAGAAGAAGCGGCGGCGCTAGGGTTTAGAAGAAGCGGCGGCGCTAGTGTTTAGAACGTTGGTGACCACGGTGGCGAGGGCGACGGTTTGTTCGGATATAGTGGAAGCGGCGGCGCTAGGGTTTAGAGGAATCGGCGGCGCTAGGGTTTAGAGGAATCGGCGGCGCTAGGGTTTAGAGGAATCGGCGGCGCTAGGGTTTAGAGGAATCGGCGGCGCTAGGGTTTAGAGGAATCGGCGGCGCTAGGGTTTAGAGGAATCGGCGGCGCTAGGGTTTAGAGGAATCGGCGGCGCTAGGGTTTAGAGGAATCGGCGGCGCTAGGGTTTAGAGGAATCGGCGGCGCTAGGGTTTAGAGGAATCGGCGGCGCTAGGGTTTAGAGGAATCGGCGCGGCTAGGGTTAGAAGAAGCTGCGGCGACAACGGTGAGAATGAAGTGAGATAGATAGCCGATGTTGAGAACGATGGTTTGTTCGGAAATCGTGGGAATTCGAAATCGCCTTTGAGAGAGAACTGTTAGGGTTTCTGAATTTCGCGAAAAATGAAACAAAAAAATAAAAATCACCTTATATATTGGGTAAATAATCCGGTTAGCTTTAAAATTACATTGGTAAACTTTAAGGTTTGGTCCGGTTTAGACGACTTATTCTGGCTGATAATGTACAACAGACGACTTAATATTTAGTCGTCTGTTTTCAGACGACAAAATATTAAGTCGTCCTAGACCCTAAAATGAACCCCTAAACTAAAATGACTAGATTAACTAACTAACCACGTTATAAAATCAAATTATACTTAAATAGTGTTTACTATACACAGAAATGAACACGCATAAGTTATTTTAAAAATTTTCAAAAACGGTTTTAATGCTTTCCAACATCTAACCCTAAGAACACATACAATACTACAACATATGTTGATGAAACATAAACTTAAGAATATCATGACTCACTACTTTCACTCATCTATGCTGAAAACAATTGAAATTTGTTATATCTTAATTTATACCTCCTAAGACATATGTTAATTACATAATTCCCATTTTTCACTTATCAAAATATTTTTTACAAAATTTTTAAATTATGTTTAAGACTAACTGTCCAGACGACTTTCAGTTAAGTCGTCTGGACGACTTATTTTCAAGTCGTCTAAACAGACGACTTGCGAAGGGTAGAAACGTAAAAAAAATTCCGTTTTTTTTGTTTGGTCACAAGGGGATAGTTGTAATTTCAATAGCCTTTTAGGTTACTTTTGCCTTTGACCCAAGTTGGGGTATTGTTTTGGGTTTGACTCCAAGTTTTGAGTCACACTTGGCAATTTTCCCATTTTTTATCTACTTACAAATATTGTCATTTAAGTTGAAATGGTCTTACAAAGTAATATAACAGTATTTTGTGCATTAGAAATATATTTATTATAATACGTAGTTTAAAATTAAAAAGACAACACTTAATTTTAAAATTAAAAGCCAGAAAAAGCGTATCATGACAATTAGAAATCGTATCTTAACCATTGAAATATGATTCATGTTCGCATGTAGAATAAATTCTAAAGTATATTCACTTAGACCATCTCCAACAAGACACTAAAACACCAAATTTATTGTAATTTCATCTCCAACAAGATATCAAATTTGACACCATCCCACTAAATTTGGTGTAAAGTGAATAGTATTATACCAAATTTGGTGTAATACTATTCATCACACCAAAATTTTAAAATGTATATTTTATTATGTTTCATTTAATAATATAATTCAATTGTAATCTAATTTGCAATTAAATATTAACATATTGTATTATTTGTATTTTTATTTTCAAAATAAATGACTAATATCATTCATCATTTACAAGTAAGAAAAATATAAATAATAATATAAATGTGATAAAATAATTATTTATCAATTACGAATAAAAAAATAAAAATAATAAAACCGAAAACATTAAATAATATATAATATTACTTTTAGCGTAAAATTTGATGTCATTGTTGGAGATGACAAAAAATTTATAACACTAAAACATCAAATTTGGTGTCATCGTTGGAGATGCTCTTAAATCTAAACATTATAAATATCCATCAGCCCACATAACTTTCATCATATCGCGTAGCAAATCACCATTCTCAATATCACATAATCTCCTCTTAAATATGTTATTCTTCTGAAAGATGTTGAAATATGGTGAATTCAATACACAACAACGGGACGAGAATCTCTAAAATTAGTTCTGCTAACTAAACAGTTAGATTCTTATATTGCATATTGTGTATAAACCCATCAATGATACTATTTTCATTGGCTAACCTGTTTAATAACCATTATTTAACTAAAGTCAGAGATGCCAGAAAAAAAACAACCAGAGATGCCATTATAATTCAAGCACAACCATTCTTAATTCCAAGCAATTTGTTTAATATTAGAACGTGTCTGCTTAAATCAGACATATTTCTTTCTCATGTTGGAATTACCAATGAATTATCTAAATAAAATTGAGTATAAGCTATACTAACCTTTGTAATTGTATTCATTTTTTTAATCAACTAAATTGTTTTATAATTAGGTTACTCTCTAATAATAAAGTAAATTTTTATTACGGGAGATAACATCTACCACAACAGTCAAGCAGAAAATAAATATAAGATAGATAAGAGTGTACATTACACAAAAGCAACACAAAATGTGGAGAAACCCTATAAACTCAACCTCTAGATGATGGATAGTGATAGATGCCATGAGAACTAGAGAGCACACACAATTCTTCTAAGTTAGATATTGAAACCAATGATGTTATAAAGTTAACGCGGTAAAAAGATTGTTAAAAAAAGAATGAAATATGTACACAAAAACACAATTTTTTTTCGCGGAGTAAACTGTTATATTTTTGACCCGGTCCAAATTTAAAAATATGGCCATGCAAATAATTGATTAGTTGGCCCAAAGTTTGTTTAACATATGGTTAATAAGTGATTTCAAATATTAAGTATTTAACAATTGGTTTTCATTTAAATTTTGAAAATACAAAATTTTGTACCAAATATTATGCATAAGCATATTTATAAAAGTTTATAAAACTTAAAATAATAGAATATACTATATATGTTAGTTACCTTTAAAATACAAATTTGCATTTTATCAAGTAATATATGGCGGCTATACAAGCATTTATCTATAGACAACAAATCGTTTCATTATATGTGTCACAGACAAAATCAAATAAGATCGGTCAACACATTCGTAACACAAACCCTAAACAACCAAACATATAAGCTAATATTTTAAATTATACAATAATTTAATTTATCAGTTATAAAATTACTATAAAAATAAACATAAACGCGGATCGAAATCTAGTTAATTTTAAATTTGATACTCTCTAAAAAACTTAAAAATCCATGTTAATTTTTTTTTTGAAAAATTTGAACATAAATTATATCTCTTTCACATTAAATATAAATATAAAGTGATTAATGGGATATTTTAGTTTTAGTTGGGAGATTTTTGAGGTAGTTGGTCTTAAAATACTATTTCCACACTGTACGATGTTAATAAACTCAACATCAATAAGATTTAGGTGGTTGGTTGTAAATCGTACGTGTTGTGGACTTTTGATATTTAAATATGAAAGAATTAGGCAGTTTTAAATTTCTTATAACTTACTTTCAACTACCAGAACGTTTTTTTTCTTTTTGGTTATATATGTTTACTGGTTTAAACCAAAACAAACTGTAACTGGTAGGTCTTACTTCCTCTCTTTTCTTGTTTTCTCTTTTCTCAAAATTAAATATATATTTTTTAGAGATTAAAAAGACGTTGAAATTTGCAGAACGAGATTATTACGGTAAAAATAACTCATCTTTAGTAACAAAATATAGACAATTCCTCCCATGATTTCAAACAAGAATTTCTTTTATGATGAACAATCGTTCATGAAAATAGAACAAAAAAAGAACCCAGATCATTTTTGGAGTGGTGAAAAACCTTGTGGTTTCTTCTCCAACGAACAACCGTCGTTTCTTCGCCAACGGAAATTTCATCGTCGGCAACCTCAAACCCTAAGCTCCATTCCGACATAACTCTACCGCTATCCACGTCAAGATCAAATCTTCTCCTCCTCGCCTAGGTCGTCATGCTCGGGACCAGAGTTGTGGACATTGGGATCGTTGGCACTTTAGTCGCAGATCGAAGAGAAAGCTTCACTGGAGCAACAATGGTCAAGTTTTTGATAATTTGAACATATGGTCCTCCAACTCTTGTTTATTCTCAAATTTTTCTCAAAATTCTATTATGTTCATGAATATTTTCCGAAACTTTTAATTGTGCAATCCAGACCAAGCAAATATTCTGATTTTGGAACATTGGTCCATGCCGTTTTGTTTCATTTCGTTTATGCCCCAGATGTTTCTGATTGGAAAATAAATCCTTTTGATTTGATCCCATAATTTATATGTTCACACTGATAAATTGTCTATGTTACTTTGTACACAAAATATCATTGATGTTGTCTATAATAAAAGCAAACATAAAACTCCAAAAGAATATCAATGATTTTGGGTGTCCATGTGGACACCAACTATATTATAGATGACCGGTATAAATGATTTAAATGAAGTTCCAAATTTTCATTTTTACATTATATCATAACTTGAGCAATGTCTACATGTACACATGTGATTTGTCTTCTTTTTCTGAACAACTATACTAAAAACTATTAAAATCACCATCATAACTTGATCAATGTATAAATAAATCGATGTACATATTTTTTGCTCTAAGTTGGAAAACCTACATGTTTCATGTTTATGTATAGGAGGATAGTGAAATTATATGGCGTTCATGTATTATTGTACAAGTTAATTTGTGTACATGTGAATCATTGTACATGTGGATAATAAAACACTTGTGTACGTGGTATAGTGTACACGTCAAATGGCTTTAAAAGTTATATGTTCATTCCTTTTGCGCATTTTGTTAAATCTTAGTAATATATTTGTGATATTTTTACAGGTGATTACTTGTCTTTTGCCTGAAAATATACATGCTAATTCATTATATGAGAGGTCTATGAATTAATGAATTATTGTACAAGTAAATTTGCGTATATGTGAATCAATCTACATGTGATAATAATAAAAAATTCGTACATGTGAATCAATGTACATGTGGATAATAAAATGTACATGTTGACGATATTTGACATACCGAGTACCTTTCAATTATCATTCAAAATATGATTTTGGGTTTTTAACTACAAAATGTGATTTGCAGTTTTAGTGGAAAACATGATATCTAATTGTGATCTAACAAGACAATTTTGTTTTAATTGTGATCTTGTATGCAATTGTGGTGCAGTTTATTTATATATAAAGAACATATGTAGTGTACACATGTACACATTTTGAATGATACTTGAAAGCTACTCAGTGTGTCAAATATCATCAACGTGTACACATGTATTCTATTGTCCACGTGTACAATATTATACTCAAAGATACATGTACACCGATTCATTTGTACATTTTTTAAATTATGATATTTAATAATTTTATGTACATATATGTTATATTACATTTTAAATTCATATTTATATATTATAGGGATTGAATTGAACAATTAAAACTTTTTGGACAATTAAAAGGGATGTATTTGAAAATTTGATAGTTTGGGCCAAATTGATAATAACCTAACAAATAAAGGACCAAATGTAAAAATGTGAGAAAAGCTTCATTGTTGCACGAGCTTCACTATGCAACACCGCAGTGGATTCCGACCATCACACCCACCATGACATACTATCACAGCCCAAGAAGGCTGAGTTGTGCGGAGTACGACGTGGAAGACGAAGCTTGGTCGTCTTGATTTATGGCGAAGGAGAAGACAAACCGCAATCGAACT